>NC_091799.1:35544015-35847045 GCF_041296235.1 Equus asinus
GAGGAGGATGAGAGAGCCAAACATTTACCCAGTGCCTGGCACTGACATAGACACTTTGCAAGCATCCACGTTCCCATCAGTGCCAAGAGGTAGGTGCCATTATCTTTATCTGCCAGCTGAGAGGGAGGCTCAGAGAGGTAAAGTAACTTGCCCAAGGTTGCACAGCTATTAAGTACAGAGTCAGGATTTTAACCCAGTATTCTCTATCTTTAAACTCATTTTCTCCAAATGTTAGAGTTGGCAATCCAATCCCAAATCTATCATTATAATCCATTGTACTCCAACACCTCTTTCTTTCTTTTTTTTTTTTTAAAGAAAAATGGGTCGACATTAGCTATTTCCCAGCATGAAAGCTCCATCCCACAATACTTTGCATCAAGGACTCTGTGGCTCTAGGTGTTCTACCAGAAACCTCATCTCACCCCAGGGTGTACTGCCATGCTCAAGTCCCCCCTGACTTTTTCACATCAGTGTTCAGCTGTCCAGGTGATCAGCACAAGGTGCCCAAGTGGTCTCCCTGTTCCCTCACAGAGTGACACCCCTCTTTCCATTGGAGCTCAGTGTCTACTCGTGCCAATGCCCTAGGAGTGGTATTGACACTTACATTATCCTCGGGGTGCGGAATTCATCATCTCAGTTCTGAAGTTCTCTCAATTTCACCTTAATCTTCTCCAACAACTACTCCCAGCCAGCTCCCTTGGGTACCGTTAGTCACCGGGAAGAAACAGCTCCAGTTATCTCAAATAAGGAGCCAGTGTGATGCCATGTATGGAAAGAGCTGCAGCTTGGAGTCTATCAGACCTGGGTCCCCAGCTCTGCCCACTTACTAGCTGTGTGAACCTGGGCAAGTCCCTTAACTTCACTGAGGCCCATTGTCCACGTCTGTGTATGGAGATCCTCCCAGCACTGTTTCAAGAATTGCTCAAACAGAGCTTGCCACAATGTCTGGCACACAGCAGGGTCTTATAAATAAATAGAATTCAATATAACCATTATTATTATGAGAACCCCTATCCCCCACAAATCTAGGTGATGTTCCATCCTAAACAACTTTTATAACTTGTGCACTTGGAGGAGTGGGCACCCTGGTCTCCTTCCTCTAAGATGTGTGTGGATGAATCCTGGTCCCAAGAAAACACTGTGGCTCATGAACAGAGTGCACGACTTTGTGACTTTTTCACAAGAGGAGCTTGTAGGCATGCTTACTTCACAAGGTGGTGGTAAAGGATTAAGAAGATCAACTGAACAATGAAATTCCTTTGTAAACTGCAAAGTAGTGTGCATGATTCTGTTTATTTTATGATTTTTATTTTTGAAATTAAGTTTCTTCCATTATAATTGACATACAATACAATGCTTACATTTTTAAGTGTATACTTTGATGAGTTTTGACAAATGTATACACAAAGGGAACCACCACTTCAATATGATACAGAACATTTCCATCACTCCAGAAACCCCTCTTGGCTCTTTGCAGTTGATTCTCCTCATACTCTTTGCCTCAGGCAAACACTTACCTAATTTCTATCACTATTAATTAGTTTTACGTAATGAAGGATGTTGTGTAAATGGAATCATATTGGATGTACTCTTTCCTGTCTGGCTTCTTTCATTCAGCATGTTAGAAATGTGCTCATGTTGTTGAGCCCATCAGTAGTTCATTCCTTTTTATTACTGACGAATATTCCATTGTTTGAATATACCACCATTTGGTTATCTACTCACTGGTTGATGAACATTTGGGTTCTTTCCGATTTGGGACCATTATGAATAAAGATACCTTAAATCTTCACTTAAAATCTTTTTGTGAATATGTGTTTTCATTTCTCTTCGGCAAATACCTGTGATTGAAATTGCTGAGTTGTATCTTAAGTGTGTGAGTAACTTTAGAAGAAACCTCCAAGTGATTTTCCAAAGTGGTTGCACCATTTTACCATCCAGGTAGCAATGTCTGAGTTGCTCCTCATCCTTGTCAACAAGTGGTATTATCAGTCTTTTAATTCTAACCATTCTTGTAGCTATAATGGGATTTGATTGTAGTTTTAATTTGTATTTACATAATGATTAAAGATATTTACTATCTTTTTATGTGCTTATGGTTATTTAAATATCTTCTTTTATCAAGTATCTTTTCAAATCTTTGGCACATTTGTGTGTTTATTTTTACTTTTTTCTCTTATTATCCAGTTAGAATAGTTCTTTTTATAGTCTAGTCCTTTGTCATATGTCTGTATAGTGACTATTTTCTTCCTGTCAGTGGCTGACCTTTTAATTTCTTAAGTGTCTTTTGGAGAGCAGAATATTTTAATTTTAGTGAAGGTAAATTTATCACTTATTTTTTCTTTTATGATCCATGCTTATTGTGTCTTGTTTAAGAAATCTTTGTCTACTCAGAGGTTATGAAGATTTCCTCCTATGTTTTCTTCTAGAATTTTTGTAGTCTTACCTTTTAGATTTATGTTTGTGGTTCACTTTAAATTAAATTTATGTATGGCATGGAGTAGGAGCGGAGAGTCTAGGTGGTTTCTTTTTGGCGTATGGATGTCAAGCTGTTTCAGGACCCTATGTTGAAAAGACTCTTCTTTCCCATTGAGTTGTGTTGGTATATTTGTCAAAAATCAGTTGGCCACATACGTGTGAGTTTATACTCTCTAGTCCTTCTTGTTGATCTATATCTGTATCCTTAGCCAATAGGATGATGTCTTGCTTAACAAAGTTTATGGCAAATCCTTGCATTAAGTAGTGTAACACCCAATCTTTATTCTTTTTTAATACTCTTTTTGCTCTTCTTGGCCCTTTGCATTTCCATATAAATTTTTGAGTCACCTTTCCTGCTAGAATTTCAGTTAGGGTTGCATTAAATCTATAGATCAATTTGTAGAGAATGGACATAACATTATTGAGTTTCCTGATCCATAAACATAGTATACCTATACATTTATCTAGATTTTTAAAAATTTCTCTCAGGAAATTTTTAGTTTTTGTGTATTATTTATTTACCTCTACATTATACATACAATGTAGAGGTCTTACACATCTTTCATTAAATTATCTCTAATAATTTTATATTTTTGATCCTATTTCAAATACTATCTTTAAATTTACTTTTCTAATTATTTGTTGCTGGTTTTAGGGATTACAGTAGGAGACCTAGTCTGAAACTAGATATTCTGTCATAGCCAGAAGCAAGATTTTATTTTATTTTATTTTTTGTGAGGAAGATTGTCACTGAGCTAACATCTGTGCCAGTCTTCCTTTATTTTATGTGGGATGCCACCACAGAGTGGCTTGATGAGCAGTGCTAGGTCCACACCTGGGATCCAAACCTACGAACCCCGGGCTGCCAAAGCGGAGTGCACCAACTTAATCAGTACTTCACCAGGCCAGCCCCAAGATTTTATTTTTAATAATAATAATAATAACTATGAGAAAGTTAAAGTTATCTTCTCATGAACTGATATTTTTCTTCTTTTTAAAATGTTTCCAGGATTCTTTACAAAGTAGACATTTTTTGGGGTCTCTGTTAGATTCCAAAGCATTAAACAGAAGGGCAAAGTGTGTGTATGTGTGTGTGTGTTTGAGTGTGTGTGTGTTTGCTGCTGCTACTTGGATTTCATAAATTCTCTTCTAGAGAAATTTACCACGGTCATTTTTTTTTTTTGGCGTCAGTAAACTAAGACCAATTTGTGAGCATAGCAGGTATAATACCGTCTCTGTTTGGTTCATTCACAAGCCTATGAAGCATCTCAAGCGTCCCTATGGCCAGTTTAGAGGCATTGCTGAAATGCTAGCTGAATGACGAAGCTTAAATTAGAAAGCACATAAAAGGGTAAATATTGACTCATTCAACAAAGTTGTTGTATTTGCATTCAAGGCACTCTTGGAGGTTTGAAGAAGTCAGTTTACAAGCAAAATGAATCAGACTGAAAATAGCCTATTTCCATAAATTTTCAGACAGGAGGATTACAAGTTATTAGTAAGGACATATTTTTGTGTTCTACTTTACTTTCTAAACATTTTTAGATTCCACGTTGAACATATGTTCCCATGCTCATATGTTTGTTCTGCTCCCTCTGCCTAGAGCAGCACTCCCTCTTCTCTGAACGTTCACTCTTCAGCAATAATCTCAGTGTGCTCCCAACCTCCCCCACCTCCACCCCCACAGCTTTAGTACAACTCCTATCATAAAATCCCTCCAGATGGTTTGGTCCACACCTTCTTGATCACCTATCATGCTCCCACCTTTTACATTTAATTTAGTTTACCAAGTATTACTTGTGTCCAGTTTTGGTCAAAATAGAGTCTCGGTGAACCTTTTTAGGCTTCCTCAAATACTCGAAGTAGCATGTATAGATTTTTTTTTCTTCTTTTCTTTAAGTGTAATCCCATCAGCATTCAGGAGTTGTTTTAGGTATCTTCTTTATCACATTCAGGGAAGGAGAATCAACCCTAAATACATGCAGACAGGGGTAGCAAGATGTGCCCAAGATCACACGGTAAATTCTGAAGCAAAACAAATTCAGGGGCAGCACTGAGGGTAGGAGTGGAAGAAGTTCCAGGTCAAAGGTCCTAGGTCCTGGTCCTGACATTGTCAACAACCAACTCTGTGACTGGCACAGCACTTGCCACACAAAAGGTATTTATTGATGAGTGAATGAACTTGAAGGAGTCACTCTGTTGGCCTCTATTCCTATATCTTAAAATAATGGAGTTGGAGTTGATGGTCTCTAATTCCATTTCAGCATTATAATTCATGAACTTTTATGGTCCTTAAGCACCTAAATCAATCACTACAGTAAAACTTATTGTTTAGATTAATTGGTGAAGGAGAATGGAAATGACACTTGTGGAGTGCCTACTATGTGTGAAATATTTTTGTTATAATTGGAGGTGTTTAAGTAGAATAAATCAGACTGGTCCTGTCCTCTCATTCCTTTGGGTTCTCTTAGATTTTCCTTCATCCTTCGAATTTCTGTAAGTCAGCTTTCTAAACGAGCAAGGATTAAGAACCACTCTTCTAAGGAGAGAAGGGGAGGGAGCTGCTTCACGGGGAGAGACGAATGCTTCAAGCTTGTTACACTCATTATTTACATGCAAGTGCATGTTTCTAATGTAACTTGAAGCTGACCTAAGTAATATACCATTTCCTTCAAGGTGATTGATTGATTTCTTTCGTGACAGCATTTAAACCTCGTATAAAGATAAACTTTAGTTTAACTCCTATCACAAAATCCACATAAGTGTGAGGTTTGAATTAGTGGGCTCTTCTTACGCGTGCCAGGACTGAAGGTGTGGACTAAGGATATTCAATAGGACAGACGTTTTCTTGGGCAAGATAGTCTTTGGACGTGGGTTGCTCCATGAAATATGACCCTGCTCCATGGCTGCCAAAAAGAAGCCTGCCTTGCTGCGAGGCCCCTGTTCTCCCCTCCATTGCTTGAGAGATTTATTATCCTGGCCTGAGCTGCTTCCGCAGGGAAATTGGTCAGATTTGATCATGTCAAGTGACATAAAGCATAAAGCTCCTCACACCCTTTGGGCGCTGGGTTCTAGAATCAGGGTCTGGATCCATGTTACTTTCTGGGTCACGCTATGTATCAGTTTTGCTAGGGCTGCTATAAAGTAATACCACAGACTGGGTAGCTTAAACAACAGAAATTTATTTTCCCGCAGTTCTGGCGGCTATAAATCCAGGATCAGTGTTGAGCAGGTTTGATTTCTCCTGAGGCTCACAGATGGCGCCTTCTTTAATGTCTCCTTGGCTTGCAGATGGCGCCTTCTCTCCGTGTCCTCCTGTGGCTTTTCTCTGTGTGTGCGCATCCCTGGTGTCTCCCCCTCTTCTTATAAGGGTACCAGTCCTATTGGATTAAGGCTGCACAGTTCTGACCTCATTTAACCTTAGTTACCTCTTTAAAGACCCTGTCTCTAAATACAGCCACATTCTAAGGCACTGGGGTTAGGACTTCAACATATAAATTTGTAGGGGATGCAATTCAGTCCATACCACCCTATGAGGACCCGACCATCTGAGTTGATTTGAGAACACATCCATTCTCTCCTGCCTCCTTCAGCAGAGGGAAGGTTCGGGGAGATTACGTGTGGTTTATGTTAGAGCCAGACCCCCTGGGTCACTGAGAAGGAAGATTCATGTCTCCTGTGAGAGGAAGCACAGCGAAGAAGAACCGTTCACTTTTTTTTGGACCCTAACATACCACAGAGGTGAAATATAGTGATCTTCCTGAAAGAGTTGTTTAGGAAAAGAAAACAGCCTGGTTACTGTGTTTTGTGACAGCTCTAGAATTTTAGGGGATGTATAACATGCAAGAAAGAGGTTCTATGAAGGGCAGTAGGCCTGGGTCTATAAGGAGGGGTGCAGTTCGTGGTTCATACACATAACTGCTCTGTTTGCAAGCATGTGCCTCACTTTATCACAAGCCAGAGCATTCCCTTATTGTCCGGTGGCATAAGGTGTTTAGACACAAATCCAGAGAAGTAATCAGGGTCATCCTAGGTCTGCTGCTGTTAGACATGACAGTAACAGGAAGACCTACTGGTGGGCCGGACCCACAGGGGCCTAGTGGGCCATATGCAGAAAGCCGCAGTTGTACAACCAGAGGAGTGAGTGTGTGACAAGGTTAATAAAACCCTGTTCTCTCCTAAGGTGAAGTGTGAGTGACTTTGCTCTGCTCTGAGGCCTACCTGTCATCAGAAGCGGGAAATCTGATGGATCTGGGAGGCTCCCTGCGCTGGCTCAACTAGCAAGCTCTGGTTCCATGCAGGGTGGTGCCAAAGGCTGCCACAATGCTGCAAGGCCCGAGGCCTGTGTGATGGTAGTGGCAAGAATGCTTGATAGGGGATCAGGCTGGCTCTGCGACTGACTGTGACACTTTGGGCAAATTATTTCGCTCCCTGTGGGTCTCAGTTTAGTCCACCAAAAAATGGAATAAAATATCTCAGTGGCGCCTTCCAGCTCTAAACTGCACACTGTTCAGGCAGTAAATCTCGTAAAGCACATGAGCTGTGAAACAAATGGAGTCACCTAAAAATTATTCAGGACCCAGAATCACATAAACAAACTCAGATTGTTAGATGGGAGTTTATGTTTTTGAAGTACACTGGTATTGACAAAAGATCTAAGTTCTTTATCTCTTTAGGGTCATGTTCAAGTGGTATTACAGGGAAATAAATCATTCCTTTTTAAAAATACTAAAATTTGAAAATACTTTTTTTTGGTGAGGAAGATTGGCCATGAGCTAACATTGTGCCCATCTCCACTACTTTATGTGGGACGCTGCCACAGCGTGGTTTGATGATTGGTGCTAGGTCCACACCCAGGATCTGAATCTGTGAACCCCGGGCCACTGAGGCAGAGCATGCAAATCTAACCACTACACCACTGGGCCAGCCCTCCTAAAAATACTTTTTAATAAGGAAAATTATTGGCACTTAATTTCTAATTAGGGTGTTTTCTCATGTAATGACATTTGGGAACTGTTTATACAGTAGACATTCTCAGTGTCTAGAAAGAAAGATGAAGTTAGAAGACTATACACATGTACACACATGTTAATTATTTCAGCTCACTTAGTTCCGGTTAGTCTGAAACACATGAAGAGGACAAAACTCTGTTACCTTTAGGGAAAAGATCAGGCCAAGCTTCCTCCTTTTTAACATCACTGAAAGCTGAGATTTCATTCCGGTATTTAAACTATAGGTCATGGAAATGTTTTTTCATTTGACCTCTAATACTAATAAAACCAAGTTAAGAATATAGTCATTAGGTCATGAAAATGCCATATTCTTATAGATTTTTCATTAATAAAATGACAATACTAATCATCATTATGTATTAATTTCATCAAGATGATTGCTTCTTGTTGACCTAAATGATCTAAATTCTACCTTCAATCAAGCAAACCAATTTGTCATCGGGGTGAGAATGTCTTTTAAAATAATTTCCCCCAGAGGTATCTCTACCATGAACTTCACACTCACATTTTCAAATAGGTGCTTCTCCTGTCATCTCAACCCAGATAAAGCTCACCTCCACAGTTTCCTCCTGGCCCCTGGACTGGCCACTGCCCTAGTCACTCAGGCTCATCACTTCCCAGACACCCATAACCCTTCCTTTTCCTCTCACTGAGTCACACGGGCTCTGCTCATATCCAGTGTCCTTTCTCTTTGCACTGCTTTAGGCCTGCATTAGGCTCTCCTTAACATTGCTTAGTTGAACCACCTGACATTTACAGGTTGAACTTCCTAAAGAAAGATCTAGTCATCTCACTGTGCTGGAAACCTTCAATGACTCTCCAGGCATGTGGAGTAAAACACATACTCCTCAATTTGTCAACTCAAGGCCCTTTATGATCTGATTCTTCCTAGATTGTCAGTTGTATTCTCCAGTATATTTTCTGATGACTCCCAAGACATAGCTCCATTGCCCTAGTCACTTTTCTCCACTCTGAACTGCGGTCAGGCTGTCACCTCTACCTAGAATTTTTTACTTTTTTTACTTTGCCTATTGAGAATCTTCTGGTTCTTCAAACTCCTTCTAAGTGTCCAGCCTGGAAGACAGAGCCCGCATCTGGTCGTTAAATACAGGGTATTCAATCTGGGGAACTAAAAGTCAAAAGGCTGTTGGAAAAGCTGAAAGGCCCAATAGGGGATGGTGAGGCAATTGAGAGATTAGCATCAACAGGAAACTGCTGGCATGGCTAGGGCTGGAGGGACAACAGAAGGAGGTGGTGTTCCTGGAGACTGGTGCCAACCAGCAGGAGGTGAAACGTGGAGATTCAGTCACAGCCAAAGATGCTACCAAAAGCATCACCATAGAAAGAGACAGACAAATTCCCTGGCCTCTGGCCTTCCTCCAGTCTCCTACCTGGGCCTTCCATTGGCTGACCTGAAGCTAGTTGGCAAAGGAGCCTGGGAAATGTAGTCCTCTGGTGATATAGCGCAGAGCAGGGGGAAGGATGAGGAATGGATCCCAGAGCAAAGAGGCAAATAAATAGCATGTACCTCCTCCTTGAAAACATTCCTTTTCTACTGGAATTACGCTCAGACCCAATCTCTCCTTTATGCTGTTTAAACCTCTAGGACAGTCTCTAATAAATCTTCTCTGTATGAGATCTACTTTCACACATGCTTATTGGCACTACCAGATTGGAAGTTAGTTGAAGGCAGGGATTCTGTTTTATGAATCTTTGTAAACTGGAACTCTGTAGAGTCCTTGGAATTTTGTAGTAATTCAGGAATATTCTGTACTAAATTAGACAGGAAACAATATTAACACTAAGAAAGATCCAGCGATGACTGTTTAAGGGATATCCCCCACTCCGTGGAGACAGAGATGAGGAGAAACAAGAAGAGTCAAAGAACGCATGAGAGCAGAATAGAAATGGATAGTGAAGCATTGGTGAGCACTTTAGTCCCACGGCTCTGTAAATTGTCTATAACATCAGAGTCTCTTTACACTTCGTGTTTTCTCAGATTGGAATTCTTTGGTATGGCACGCACTTAGGGAGGTTCCAAGCAAGTCTACAAAATGTCACGTGCAGTCATGCTCTCCAATGCTTTTCATGACTTGTCTAAGGGAGAAAGCACTTATTAACTCTTCCTAATTACTAAAGGGCAGTCTGTAGAAGAGGAATTAAAAGCAGAGAGCGGAGGGGCTGGCCCCGTGGCTGAGTGGTTAAGTTCGCTCGCTCCCCTGCAGACGGGCCAATGTTTCGTCTTTTCGAATCCTGGGCGCGGACATGGGCACGGATGTGGTACTGCTCGTCAAGCCAGGCTGAGGTGGCATCCCACATGCCACAACTAGAAGGACCCACGACTAAGAATATACGACTATGTACCGGGGGGCTTTGGGGAGAAAAAGGAAAAAAATAAAATCTTTAAAAAAAAAAAAAGCAGAGAGGGGAGTGTGTGTCATTTTTATGAGCTTTCCTGGGGATTCAATGTGGGGTTTCTTATACCCTTTATAAGTTAAGAATAAACTTCCAAATTCTGAACTGAGGAGAACTTTAGTCTAGCTGCCCCTTCCCTGAGCCAGCTCCTCCTCCGCTTTACACATACGTTTCCCGTTTTATAAAACAAAAGGATCGGGGAAAAATGGATGTTTGTTTTTGTTTAAAAAAAGAAGCTCTTTTTCTAATTATAAAATCAACACATTTACTGCACTGTATTTGGAGAATACAGAAAAGCACATAAATGAGCACAGAAAAATTCCTCCACCAATGACATCACTGTAAATGATGTGGAATGTATACCTTTGGTCTTCTTTTCTTTTCTCTCTCAAAATGGAGTCATACTCTGTATACTGTCATACAAACTGCTTTTTTGCTAAGACGCATTTTCCTATTTCAATAAATATAAATCAACACTTTTTAAAAGGCTGCATTGTATTTCACTACCATTTATTTACTTAATCCCTGGTTGTTGGATATTTTGATTGTCGCTCAATGTTTTTGGTATACTATGTTACACTGTTGTATTAGTTTATTGCTGCAATAAAAAATTACCACAAACTGTGTGTCTTACAACAACACAAATTTATTTTCCTACAGTTCTAAGGCCAGAAGTTCGAAATCAGTTTCACTGGACTAAAGCCGAGGTGTCGCTGGGGCTAGTTCCTTCTGGAGGTTCTAGAGGAGAATCAATTTCTTTGTCTTTTCCAGTTTCTAGAGGCCACCTGTATTCCTTGGCTTGTGGCTTCTTCCTCCATCTTTAAAGCACATGGGTCCAGTCACTGCTTCCATTTTCACATGGTCTTCTCTCTGATATTGACTCCTACTGCTTCCCCGTTATAAGGATCCTTGTGATTATGTCAGGTCCACTTAGATAATCTCCCCATCTTGAGGTCCTTAATGACATGTGTAAAGTCTCTTTTTCACATAAAGTGACATTCACTGGTTCCAAGGATTAGGCCTTTTGGGGGCTATCATTCAGCCCACCTCCCTGCTATAAACAGACCTATCTCAGCTCTGTAATTCCGTGGAGAGGCTTTTAGAGGGATGACTGAAATTATTATAGCTTCAGGAAGATTTATGAGAGCAAGTGGAATAGTAGATAGAAAACTGAGTCAGGATGTTGAGGTAACCCTGGATCTGCACTGACTTGCTGGACACTTTGGTCTTTTCTCTGCTGCAGCATCCTTAGTATCCTCATCTGGAAGATAAAGAAGTTGGAGACACCTTTCAAGCTGAATTGTCCATGATTCTTTGAATTGAACACAGTAAGTGGTATAACATAAAAACAACAAAGCTGTGTTAAAAAGGTGGATGGAGGCAATGGATACACAGTATCCTAGGGCCAGACACCCTGTAACCATATTTTAACAACGACAAGTCTTGGAAGAAAGCATCACCGTAACCTTAATTAATTAACCATTTATTAAGCATCCAGTGCATACAGGATGTTTTATATACATCATCAGTAAAAATCTCGTAAATTAAGGATACTTTGCATACTTTTCAAATAGTTTAAGTAATCTGTTCAAGGCTCCACAGTTAGTGAGTAACAGAATGGCCATATCCATTTGGATCCAAGTTTCGGCTCTTTCTCTTCGATCCTGCTGCCTGTGCACACCCCGTATAGAATTAATTGCAGCAGTGGCATTAGAAGAGTTACCTGGCATTCCTAGAATAATTGATAACACCACACATCCTTGGGGGTTGAGGCATTTTCGCTGCAGTTAAGTGGTTGGTTCTTGTGAACCTGCCTGGCAGGGTGGGAGAACCCTCCATTTCTCTCGAAAGCCACTTTTCCTGCCCTACACTGTACAGAGGGGCCGAGGGAAATTTCTTCATTCTCTTTGGCTCCTTTTGCTGGTGCTCATGGTCAGGATGTGCACGTGCTGCAGTTACGTGGCCAGCCATTCGCCAAGTTCCCTTGCCTTATGGAAACCAGATGGATGCTGGAGTCGAAGTGCTCGGCCACAGAAGTGAGGCTGGGCTGCTCTCTGGATGGAATCTCTGAATTTAGGAGGCATAATCCTCTCTCTTCCCCCTCCCCCTGCCCCACTTCTCCTTCCAAAAACCAAGAGTCAATTTCAGAGATATAGCCTTTCTCTGTGCCTTGCCCAGATACTTTTTTCTTTTTAAATTTGTAATTGCAACTTTGTTTGTAGCAAAAGCTCTGTTTGGTTGTCATAAATTGTAACCAAGAAGAATAATATCCACAAAACAGTCAGTGCTGGCGCATGCTTTGAATAGCCTAGATTGATAATGTGAGGTCTTGCACAACTTCTCTAACTTCTACTAACATTTTGGGAGAGTTAAACAAATGCATAGTAAAACAAACAAAAACAAAAAATAAAAAGCTGGGGGGGAGTAGGGAGGAGAAATTTCAAATGTATTGGTAACCAGTGAAACTCGGCAAGATTGATTCTGAGCCTTATTCAGGAGTTTTCAGGGAATTGGCGTTTCAACAGTTGGAGAGATCTTAAAGCTCTCCCAATAATTAATTCCATCTAGCTATTCCCTATTGGAAGAGCCTAGAAGAGCCCAGGAGTCGTTCTACTGTGAAATATGATTGTCGTAAAAATTCCCGCTTGCTAGTTATTAATTTTTAGAGGAGTAATGATAATTGTAAAAGTAGAGCAATTGGCGGACTGTAAGCTATGAAGGATTCCTAATTTCAGAGTTAGGTAGTCACATACTAGTTACACGCTTTGGGGAAAGTCCAGTGCCAAAGTGAAATACAGAATATAAATCAGAAAGACACTGGACTCTCTTACTTATTGGCTGTGTGGCCTTGGGTAAAGTATTTAACCTTTCTGAGCTTACATTTTGGCATCAGAAGCAAAGTTAGAATGGGTTTAAATTCTGATGTAGCCTAGTTCTGGAAACATGCTATGTGCTTAAGGAATGGTGGCTTCTATGTTTGTGGAACCCATTCCATCGCTTCTCTATGTGTGTGCCTATGCCTCCCCTTGAGATAAGCTTGCAGCAGTGGACTATAAGGGAATTTATCTTTGGACTCAATCCCTATCCTCCACCCTGAGCCCCTGCCCTTTTCCAGAAGGTCAGGTCTTCTCAGCAGGAGTCATAGTAGAGCGGAAGTTGGAGCCAGATAGCCTTGAGCTCAATCTCTGAGCTGTGCGTCCTGAGAAAGTCACTTAAAAGAGGGCCTGACACATGGTAGATGCTTAATAAATCTCGGATGAATAAATGAATAAGGGGATGAATTGCAATTTTCTACCCTTTCTGCCTGGAAAGTTTTAAACTCATCCTTCAAGGCCCTGTTTGTATTACTTCTGTCGGATATTTCCCCCAAAACATTGGCAGACGTATTATAGTACTGGTCACAGCCTGTGTACCTCAGCAATGAATAAATGATCTTCTCAAAGGCAGGACTGTGGCTTTTTTTTTTTTAATTGAGGAAGATTAGCCCTGAGCTAACTGTTGCCAATCCGCCTCTTTTTGCTGAGGAAGCCTGGCCCTGAGCTAACATCCGTGCCCATCTTCCTCTACTTTATATGTGGGATGCCCGCCACAGCATGGCTTGCCAAGCGGTGCCATGTCCGCACCCAGGATCTGAACCGGCGAACTCTGGGCCGCCGAAGCTGAACGTGCAAACTTAACCACTGCGCCACTGGGCCGGCCCCAGGACTGTGGCTTTACATTCTCTGAATGTAGCACACTTTCTGGAAATCAAGCGTTAAAGAAAGAAATTAATGGATTAGTGAAAAATATCCTAAAGACAGCCCTCCAATCTCTCCCCCGCCCTCACTTCTGGGCTACTTTTGTGGTTCCTGTACTCAAGTCCTTTACAGAGACTTGGCTACATGTTTGCTTACTTCCTGCCCACTGTACAGTCACAGTAATTTATTGCCTGTTCTTGTGTTTATCTTGTCAGGAAGGTGACCCAGAATATTTTCTGAGTGGAAGCAGAAAGCCATTGCCAAGGTGTGTCTCAGAGCTTTGCAGCATCCAAGACATTGACTGATTAGGCAAATGTAATTTTGGCGTAGTATTTTTAAGATATTGGCCCACTGAGGAATTTTGTGTCCCTCAGCAGATTCAGAGCATGATATACTCCAACTTAGTTTCTTAGTTTCTCTATTTCTTTTCAAGTAAATGTTCTGCTCTCAGTCAACTCAAAAGCCTGTCTCTTCTCTTTCTTCCTCCACACATTCAATCAGTTACCAGGCCCCATTATTGCTACTTTGTTAACTGATATGTATTTGCTGTCTTGTTCTAATACTTATTAACAATTTGATTTGAGGTAAATCACTTGCATTCGAGGAGCCCCAGTTTCTTCATAGATAAAATGGGATGGTGACCCATTCTGCCTTGCTCACATGGTTGTTGCCTGAATGAGATCTGATCATGGAAGGGAAAGAACCTTGGCATCTTCCACTAGCACCCTTAGATGTCACTGTTTCTGTGATTTGACCCCTCAGAGTGACCAACCATCCTAGTTTGCCTCGGGCTATCTGGTTTTACACTGAAAGTTCCACATCCTGGGAAACCCGTTAAGCTCTATGAAAGCCAAGACAGTTGGTCATTCTTCCCCTTATCTCTGCTCCCTATGCCCCCTCCCCAGCTCAATTCCTACCCACTGCGCATAGAGCCTCTCCAAGACCTGTCAGGTCTGTGTCCACCTAACCCTACCCCTTTCAACCAGCGTGACTTCTCTGAAGCATTGTGTAGATGGAGAGTTGCTCCTGCACAGGAAAACAGAGGGACCACCCCCTGGGCAGAGGGAAGGAGGGAGACATCATAGGCAGGATCAAGGCGGCCACTGGGTGGGAAGAATGGTGGCTGTTCTCTCGGCAGCTGGTGCAGAGTTCCACAGGCACCGCAGCTGAGCCGCCAGGTTCCTGACGGGACTTTTGATGAGCGGCTGGCTGCAGCTCTCTGACCTCAGACTCACTCTGTGCTACACATGATCCCCAACCTTGTGGCACACTGCAGGAAACAAAGGCTTTGAGGTCATTCTGTTCTGGATTCTGGGCAGGGCTGGCTACATAATTGGCAGAGCCTAGGGAAAGTGAAAATGCAAAGCCCCAGATGGGGAAGTCAGCCTCTCCTTCCCATAGGATCACCCCCTAAGGGACTATGATGTCCACATGGGAACACTCTTGGTACCTGGATGGGAGTGAGTAAGCAGTCATCTGCCGGACATGTCGTGGTGCTGCTAGCCCACGACAAGGACAGCTACTACCTTGCTCTTTCCAGAGATGTTGCTGGGCACGTGTCTGACCCTAACGCTCCCCACGCCCAGAGGCCCTCGCTGGGGTGGAGGGCAAGGCAGAAGGTAGGCCTCTTCCTGCCAACAAGACCCCATTGCTGCCCTGGGTGGAGAGCCCTGTGGCTGTAGGGGAGGGCAAGGCCAGGCACCTGGAAGCAGGGTCAGGGAGCAGGAGGCCAAGAACCCATCTAGACAGTCGGGGAGGCAATGGGAGAGGAGAGCGCACATGAGCTGGGGGTTCCAAGTTTCCAGAACATGTGCCATTGTCCTATTAGACTTCACTTAGGAAACTCAAATTCAGAGATAAAATTATTAAAGATTTCAAGATGGTGACAACTGGGGCCTTTCTGAGGACCCGGTCCCAAGTGACTGCACACACAGGAAAGCCAGCTGGTTCCAGTTCTAGTTCTCTTACCTATCACTTAGGGCAAGACACATCCTTCTGCCTGCAGTCTCTTCACATGTGAAATGGGCTACTCAGACCCAGTCCTCAGGGCTGCCATGAGGGGTAAACAGGATTTTACTATATCATGCAGGCTAGAAGCTCAGTATCCAGTGGTTTCCTTTTTTTTCCTATTGGAGTACAATTTAATAGGAATTTCTAGCTGCCTTTGTTCAGATTAAGTTCGCCGAGAGGGCACATCTCCTTAGGACAAGAACAAGGTCTAATTCAGCTTTATAATCCTCAGAGCCTAGCATAACAGTACATAGTATGTATGTGAAAATGTGAGTTAATGAGTGAGCAACTTCTTTTTGTCCTTTTCAATATAGACTTTTTCCTTTTCCTTCTTTGTGTATTTTCCTTTCTTTTTTTAAAGCTTATTTAATTCATAGTTTATACTTTATCTTGTCCAGTTATCCTTGAGTGGTAAAAGGGAGATAAGGAAGCCCTCGCTGATGATACACTGTAATAGTATATGTTAAGGTATAGTATGAAAATTTTGGAATGGAGGAGGCCTTCTAAAAAAAAGAAAAAGAAAATTATAAAGGAAATAACTAGTTTGTATGACTCTAAAATAGAGGAAATTTGACTGTACAACCCTATCTGTTACAAGTAATAATATATGAGAACAAACAAGATGAGACAGAAATTAAC
Organism: Equus asinus; assembly: GCF_041296235.1. NCBI lineage: Eukaryota > Metazoa > Chordata > Mammalia > Perissodactyla > Equidae > Equus > Equus asinus. The sequence continues at coordinate 35,560,307 of NC_091799.1, forward strand.
CAAAATTTCAACAGTGTTTATCTCTGAATTAACCGTAACAAGCCATAGACGGGAATTGGAATTTAGTTTTGTTCTTTAGCACTAATTATATTTTCTAAATTTTGTACAGTTATCACGTATTACCTTTATAGTACATCATTTACATTATTTTTTAAATAAGAAAATTTTATCCCTTAAGGCCTAGGATAAATGCCATTTTTTTCATACAACAATAAGTTATTTTCCAATCTTTGCTAACACACTACAACACTATGAGGTGAATATTCTTATTACCCTCATTTTGCAGATGAAAACACTAAAGTTAAATGATAGTAAGAACTTACCAGGGTCACTTAGCTAGAATTGGCAAGTGTGGTGTTTAAATCTCAGTTTTTCAATTTTCCAGAACCAGGAAGCTTACCTACTGCGTTTTCTCCCAAACTTCTTTAGCACTTTGAACCTTGTTTAATACACTCTGCTTCTCTGTTTGGTTATCGGGGTTCATATCTATCCCTGCTTCTAGATTGGAAGCAATGTGTGGTTAGTGACTGTGGTTTGCCCATCCTTGGGTTTCCCACAGAACCTCACAGGCAGGAAGGGCTCAGTGGGAACCACGTGTTGCTTGAATGAATGCTTGAAAATGAATGAAGGTGGACTCCATCCAGCACGATGGTAAAGTTTGTAGCCAACACCATCTCTACGTTTTACTATAGCCGCCTCCTGAGAAGACACGGATTTTCTGCCAGCAGTTCTGTCTGTGGGTGCCAGCTTCTCAAAGCAAAAGCAGGCTCATATTTTAAAAAGTGTTTTTAATTTTGAGACAATGGATATTAAACTGGAGGCCACGTGCCCCAAAGTTGAGGTTGTTTTTTTCGTTTTGACCCAAATATGCTCCAAAATGAATTAACAAGTACTTTTAGTTCTTTGGTTCCTGAGGCATTGTGACAGATCATAATAATTTGTGTTGCTGGACCGGATGGAAGGGTTTTGTGTTTTTTTAAATAATAATTTAGGTGTTCAGGTTGATGGCTTTGAAAAGCCCTTATAGCTTTCAAGAGGTATTTGTGGGGCAGAACAAGGGTTTGTCTGAAACTAGAAATTATGGGAGTAGGATCCCAGTACATTCTAATCATGCCATTCTTTTTATGGGCTTCTGCCATTGGCGCTAAGTTGTCCTCACCCGATGAGCCATAGTCCTGTCATCCTTGTCCTAAAAATTCTGCAAAAGTAGAGTTTCATCAAATATATATTAGACATTTTAGTGCATTGTGTTTTTAAGGATATAAAGATTTCATTTCCTCTCTCATTTTCCCCCATCCCTTTCTCTTTTAAAAGTTTAAAACTGACTTCCATTGATTTTTTTTGTATTTTGTAAGAAAATGTGGTTAAACCAGCCAGTCCTGTTAAAGATATCTATTGACTTTAATGTCTTATTAGAAAAACAACACAGAATAGGAAAATATTCTTTATTCCTCTTGAGACCAGATTAGAGATTGCATGTGTCAAGTTTCAGAGTAATGATTTGCATGTGCATGGGATAATTGCCACTTAGCAGTTGTGGCAGATGATTTACCACTTGGCCACCAATGATTGGACCAGGGGTGGATGCTTCAACCAATCAGAGTCTCTGCCCTGAAATTTTTGAATTGTGACTAAGAGATTCATTTCAGTTTGAGATATTTGTTTCAATTTAGGTAATGCAATATTAGGAGCTTAGGAGAGGCAGAGAAAACCAGTCAGCAGGATGAGAAGAATAAAGTAGACAGAAAGAAGAAGTGAGAGCCTGAGAGAAGCTGTGTCTAAGGTCTGCCAGCTCATCCCATGTGGTCTGGTTGTTCCCAAAATGTGACTTTGAAGTTAATGAAGTATTTTTCCCTTTTCAACAAATTCTCTTTATTTATCTTTATTTATCTTTTATTTATCTTTATCAGAATCTTTATTAATTCTGCTTCAGATTGGCTTCTGTCACTTATAAACCAAAGAATCTTGTGTATATGTCTATTACCACCCTTACCACTTTGTTTTAAACTAGTCAATGGGTTACTTTCCCCTATTAAATTGAGTTTCTCAAAGTCAGAGACTTGTTTCTTCCTATCCCCTGCTCTTAGCATATGTCTGGCACAGAAAAAAGTTCAGTGACTATTTATTAAATGAATGGATAAGGGAATAGAGATGGTACCCTGTCAGCTTAATTTATTTATTGAGGAGACCTTTCTATTAGAACAATATACATAATTGTCAGTCATTTTTAGATGGTAACAATATACTCTGACTCATCTCAGATATATCTAAAGTCAATAACTATATATATCTATATCTCCAGGATATATATCATATCTCCAGGATTCTAGGAAATCATCATGGCAATAAAAGGGGAAACCACTTTTCCTGTGCAAAGTAGATGTTAGAGAGAGAAACTTAGTAAACTGGGATGCACATCCAGAAGGATTGATTCTCGAAAGGGAATAAGAACAGAGAAATGGGTTGGGATAGATCATGGAGGTATGACTTTAGGTGTACGTTGAGAAGACTGGCTCCGGGAAGACTCCTAAATCCTCCACATTTGGTGTGTGACGTTGATAAGTCCTCAACACGTGAAGGGAGCTCTATAAACAAGGAGAGCTCCTTCTGTTCATGTGTTCGCTTGGGAGACATGGAGGGCGGTCAAGAGCTGATTACGATGCCCAGGCACACTCATGTGAACGTGCCAAACTCAATAGCTAAAGAGGCCTTGACATGTTTCCATTTCTGATTCTGCGCTATAAAATGTGTTGCTAATTAAAATAACTGCCAGCTCAGACTCCTGCAAGGAAAACCATCCACGTGCTCAGAGGCTGTTGTTTTCCATGTTTCTAGCTCTGGTTAAATAAATAAAAGCTACAAAACCAGCAGCAGAACCCAACTATCTGGGACAGCTGGAGGGGGGCCCTGCCCCATGTGTAAGTAATCAGGCAATGAGCGAATTCAACCTTCTCTGCACTAGAGAAGGAGAGGGTTAAGTAGCAGATCATGCTACTTCTACACGGTGCTATAAGCATGTTTGATTTGGCAAGTGGAAAAAGCAGCACAAAAACACATGTCCTGACAAAGTCAAGAATTATCAAATCGAAGTCAATACACTCACCAAACTGCATTTGGAGTGTGTGTCTTTCTTCTTCATTTGAGCCATAGATTGTGCAATTGTTTAAAAATTCATATCTACACATTTCACTCCTTGTTATACCTCCTTCATTGGCTTCCCATTACATTTTGCATAAAGTTTAAGCTCCGTCACATGGCTAGAAGACTTTTTATGATCCAGACCTCACTTACCTCTCTAGCTTCTGGTTTCACTGCTCACTTTGTGTGTATGTGTGAGGAAGATTGGCCCTGAGCTAACATCTGTTGCCAATCTTCCTCTTTTTGCTTGAGGAAGATTGTCTCTGAGCTAACATCTGTGCCAGTCTTACCCCTATTTTATGTGGGATGCTGCCACAGCATGGCTTGATAAGCGGTGCTAGGTCTGTGCCTGGGATCTGAACTTGTGAACCCTGGGTTGGTGAAGTGGAGTGTGCGAACTTAACCACTATGCCACTGGGCCAGCACCTAAGCCTAATTTTAAATCCAGTTTACAGCATTAAAAATTATTTTGGCAGCACTGTGGAGGGTGGATTGGAAAGGGGCAAGGGTGGAAGAGAGTGGACGAGTTGGGAGACTGCTGCAATATTTTCAGGAGAGATGGCGGCTTGACCTAAAGCAGTGGGAGGAATGATGTAGGAGTGTAGATGGAGTCAAAGACATTGAGGAACTAGAACCAATGGCCCTGAGGACTGATTAGCTGTTGGCGTTGAAGCAGCTGAGATATCAACGCTTGTCACAAATAGGTTCATTCAATCAGCAAATAGCTATTAACTGCCTATTGTGTGCCAGATAAGCTTGTTGAAGATGATGCTTTACACAAGTCTCTGATTGCCTTCTCTCAAACATTGTAATATGAATGTGTTTGTAAGGGGGCATTTAAAAGTTTACTTTATTTCTGATGCCTAATTGACTGTAATACAAGCTTTTAAAAGAAAATCGCCCACTAAGCTTTTATCAGGTCATATGTTGAGCTGGTCACAACTCAGCCCCATTCCCACCCACTGCCATTGAAGACATGAGCATGCCTTTCAGTCTTGCTTCTCTGCCCATCATATGGTTCCACTTGTCCACTTCAGATATTTTCAGAATCTGTCCATCAGCCTTCCCTCCCTGACTCGAATGGGCAGCTAACACATTGAATTCCACCTCAGTCTCTTACTAATTGCAGGATGTTAGGCACATTACTAACCTCCCTAACCCTCCCTAGGGTTTTCCTCTCTAAATAGAGTCAATTTAATTGATGTCAATATCAATGATATCCTTTATGGGCAATCAGGTGTAATGTGCTTCCTAATGTGATGTAATAGGAAGTAAAGCGACTCACCTATAACGTATTCTTGCCACAGACTTTTAGCTAGAATATAACCAAACCTTTCGATCTAACTTCCGGCTCTCTAGAAACAAAAGGAATAGATATCATGAGGAAACAGCACTACGAGAGAACAAGTCCAGAAAGCAGACATTCTACGTAACAACTGGCCTGACCTCTTCAAGGACCCCGGGAATGGGGACTATTCTAGATTTAAAAGGTGTTAAGAGAAGACACATAATAACTAAATGCAATGCATGGGCCTTGATTGGTACAAGTTTGAAGGTACAATTGGGAAAGTGTGAATATGAAAATTGTGGTAGATGATGTTAGGAAACTACTGTTGATTTTGTTAGTCGTTAGTTTTATTAAGTAGTAGTATTTGGAGGAAACTGCTATCACATAGAAATGCATAACAAAGTGTTTAAGGGAGAAAAATCCTATCTGTGTTTTACTGTGGAAATTATGTGTGTGCGCGTGTGCATATACACATGAACTATAAGGTAGTGAGGTGCTAATTGCTTTTAAATCCAGGTGATATGCATATAGGTATTTATTACTCTATTCTCTCTACTTTTATGTATTTAATAATAAAAAGTGAAATGGATAAAATCGTAGCTATGTTACAATGTTGTGAGGGTGAGAGAGAATGTGTCCAAAAAGACCTAATTTGTATCAAATATCATTAAGTAAATGACTTTTCTCTTTCACAACAATTTTCTTCCAGTCTGTGCATCAGAACCTCACTCAAATCCAGAATCTCATTGCATGCAGCAGCCTTGTCTCAGCAAAGCTTGGTAGGAACTCTCCAGAACCCCTTGGGAGGATAATACGAATGTGAGCTGGCAGATTAGCATTGTGCGCAGTGGAATAAACTTCTAAAATTTCTGGCCCATTCACTACTGTGCACAGAAATCCTGCAATTCTTTTCCTGATTAAAAGTCACAAATCAAATAACATAGTCATGTTGAGAAATGCAGAATTGTTCAAAAGTTGAAAGCTCTTAGATCTGCCTCAGATACAAGAGAGGTGTGAAGTGTCTCCAACCCCGGGAGAGAAAAGCTCTACACGAGATGAAGTCAGGAGGCATTGGCTGGTGCCGTGATGCAGATGCATTCTGCACGACATATCCCAGTTCGACCTTGCCGCCCCGACAATTACAGATAGCATCCCCTTTCACCCTCAGAAGTGTCCTGGTTCAATGATAATTTAGTCCTTCAAAATATACTGCATTTTTTTCTCCTGTGTTCTCTGTGAATTGGCCCTTGACTCATCCCTAGTCCATCCCTGTCCTGCCACCCATCTCCCCACTGCACCCCCACCTTGCAGTATTCCAGTGGGATCAATCTACTTGAAGGTGTGTCAGTGAGCGGTGCGTGCTCTCACCTCTACACACCTCTCTTGTGCATTTGCTGACCCATCTGCCTAGGATGCTGTCACACCCCTGCCCTGCCTTTCTCTGCCTGGCTAACTCCTTCCCTTCTCAGAGGCTTCAGTTCAAAGGCATCTGCTTCAAAACTTTTCTGGATTCCATAGAGAGGAATTGGGTCTTTCTCCTCTTTGTTTCTCCAGGGGGCGGGACAAATATGAGGTGAGTGAGGTGCCTTGGGCACAAAATTTAAGGAGGCTCTTATACTCAGAGTGGTGCAGGTGCTAACTCTGCAAGTCCCATGACCCTGACGGTGAGGGCCTCCTTAAACTTTGCACCATGGACGCATGTCACTTACCTCACCCTATCCTGGCCCTGGTTTCAACTCCTCTAAGTCCTGCCTTCCTGGTTGCACTCTAGAATTGCTTTGTTGGTCTGTCCTTTCTTCCTGGTTGGAATAACTCCTTTAGCTGAGGGACCATGTCTTATTCATTACTACAACCTCAGTCCCTAGCACTATGCCTGCCTTACAGGAAGTGTTTATAAATGATGCTTGAAACAGGAGAATGACGGAATAAGTCAAATGGCGTTGGAAACACACATGGTATTAGAGACTTATTAAGCTATCAGAGACCAAATGTCGTCTGCTGGAGAGATGGAAAAATCTTCGGAGATGGAAAAATTGAATAAAATATGAAATTTGTCATCTGAAATATATCTAGTAACTAGATACTGGTGAGCTGCTTAACAATACTGCCTGCCCTCTAGGGAACCTGAAAAACGTTGCCTAGGGACAAGGTCTAAAACATCAGCAAAGCTTTGAGTAGGGTGCTTTCAGATTGTCCACTCAATCCAGGTTTCCTCCAAAGAGGGAACCTGAATTCCCTCCATCCTTTTTCACGCTGTTTACATGATATGTCCATGGTATCAGTTCAGAAGGAATGGCACGGGCTGGACTTCAAGACTCTTTCATGTGCCTATCATCATGCTAGGCCCCCCCACAAAGATTATAATATTTAATCATCACAACCATGCAGTGAAGCAACAGTTCATGTCTGTGAACTCTTGGTGGGGTCTATGGATCTGGGAAGCCAGAGATGTTGTGTAACTTGCCTGTAGCCACACAGCTAGGAGATGGATGAAAAAGAGCACCTCCAATGTTTACAATTAAAACTTGATTATGTTTATTATAGTTGTATTCGCCACCCCGCAAGAAAGTTGTCACAGACTAGAAGTGTAGGTAGATTCATGAAGTGCTTATATTTATTCATGTAAATATTTGAGCACCTACTATGTGCTCTACTGTGGGTGTAACGTCCAAGCAGGAAAACTTTGTTGGAGTGGGGTGGGGAGAGAGGCAAGATGGATACAGAATGATTGATAGGCGGGTTTAGAAGAGCGATCATATTCTCTTATAAAATGTTCTTTGGGGGAGAGTGCATAAAAATTGCATACCATGTTTGCAATAATGCCAAAAGCCGGGAGACCGAAGAAGCCCCACCACAACAAAACTGTCTTCTTAAACTTTCTTAAAGACAAACACCTGTGCGATGTGCCCAGCCCTAACCGTAAGGTGGGTCTTTATGTGTGGGTTAAGGCAGAGAGTGAGATGATTGTGCAGATAATTTTCAGGAGAAGTAGCTGGCGATCGTTTTGTGTTGTACTTTCTTTTGGGGAAGGGGCATGCTTTTGGGGATAAGGAACTAAGATCTCGACTTCATTTTCATACGTGTAAACAGTCTCAGCCTTCACCTAGCAGACCCACTGAGGTATGACTTGAAGCCCCACGTTTGGCCCGTTTGATTTATGTGTTTCCTGGACAAACTCCTATTGTGTAGGAGCCCTGTGCAAACTTCAAAAAGGCCATTAAGGCTGAACTGCTTCTCAGTTCATTTTCAGATTACTCACTCATCATTTCCAAAAGCCAGTGACAGGAGAGCTCAAGTGATGCCAGTCAAGTTTTCCCGACTGAAGGCCCGCTTTCCATGACAGAGTTACAAATGCTTTTAGCTCCACTTTGCATACATTCTAGAGAACTTCTTGGCAGGGTCTGCATAGTATGTTTTCATACTCTTTGGATTTCATCTTTGTAGCACAGCCTCACGGAAAAACATCGCATTCCAAGTGCGACTGGGAAGTTTCATTCACCGCAGTGGTTGCCAATAACATGTGGGGAGTTTATTGTCCTTCCAGCGAGCTCATCAAATCCAAACAAAATGTGTTCGCTGTCATTTCAGCTGATTCATTTTCCATAAGGTGCAAGTTGATGCTATTTACTAGATACCCAAAGACCAATTTAAGAGTCTAAACTATGGTGGAATTAAATATACAATGGTTTTTAACTCAATGTATATCATTAGAGACTGAGCAGGAAACAAATGGTACACTCAAAAGGGTTTAGTTGAATATACTTTTGTGCAGAGAGTGTTCAAGTGGCATGGGCACAGTTAGGGGACTCAACAAGGAATGGTGAGGCACGCAGGAACTGTCAACATCAGCAAGCTCTTACTGCCCAGGCAGAAGGGGTAGGGGATAGGAGCTGGAGGCTAGAGCCTTGGAAGAGGGATGGCCCAGTAGGACCTGTAGCTGTCGGAATGCATCATGCCTCAGTACAGCAAGGCTGGGTGGAAATAGGAGAATGAATGGCCCAAACTCTCTCTCCTTGTTCGCTGGTGCTGCCCAGTGGCCAAGCCCAGCCAGAAGCCAGACGGCAAAGGAGACTGGGAATACTCATCATGGATGTCAGTCTCCTGAGGGTCCCTGATAGACAGAGAAGGGCAGAGACTTGTCTTGGGGAAGCCTATACCAACCAATTTCAGATTTTACTCAGAGAGACAGAGTGACATAACAGAATGAACATCGGTTTTGATGTCAGAAAGATCTGGATTCAAATTCTACCTACTAATGATCAGATCTTGGGGCTTTTTTCTGGAGAAAACTTGTTGGGCAGGAGAGTTCCACCTTATCCTCGCTGAGTTTCAGTTTCTTCATCCAGTGAAATGTAAATAATAATAGCTACCTACCTACCTAATTGAGTTATTGTAAATATTAAACAAGTTGCCCAAGGAAAAGAGCCTGACACAATGCTTGACACAGGAAAGTATTTGCTATTTGTTGATTTCCTCCAATTAGCCCTCCATCAGTTACCCCTTATATGGTGAGATGTCTGCCATGTGGAGGTGGGAGAACCAGTCTGACCATTTTTCTCTTACTGAGTTCCTGCTCAGAGTCCCCTGTTGACTCATAGCCGGGGCAATGGGTGGGACTGTGTTGTTCCTGGAAACTTGTTTGCTGGGGTCCCTTTGTCAGCAGAGAACCAACCATTTTCCTGGTGTCACTTCTCTAAAGAAAACCTGTTGGGGCATCTTCAGGAGAACTCCAGTTTTCTCTCTCCACAGGGACAGTGGTTCTTAGGAGCTGTTCCCTGCGTTGCTGTATGTCTTCACCATTTCCTTAGCAAGTTCCATTTCCCGTTCATAGGCTGATGCTCAGAAAGCTTGTCCTTCCTCTTAATGTGCACTAGCTGTTGACAAGGCATGAGCTGCTTTTGCAAGAACTTGGCGAATTTAGTTGCTGATAGAATAGTTAGGGCAATCTTCAAGTAAGAATCTCCCTTCTTACCTAACGCTAGGGGGCTTTTGTTTGTTGTTGTTGCTGCTGTTTGCCAGCTTTGGAATAGGGGAGAATGATTACTTGTGAATTTTGACTGGACCTTTAGAAAGAGTACTTGTGATTGAAAAATAAAGTTCCATAGTAGTCATTCATTTAACTATTCATTGGTTCAAACTAGCATTTATGTGCTGTGCATAATCTCTAATTCTTATAACCATCCTGTAAGGTAGTCTCTTATTTTCAGTTAAGGAAATGGAGGCTCAGATATATGGGATGACATTCCAACTGGTGAGAGGTGAAGCTCAGCTAGAGGCCATAGCTCTACCTGAATCAAGGCACAGAGCTCTGTTTATCTGTAAGATGGTTACAGAGAATCAACTGCAATATTTTCATCCAGCCATGACCATTTAAAAATAAAAATCACAAGGCTGCTAGTTTCCTCAAGACAAAGGGGAACTCTTATTCATCTTTCTCTTCTCACTGCTGACCACTGTCCTGCCATAAAATGGGTACTTGATTAATGTTTGTTGAATGAAAAAAATGATTGACTGAATGAATCATCGATACAAAGAGTTTTTGTCTCCATGTAGCATTTTTCTAATGCATATTTATATTTCATTTGACAGTGTTTGCAAATTGCATAATATTCCCCTTCAGCGTAACTTGCAGTGTGGAAATGCTTCCATATGCTAGATGTTTCCCTTCATTTAACTGAGGGAGAAAAAGGACTAAGAAAAACATCACATAGTGGCTAAGCATCCATATAAACACAAGTTATAGCATGTACTGTTCATGTATGGTATATTTTAGAAGGGTGATTTTGCAAAAATATTGAAATAGACATTCAATTTGGATTGATATGGGTTAGGAAAATGTTCTCATGCAGCTAAATATAGTTTTATATTAATGTTGTAGGAGGTACAAAGTAGGGGAGAAGAGCATGGGCCCTGGAGCAACTGCCTAGATTCAAATGCAGGCTCCATTACTCAATGGCTGCGTGACTTGGGCAACTTATTCAATCTGTATCTTAATTTAACTCCTCTGTAAAATGAGGATGAGAATACCATCTCCCTCAAGAGATGGTTGAGAGAATTAAATGAGTTAATATAGGAAGAGTTCTTAAAACCATGCCTGATAAATGGCCAGTAAATGTTATTATCCCCACGTCCCATGGAGTCTAGATCAGAAAAGTCATATCTCTTTCACCTTTCCATCCCCATTATCCCCACCTTATTTCAGGAGTTTGTCAAGTCTTGCCTGAATTACTTTACTCTCCAGCTCACCCTTCACATGGTGACTGGAGTGAATCCTTGAAGACGCACATTAAACCAGGCCTTTCACCTTCTTCAAGCCATGCCACTATTCCCTACCCACTTCAGGACTAAGTACAACCCCTTAGCATGACATTCAGGGTCCTTCATGAACTCATTCCCCTTTTCTCCTCTGGCCTCATCTCTTGTCACTCCCACATGCAAGCTATACTACAAGTACCAACAAATGCCCAAAGTGGAAAAAGTTATATTGGCTTGGTGAATAAGAAACACTTGAGTAAGAGCAGTGAGCAGCTAATTTTGCTGATGTGCTCGTAGAAAGCTTCAAAGAAGAGATATTTAAGTTGTGTTTTGAAGAATAAATTGATATTGGCTGAGCAAGGTAGAGTGGAACATGATTGGGTCCATCACCTAGACTGAAGGAAGGACTTGTGCACTGGAACAGAAAAACAAGGTGCATTCATGGAATGAGAGCTTGTCTAATGCTGAGAGGGATTTAATTAATGGAAGATTATATGTAGGAGTGAGGGAGAGGGAGGATCAAAAAGGGCCCTTAAATCTGGCATGAATGCCTGGATGGAATAGTGCTGTTGTTAACGGAGATGAGGCATATACGGAGGAGTGTGTCTGTGCGTGTGTGTGTTTTGAATTGGAACTAATAGGTGTCTGTTTTGAACACATGTGTAAAAAAGCCACCTGACAACATTCAGTACTGAGCTCCTGATCTTGTCCCCAGTCCCACCTGCCAGACCTGTTTCCCACAAATTTCCCCTTCTTAGCAAATGGCAACTCTATTCTTTAGAGTTGTCCATGATTCCTCTCTCTTAAGTCCTATTTTTGATCCTTCAGCAAATTCTATTGGCTGTTTCTTCAAAATAAATCTGGCATTTGGCCATTTCTCACCACCTTCAAGGTTACCACTCTCATCAAAGCCACCACCATCTCTTATGGGATTATTGAACTAGTCTCCTAAACTGCCTCTCCGCTTTCCACCTTTCCCTCCTTCAGCCTCTTCTCAGTACAGCAGGCAGAGTGGTCCTCTTAAAAAGGAGTCACATCATGACCCCTCTGTGCACAACCGCCCAAGGATATCCCGTCTCACTCAGAGTAAAATCGCAAAGTAATTACAGTGGTGGTTTGCATGACCCAACCCTCCCAACCCTGGCCCCATTGCGACTCAGATTTCCTCTGCTCCTACTCCAGCCCTCTCTGGCACCACTCTGGCATATTGGATTCCTTAGTGTTCCTCAGACATGCCTGGCATGCCTCTGTCTATGAGACTTTCCAGTGACTACTCCCCTGCCTAGAATGGCTTTACTTCAGATGCCCACCTAATCTCCTTCATCTCCTTCAGGTCTTCACTGCAATGTCGTCTCCTCAGCGAGGCCTCCTCCAGTTACCTCATCTAAACTGGCAGCTCCCCCTCACCTCTGATCTCCCAATCCCTCCCCCACTTCTCCGCACATTTGTCTTTAGCATGTGTCACCGCCTGTCATACCCTATATTTCCCCTTTACATTTGATCTCTTATTGGTCTTTCCTCCACTCTCTTGCATCTATAATGTATGTTCCATGATGGCGCTGATCCCTGTGTTGTTCCTCTCTATATTCCCTGTACCTAGAACAGTGCCTGACCACAAGTTGCTCAATAGATATTTGCTGAGTGAAAGAATGCCTCCAGGTGGGGACTATAGCAGTGTGGCGCTATAAGGGTCTAGTACTCAGGAGGCAGACCTAGGTTAAAGATGGATTTGGGAAACCTTAGCAATGACAGGACAGATGTGTGGGAGTAGCTAAGACAGATAAGGAAAAGATATTTAGTGTGGTTAAAAAGAAAAAGACCACCATAAAACTTGGGGAAAAAATAATTAAAGACCGTGCAGATGAGGTGGTGGAGTTGAGAGAAGCAGCTTTGGGAGCACAGACTTGAGTTAAAATCTTTGCTCCACCATTTACTAGCTTTATGACTGTGGGGAAGTGACTCGATGATTCTCGGCCTCCATATTCTCAAGGGTAATTGGAAAAAAAGAACACCACTTCAGAGGGCTGTTAAGAGGATTAACCAATAAAATGTGTAGAAATCAGTTAGTGGAGGTAACAGAGAATCTAGGTGGTGGTTGTTGTTGAGGCTAACACCACTGTTATTATCAAAAACCAGGAAAGAAACCTGAAAAACAGGAGAAATAGAGGAGCATAATGGAAGAGAAGTGAGGAGGGGTCTTCAAGAAGGAGGCGCAGTAAACTGTCGCTGTTGCTCTTGGTGCAGGAGTATATAAGGCCCTGGGGGAGAGCTATTTGAGAGAACAGTTTCACTTGAATTAAAAAGTCATAATCCCGTATTTTAAAATGAGCTAATGTTTTGTGGAAACTAACAATAATTGTCCTAGTAAAAATCAAATAAAAACAAAACAAAACCACATTGGGTCCTCAATTGTGTCCAGCTGACAAATGTAGGAACACGATGACCCAAAAGTTTGCTTCTCTCTGGTCTTTGGGAGATTTACTTGCTCACTAGTCAGAACTAGTTTGCTAGTTTTATGAGGGTAAGCTATTGTGCAATACTATTCAGCTGGCTCTGTGGGTGTTTATTTACAGATGGCTGCCATCTTGATTTATTGTCTATCAAATTATAATTATTAAGGATGGAGTTAATTGTCATCTCAACCACCTGGTAATTACCCACTGTTCTTTCATGTGGTGACAAATCTGTCCTTTAGATCAAAATTGGGAGGCTCAAAAGATATTTCACTTCCACGTTCATCTCCATTCACGCCTTGTTCAAAATAAATGATTACTGGAAATTATCGATAGTGTTTAGTGTAATATGTGGGCCTTCAAGTAAAAGGAGTGCCGATTGTTGTAAATGTTTTTGAGTAGCAGGGCTGATATAACGAGAATCTAGTGGTGTGAGGTATAGTAATTGAAATTAAAATAATGAGGCATGCTCTTTCAAAGATCAGTCTAATAAAAAAATTTAACAATGCTTCCAGTATATTCCATAGTGCATCACCTAGAATCATGGTTTATAATCCTCATTATTTATTTGCCCCATTGTTTACCAAAGCCGCTTTATCCTTATGCTCTTCTGAACTTTTAGTACAGAATTCAGCAGAGTCAGTGAGGTTACCCTAGTCTTTTAAGGCCTCAATCACTTTGACTCAGGGCTATGAGTGGAATTGTCTGCTTGGTCCCTCTTTAGGGAGACACCTGTTAGAACCAATACAAATCAAGAGGAGGGAATGTGTATATGTCGTAGGAGCTATATCCCTCCTCCCATTTTTAGTGTCTGGTCCCTTGTTTGTGTACTTTTCCTTTTGCAGCTTTTCCTAGTGGGTATATAGAACACATAATTTGCTAAATTAGTCAGCAGAGGATCAACTGGAAGCTTCCCTACCAAAGTACAGCCTTGGGACGCTACTGTGATCTCACCGACTTCATCTTCTGAGGAGACTCATCAAGTAAGCATTCTGCGTGCAGCTTCCTCCAGCCTTTAGACTAAGGACATAGAGGGAAGATGCTCATATCCCTGGCTCCTCAATATTTCCAAGCAGAGTCACTTTCTAATTGACAGCTGCCGTATTAGAGTCGTTGGTGGCCACGAGGTCTCCACCTGGGCACTTGCTCTGCAATGAGACTCAGCCTAGGCTGATTTCTGCTCACACCCCTTTCCAGCCAGACAGCCATGCAGCCTCTGGGCCCAGAGAAAACTTGTGAGCAACTTCAGCTTCCCTTCACTTTGTAGGACTGTGAATCAGTTAGCTAAGGAAGGAAAGCTCAGGGGCTAGAGGTGGGTATCCAGCACCACTCTGTAGTTTGTCACCAGGCTCAGGCATTTCCTAACCCCTCCTAAGAGATGCTGACCTGCCATATAGGATGTCCACTTCTTGGGCAATTCTCTGTGGTCAAGTGCCCTCATGTGGCTTCTCCTTCTCTGCCTTCCTCGCTTCTACTCCATTAGGCCACGCCAAAGACCTTTCTTACCTATTAGATTTCCTTATCCCTAGTACCTGCCCCCTTCAGTCTGTCCTCCATATTGCTGCCTGAGAGTGTTCTCAAAATACTTTCGGTGCTTCTTCATGGAGTCCAAATGTTCGCCATGACATTCAGTGGCCTTTATCAGCATGTCTCTACCTATACCTCCAATCTAATGTTACTGTACTCCTCCTTGCTGGTTGACATTTCAAGGCCTTTACATTGAAGCTTCCAACTGGCTGCCATTTCCATTCCCTCTCACTCATCCCTTTCATTCATCTGGCATATTCTTAATTATTCTTCAGAACTCACAAGTCAGCAGTCACCTCGTCAGTGGAGTGAGTCTTCTACAATCACCCCCACTCCCTCGACAATTAATTCTTTCCCTCTTTGTATTATTTCTTCTTTCTACTATTGCTATATTATATCGTATTAAATTTGCTTTTGCTTGCCTGTCTGTCTCCCTTCTGGGGTCCTCAAGAGCAAGATCTAGGATGAAAATATTTCTGTCATCATAGAGCATGGATAATAGTTGAATACATTTTTGTCAATTCTTTGTACATTTCCCATTCCCTAGCACAGTGCTGAGTATGCAGTGGATGCTGGATACATAGTTGCTGATGGATCTTATTAAACATAGCTAAAACCTTGGCTAATTTTCTTGATACCAATGTTAGAATGGATAAGGTCTTTATGGAAAAATAAGAACTGGCTTCATGGAGAAGAAGTTGACCCTTTATCCAAGACGTACATGACAGCTGCTGATTGGAATAAAAAAGACAGTTAATCATATCCAAATGGAAAGAAAAGAAGACTTTGGTTTTGGTTAAGAGAAAACATTTTTTGCTAAATATTAAGGAAATGGGATATGCATTTCTTTTTTTTATGGTCAATGTATATTTTTATTTTATATGAGAGATTTCTGTGGAACTGAAAGGATGCCCTTCCTGTCCTTCTCTCTCTCTCTCCTTCCCTTCCTTCCTTCCTTCCTTCCTTCCTTCCTGTAAAGATAGGCAATCTTAAGCAAACACAGGGGGCTGCTGCTAACTTCCATAGAGAAAAAGTGGAAAGTCTGTTCTCATATCAATAAAATCCTTCTGATGACAGATTAGGCTATCTCATTCTCCACCCAAGATTATAACTGAGGTGCACATTTCTGAGAAACTCTTCTCTTACTCAGTGCCACCTGAGGATCCTTGGCTTTATTGGCCTAGCATGGAGACTAGTTCCATGAATGTCTGGGAATTTTCTTCCTTGGTTGGAATTGAACAAGAACTGTATTTTCTGAAATTAAAAAAGCTCTGAATAACACGAGCTGTTCCACTTCTGTTTTGTTCTATTCTGATATCATCAGGAACATTCTGAGGCAAAGTAGACAGCTAAGTTCTAGAGTGGTTTGAAAATTGTGCTAATAGAACAGACAACTCCTTGAGGCTGTGTCATTCTCTAGGAAGCATTAATTACTGTCATGATGGGTTATATGTCTATACCTATTATCTGCATATCAGAAAACTACTGCTCAGTATTTGCTTCAGAGTCTCGTGAGAGAAGTTGCAGTCTTTGTACCTCCTACAGGAAACAGTTGAGAAGAGTTTAAACCACAGATGCAGGGACCGGGCTGTGCTGGTCAGATTCAGATTCTCCCTTGGTCTTTCTGATATTGAACCCTGTTCTTGAGCACAGAGCCTCTTCTTTATCCTGCTTGTCACAAGTTAAAAAGGGAAGGGATGAACAGAATTGCATGTTTAAATTTCTCACTAGAAAACAAACTGCATCTATCATGTTTCCTTTCCTCAAAGTGATGGGTAAGACAAGCTTGAGGAAGCAGCATTATTATATCCAGTAAGAACACCTTACTTTTCATTCCGGCCAAAGGGTGGTGGAAGAACACTGATCTGAGAGTCGCTGGACCTGGGGTCCAGTCTTTACCTGGCACTGATTGGTCATATCACCTTGGACAACTCACTTCTTTTCTCCAGCCTCAGTTTCTCGTCTTGATATGATGAAGTGATCACTAAGTCTTCTCCCAGGTCTATTTTGTTTTTTTTTTTTTTTGAGGAAGATTAACCCTGAGCTAACATCTGCTGCCAATCTTCCTCTTTTTGCTGAGGAAGACTGGCCCTGAGCTAAGATCCGTGCCCATCTTCCTCTACTTTATATGTGGGATGCCTGCCACAGCATGGCTTGCTAAGTGGTGCCATGTCTGCACCTGGGATCCGAACCAGCAAACCCTGGGCCGCCGAAGCAGAATGTGCGCACTTAACTGCTGTGCCACTGGCCTGGCCCCTCTCCCAGGTTTGAATTCTCCAAGAAGTTGAAAGCTGCAGGAGAATGGGCGAATCACTTGGTGGAAATCTGAGTCCCATACACACACCGAGCTGAGTGTCCGCCAAGAAGTCTCTTCTTATCACCACCTTCGAAACCTACTCTCAGGGCTGTGCAGTTGTTTGTACCCATCAAGTAGTAATTCTACTCCTGGGAATTTATGGGAAAGAAAGAAACTCCTTGGGAAGGAGGAAGTTACATTAACAAAAAAAGTTGCTCATTATATAATTCAAAATTTGATGTAAGCTCAAAGTTGACAGTAAGATAATGGATCCAGACAGTTGGTGGACTATCTCAAAGTCCTGAGAACTACACGGAGAAATGCTTTTGATAACACAACAAGGCAAAATATATTCACCCTGTGGATTGCAAATATGTATCTGAACAAGAGAAAGGTAAAAGGAGTGAAAGTCTGTGGTCCACCCTCTATGGGTCAGGCACTGTACTAGGCATTTGATTACATTAATCGTCTCCCTTATTCTTTTGAGCAGCTGTGAGGATAAGGTCTTATTACCAATTACAGATTAGGAACCTAAGGCTCAGAGAGTTACTGTCACTCATCAGAATACCACTGCTGTTAATGGGTTAGTGCTCAAGATTCAAACCCAGGTACGAATGATTTTGATGATTTTTGGTAGTTGTGGCCTATAAAGTCTCTGTGAACACTGAATTAGCCAATACTGGACCATCGCTCCTAGGGGAAATACAGAGTTGGGTTCCTACGAGCCTCTGGTCACAACATTTTCTTCAAACGATCAACACATGACCTTGTTTTATGTGTGTTTCTGTTTAAGGACACCTTATTTAATATACATTGCTGATTCATTAACATCGAACTCATAGCCAACAGCATTATAATGCTGCCTGAACGAAGCTTACCTAACGTGCATGTTTTCTCCATAAGGCACATCACAGCCTTCTTGCATTTAGGAACATTACACAGCACTTCAGCATGATGCCATTCTAAACAGTGAAATCACTGACAAAAAGCACAAAAAGGTGACAAACATAGTACCAAACAGAATGCAAATAGGACAGTCGTTTATAGTATGAGAGCTGAAACAAGAAGGCAGAGCATTGCCTTGCTCAGCATCAGCTGGGAACAGGTGTGTTGGCCAGCTCAAATCTTTCACCACTCTGCACATGTCCGTGAATGACTGTGAAATTGTGGTGAGCATTGATTTTAGGGTTACAAATAAATTTTAGGGAGTAGGCGAATTCACAAACACGAAATCCATGAATAATAAGGATAGACTATACATTCATTCATTTGGCAACTATTTATAGTGTATCTATCCTGTGCCAGACACTGTTCTAGGCATCGGGGATTTAGAAGTGAGCAAAACAAAGCCCCTGTGTTCATGGACCTGACATTCTGGAGAAAGGTTAAATGCAAGTAAATACATCATAGTCATATGGTGACAATCTGACAGATTAAACTGGCGGGGGGGGGGTGGTGGTTGGGTGGAGGCGTTGCTATTCATACAGAGTTGTCAGAGAGAAGCCTGGGACATAACATCTGAACAGACACTCTAAGGAATCAAGTCACAGGGACATGTGTGGGAAGAGTGATCTGGGAAGTGGGAGCAAGAAGTGTAAAGATGCTGAGCAGGAGGCCAGGATGGCTGGAGCTGTGATGGGAGAGGAGATCAAAGTGGGTGGGCAAATGTTGTTGAACTCTCTTCCTTCAAAACCTGGGCTTTTGATGGAGAGCAGCAGTGCTGGGATGCTTCCTAAGTTGTCATAATGTTGGCAAAAGAAAACATCCGTGTACATTTTCTCTTGAGAAGGGCTCAGGTAAGAGCCAAAGAGAGAATCTTTGCAGAGGGATGAAGGCTTTGCCAAGCTCCTCCAGCCCTCTGTTACATCTGACGCTTGGTTGCCTGGCTTAGGGATGTGATTTAAATTTAGCCTGGATCTGGGTAAGATTCTTTGGGAGATAACATGGCCCAGGGCTGCAATATCCAGGACAATTTCATCAGCATTTGTAGTACATCCGAGGAGAGTCACAACAAACAAACCATCCCCAGGACAACAGGAGTGGAGGCGGGAAGCAAGTTCACACAGTGAGAATTAACTTGTGGAAAAATGTTGCTCACCCAATGCTGAGTTCTGCTCTCAGCGCTTATAAGAATATCAGTGTTGTGGCCCATGCTGGAGCCAGCTACAGAAGCTTCAGGAGCTAGACATCCTAAAAGTCAACTCTCACTGCTGACAGATAGGGAAACTGAGGCCCAGAGAGGGACAGGGATGGGCTTCCAATCAAACACCAAGGGAGTGGCTGAGCCAAGACTGGAATTTAGCCTTGTCACCAAACTGTCATTCCTAGACAGTTATTACTAGATTTAGGAGGAGAAGAAATTTGACAGAATTCCCAAGTTTGCAGAAAAACCATCGATTGCACCAGCTGCTGTGTTTGTGCCCATGCCAGCAGGAGCAGCCACTGCTACAATTCAGTTCAGTGAACATTTTTTTTGTCCTCAACCTGGTCATTCAGCATCTGGCTCTAGAAGTGCCCTGTGGAAATTTGAGGCCATAATGTGAATCAGCCCCACGAGAAATGTTCTCAGTCAGCAAAGGTGGTCACTACAGCTGGAAGACAGTTAAGGGGAATTAAAATCCCGTTCTATGTTCTTTAGATCTAACGGGGACGGACTCTCCCTTTGTAGCTTGTGTATGGGTGCTTGTGGTTTGTAGGGGTCGCTGGCTACAGATTTCTGCCGCTCTTCTGTGAATCACTGAATCTCAGAAGAAGTCAAATGTGATAGGTTAGGAACAGTGGCCTGCTGGTAAACCAGCTCGCTCTCCGGAGGGTGGGGAAGGGAAACCTTGATTTGTCGTGTTTGCCAATATCTGTGCTATAAGTACCGTTACCCTGGTGGATTTCAAGTTATCAACTGTTTAAGAACCAGCTCGCAGAATTCCCGAAAATTTGACAATCAGCTCTCCCGAGTCAGCTCCCGCCACCTCCAGCACACCTGTGCAGCTCTCCAAAGAGAGCCACCTGGGGGCGGGGCCGGGGGCGGGGATCTGCGGTTGATCCTGCGTAGTTCGGTGAGGTCAGACCTCACCTGAGAGGGTGTGTCTAGTTTCAAATCCTAGATTATAAAAGGAACATTGACAAATTGAAAATTGTTCAGGGGGTTGAGCAAGACATAATTTCAACTAAAAAAACAAAACAAAACAAAAAACATTGGGAAGGAGGACTGCTGGGATGAATATCCAGGAGAAGAAAAACAGGGGGATCCTAGGCATTGTTTCCGAATCTCAGTAGGGCTGTGAGTTACCTGTCGTGGGCAGCAGAATCTGAACTGATGAGGAGGGGCTAGAACAGGGAAGCTGACTGCAGCTCATCCTAAGAACTTTCTGCTGAAGTTGCCCAAAGAAAGGCAGAGCTGCCCGGTGCTGTGGGGAGCGCCCCGCCGCTGTAGGTATGGAAGATGTGGGGCAACCACTAGGTGGGGCTGTGGCAGTGGACACTCCAGGGCCCCTTCTGGTCTCTGGGGGCTGATGCTGCCCTGGAGTCCTCCTCTTTCTCCCATTTAACCAGTTTCATCTTCTCGCTTTCATTCTTTTTTTTCTCTTTCTCCTGTCTGGCCTGGCTCACTTTCTTAGTTGCCTTAGGCTGATTTACCTGGTTTAGCTCCCTCTTTGGACAACGATCTCTACCTGTTTCTAAAGAGAGAAGACCAAGCCTCTTAGCTTTCTCCCTGCCGCTTACATCCCAGGAAGAAAGCAAAAGGCCTCTTCGTCCCATTTTTCTTTGCTTTCTCTTCTCTCTTCCAACATTCTCAGCTCCACATTTGTGACTGAAGAAGGACAAATAAACAAATTGAAACTGAAACTGACTGTTGGCCCTAAAGTGAGGACATCTGGGAGGCTTGCAAGGAAATTTACATGCTTGTCGGGTTTCAGGTTACATATTTTGTGTTGCCTGGTAACGAGCCCCACAGTTTCCTTTCATGCTTTATTCTCCCCCATCCCTTGTTTATAGTGTAATTACCACTGTGACATCATAATCCCCCATTGAACAGCTGTCAGGGGGGCCCAACTGCTGAGTAAACAGGGCTTTACAATCTCTCCTCCCACAGGCTGGTTTACTAAATAGATCAATATTTGGTTTGTAGGCACAGGGATTAGGAGGTGGAAGTGTCTTTTGAAAAAGGCCTGTCTCTTCCCAGGGCCTCCGGTGCACCTGAGAATGCTGGAAAAAAAAAGCCAGGTTCATGGACAAAAAAAAAAAAAAAAATATCACTCAAGCGGCTTTCACCTGCCCACGATTTCCCAAAGAGCAGCTTGTCTTTAAGAAGTGAGATCTACTCGAGAATTAGTAATGTCTTAGGTTCTTTATTCTAATGCTTAGAGAATTCCACTTTCTTCTCTGTCTCTGTCTCCCCACTTAGTTCCCCTTTTTCTGTCCCCAATCCCATTTGATTTAATCTTTCTAAATGGATATTATAGCCTCAGGGACTAAAAGAATGACACATGGATAAACAGGAACTAAGCTCCTGAAGGTCTCCCCCGGCCCCCCGCCACCCCACCCCCCACTCCGGGATTAGAAGCTCTGCAAAGAAAGCAACTCAGAGGTTTCTTTGTCAAATTAGAGATTCCTGGTTGATAGTTTGGGAAAAGATGGTTTAGATTTTGCCTCTCTTGGGTCAGGGAAGTCTGACTCAAATGCGCGTAGGAGCAGAGAACGTGGAGCACTAGCCTGAGCATCAGGAGCCGTGAGCTCTAACACTGCTACCCACTGTGACTTGCTCTGTGACTTTGGACAAGTCCCTTGTGGAAGCAACATTAGAACTGGGCTGCAAGGGTCTCCAAGGCCTCTCCCAGGGAGGCAAGGTGGAGTGTCAGACTGAGCCAGGCTCAGAAGCTGGTCCTGACGCTAATCCACCGCAAAGCCTCCTTAAACTCCAGGCAACTCCTTGGAGCTGCATTTGGTTAACTGCAAAAAGGGGAGGGTGGACCCATCACTGTGAGGATTCAATGAGGTAGTGTGTGTGACACACCTAGCTGGGGCAGGGTACTTGGTGGGTGTCTTTTTAAAGCTAACATTGTGTGATTCCCATAAAAACCAAAGGTATGGTAAAGAAGGCTTGGAGGTCAAAATTAGAAAGAAAGGGAAGAAAAAGAATAGTAATAGCTAACACTGGTGTCACCCCTTCATAGCATACAAAGGCCCTTTCACACGTGATCAGGTCATCTTTACAACAACCTCGAAGAAGGGAAAAGCGACACATTTACTGGTCTCTTAGAGTGGGCCAGTCACTGTTCTGGTTTTTCATAAGCATCATCTTCCATGATCCTCGTGAAGATGGTGGGTCCTTATTTTCCCTATTTTGCATAAAACTGAGGTTCAGAGAAGTGAAATGACCTGTCCAGGGTCACCTAGCTGGTGAGTGTTGGACCGACTCAGGTCCATCCGGTTCTAAACCTCTTACGTTTTCCCCGTATGCCACATAAGTGGCCAAATCAATGTGGAAAGGAAGGCGGCCAAACAATGAGGTGCCAGAAGCTAGTGACCTCGGTGAAGGAAAAGAATATTGACACAACATCCAATGCTTCCTTCACAGTTGGCGTGCAACACCTGAGTGCTTTGCTGGTGCAGTCCCTCACGGATAATTAGTTGGCCTCTAAAAAGCAAAATGCTTCGACTGGCTGCTGCCTCTTGGACTTTGGTGACTTCCTTTTGACAGGCGATTGTAAGAAGGCTACACATCTAGAAGTGTCCCCTGAAGGCTATATGGGCCAAGAATGGAGGGGAAAGTAGGCTATGGTGAAAGTCGGGGAGAGGTTGACTTCGGTGAATCTACAGAGACCCACTTCCTGATTTTTCTATGCAAGGAATAGCACAGGCATCCTGTGATTCCTCTACTCCTCCTCGCTGGTGGCTTTCTCTCCTAAAGGCTGTATGGTTTCAGTACAGTTTCATATAGATCTGTCTGTTGATCTGTACAGTGATAACATTCCTCCATACTAAGTCGGCCCAAGATAACTAACCTGTTTCCAAGATCTAATTTTGTACGTGGGAATCTTGCCTTGCCCTGATTTCCAGACGCATGGGCAGGCTTGACAGGCTGTAGCTGGGGGAGGCATTAGGCTTTCCCTGGTGCCCTGAGCAAGCCCTCCTCTTCTCAACTGTCAGCAGAAGCACCTGTCCGGCCTCAGGAGGCGCTGTTGTTTGCTGGCTGAGCTCTGTCTCTGAAGGGAAAGTGCCTTAAGACTTAGGTCCCTTGAATGTATCACTCCCGTGTTTATTTGCCAACAAGTCAAATGCACTTTCCAAGAGCCCGTTCTTATATAAGCCTCTGTGAATTATATCATTAAAAAAAAGCTCCAGACCTCTGGGGACTTCCCATAAACCAGTAGTTCTCCAACTGTAGCATGCATTGGAATCACCTGGAGGACCTGTTAAAACATAGACGATGGCTGCACCTCTAGAGTTTCTGATTTGGCAGTTTTAGAGTGGGACCTGAGGATTTGCATTTCTAACCAGTTCCCAGGTGTCGCTGCTGCTGCTGGCGGGGGCACCACACGTGGAGAACCACTGGTCTACACTGTCCTTTCCAGCTGCTTGAGTCCATGGAGCCGCTGGTGGCTGATTTTTTTTTTAAACTGTCGCTCGTATTATTTCTTTCAGTTGGCCATTTTTTTTGGATGCTTTCTTTCATCAGAGTTTTGGGCATGCCCTTCTCCTCTTAAGCAAGAATGCAAGTCAGGTTACTGTCTCTGGCGTCATTTTTCGTATCATCCTGCAGCCGATATCATTTCTCCTATTAAATGTAGAGGTGTCCCCAGTCTGCTTTCCCACTCATGACTCTATGTCTCTGGACTTGATTTGCTCTTTGGGCTAAAAGGCCGCCCCAGCCCTGCCTGGTGATTCTGAATTGCATGTCAAAATGGAACTCATGGCACGGCGCCTGTAGGGTCATCTGTGCGCAACCTACCCAAGCAAAGTTTTCTTTCTTTTTATTTAATTGTATAGCTGCTCATACAAAGTTGCATTTCAGCCCTTGGCACGTTCTCGTGTAAGGATCTCTTTGCAGGCTTCCCTTGCCCACTAGACAAAGAGGCACTGAAGGCAGAGACCAGGAAGGACTCCACTTGAGGTTCCCTGAAGTACCAAGCTTTTGGGTCTAACCCTGGTTATACCTTAGAATCACCTGAGGCATTTGCAAAAAATTCCAATGCTCAGGTCTTTCCCCAGACCAACTCAAGCAGAAACTCTGGGGAACAGAAGTATGATTAAGGCCACTAGCCTCCAGACTTCCTATCTGGAGGAATGTTTTCAGTAGCTATAGCTCCATTCTGATTTTGTGCTTTTGTAGTCCAGTATCTTGTCTGTGAGGCAGATGCAAAAGATCTTATGGTTCCCATTTTATAAATGAGGAAAATGCTCTAAGAGAAGATTACTGATTGATTGATTGATTCAGTAAATCATCAGTCCATTGGTTCATTTGTTCATTCCTTCTCCATTCATTCAACCAGTATTTTTGTGGGATCCACTGTGTGCTTGTACACACTGGTAAACAAGAACAGACATTGCCCGTGCTCTCAGGAAGCTTTCAGCCTAGTGCGTGAGACAAACTGATCAATCACTCAAATAAATGTAAAAATACACTCCTGATAAATGCCATGAAGGACGGTGCTCTACTCAGGGGAGAGAAACACAACTGATTTTGGAATCTGTAATAGGAGAGGGCTTGGCCCAGTCCTAGAGGCCAAGGATGGTTTCACTGGCAAAGGTCAGTTGCCTGAAGAGAGGAGGAGTATGTTTACTGGGCAAAGGGAAAGGCAGGGTGTCTCAGGCAGAGGGAGCTATGGGGGCAGCCAGAACGGGGCCTCCTTGAGTCAGGTTTGCACCACCTTTATCCTGTCTCAGCCAAGCCCTTCCTTTTCGTTCTTTTGGAAAGACCACAGGAAGGTGGGTTGCCCTATCACTCTGCTCCAAGCCTTTTGGTTTGCAGCTGCAAAAGCTCATATCGCATCATTTTTTCTTTTATTAAAAAACTTACTTTTGGGGCCGGCCCCGTGGCTGAGTGGTTAAGTTAATGTGCTCCGCTTTGGCAGCCTAGGGTTTGTGGGTTTGGGTCCCAGGTGCGGACCTATACACGCCTCATCAAGCCATGCTGTGGCAGCATCCCACATAGAAGAACTAGAATGACTTACAACTAGAATATAAAACTATGTACGGGGAGGCTTTGGAGAAAAAAAAAGAGGAAGATTGGCAACAGATGTTAGCTCAGGGCCAATCTTCCAAAAAAAAAAAAAAAGAATTTACTTTTAAATGGTGGGAAAAACCCTTTTGCCCTACATAATATATGGTCAGTATCAATTAAGCTGGCCTTTAAACATTGCTACTAATAAGAGCCCGTGGATATGCAAGAGGAAAACTGTTCATGCTTGTCCAGCTAAACACAATCTCTTAAACATTCTATTGTGTGACTGCCTTTCTATTTTGGGGCAGTCTATTACATGAAAAAAAAATTGATTCAAGAGGTAAAAGTAGTTAAGGGCTATGCATATCATGGTCTTTAAGAAATAACAGGAAAATCGATTAAATAGAGTACTAAAAGTTCCAATAAAATAAGGATAGCTGAAACAAGCCTGCTCTGTAGAGCACACCTGGTTGAATAATTATACCAGCTACCAATTCTTAAACACTTGTAAGGTGTTACATAATATACCAGCTGTTTTACTTGTGTTATCTCAGGCAATTCCTGCAGAAAAAAATCAATTTTACAGAAGAAAACTCAAGTTCAGAGAAGTTAAGTAACTACTCCCAGGTCACACAGCTAGTAAATGAGATTCAAGTCCACCTGATTCTTAAGCTCATGATATTTTCCAACATTACAGTCTTTTGGGCCTCTGTACCTCTATTTTCTCATCTGTAAAATCAGTAACATAAAATTCATCCCTTTATATGCCTTGCAGAGATAATGGAATAAAAACTGTTATTAGCAATAATAGTACTTTCAGTTTGTGTAGTACGTCAATTTCCAAAGTGCTTTTGTATCCTGAGTGCCATTTGACCAATCAAACAACCTTGTGACATAGGTATTATCATGCCCACCTTCCAGATGAGGAAGCTGAGGCTAAGAGAGATAGGTGATTTGCCCCAGGTCACAGCTCTAAGGATGGTAGGACCAGAAAATTGATACCAAGGTCAGTGCTTGGTCTACCTAACAACAGCTACCTTTTTTTTTTTTCCGCTGAGGAAGAGTCACCCTGAGCTAACATCCGTGCCAATCTTCCTCTATTTCTTTAGTATGTGGGCTGCCAGCACAGCATGGCTGCTAACAGAGAGGTGTAGGTCTGCACCCAACAACCAAATGCAGGTTGCTGAAGCAGAGTGTGCTGAACTTAACCACTAGACCATGGGGGCTGGCCCAACAGCTGCCTTTTTAATTACCAAGATAACTGTAAGAGACTCAAGGTTCCCCATGGGAAGGAAGGATTCATGGTATATTATGTAGGGGGTTATTATCATTGTGGCCATGCTTGTTATTAGTTGCCAAAGGACACTTGTGAAGTGTTTGGTCCTTTTTACCCTCAGCAGATCACTTTCTCTTTCCTGCTAGTCAAACTTTCTCTGCCTTCATCTCTTGGACCTTGAGAGCACGGCACTCATTTTCAGAGCTGCTCATGTGCTCACACTGTTCTTGCAAATTGGAGTCTGAACTTGGTTAGATGCTTGGCTATTCAAGGGCTTTCTTCTCCTTTGAGTGAATTGGAGGAAGTTGGGCTATTCAAGAACTTAATTAACATCTTAGATACATGAATGGCAGCTATACTCATTAAATTGACCTCTGATGTAAATAAATCGATGTGAGAACAAGCCCTTGGGAAAGCTGGATTACAATTAGGAACATTCTTGACCCTTTGGGCTGGCCAAATGGATGGGTTAAGGCCATTAGGGAAAGTATAAATTAGCCACTTGGGGAGAGGAATAAACTATTTACTGAAAAAGAAAGAAGAACTCAGAGTCACAGTGGGTCACAAGTTATGCATGAGACACAGCATGAAGAAGGTTTTTCCGTTGCTGTAAAATCTTTCTGGTTCTCATTGGGTTGATCTTAGCCGTAGGAGTTATTTTCTGGGATCCTTTGACTTAGAAGATATGAAATGTAGACAGGATCTAGGGATGGTTCTAGAAGGGGTAATGTGATGACGAACTAGAGGAACTACCATAATGCAAATTAGGTTAGGCATAGAAGGAGGCCATATGCTCGGTTGTATTCTGGAAGAATAATGCGTGAGAGGTCAGAGGTCTACTAAGGCAGGATAAAGGCAGCAGAACAACCAGAGCCGCATCCTTCCCTTCCTCCATCTTCCTGCCAGCCATAACATGGGAACTTCTACCCACTTAACAGTATTGCTCTGCTGCCTGGCTCCCGTCTCTGATTGGTGAGATAGTGAAAGTTCACTTTAGCGCACTTTCTCTTTTGGATGGATAAACAATGCTACTCGTGAAGGGCCTTTGCCTCTTGGGTTCTCTACACTCAATGAGGCAAGTAATCATGCTCCTTGTAGCTGGAAGCTTTCAGACCCAACTTGCCTCAGGTGTGGGTCTCAAGATCTAGAACTTGGGGAAAAGGAGTAGAAGCTCATGCAGGCCTCGTATCTCACATTTTCCAATACCACTTTTCCATCAGTAACACTGATATGTAGACTCCTGTTTGACTCCAGTGTTTCTTTCTTAGTAGATTCAGAACTCCAATGGGCAAGATGTGACTAATTGGTCCCCTAAGCAGCCCCAATAAAACTCCACAAGCAGAAGTGTAGTTTAGTTTGGAAGAAATCCTTCCTTTCATGATTATGAGATACAGGTAGAAAGAGATCAGGTAGGAGAAGAAGAATCTTCCTTTGAGATGAAAAAGTTAAAGAACTAAAAGAGAGATGAATGTTAAGGACTTTTAAATTCTAAACTGATAGACCCTCCCAAGGCCCCTTAACATTCTGTTATTTGACAGATAATTAAACTCAAAGAAAGGTCCAGTGGAAAAATTGGTGTATGCGTCTTGCTTCCCAGAATGCTCTGAGGAGTGGCTTTTCCTCATGTGATCATAGAAATGTCTTGGATGTCCGTGCAGTTCCAGGTTGAAGGAACCCTCAGTGCTAAAGCATATGGAGTAACTCTCACTGGCCTGGGAATTGCATCTGTTGTCACCAATATGAAAGTACAAAAATTGCTTGTAGAGAAACCCATTATAGAGACAGTTGGGTACTCAGCTTTTCTGTCCCCATTCTCTCACCCTCCCCAGGCCTGCAGTCCCAGTCAGATTGGTTATCATCCCCTGAAAATGTGGAGCCATTTTGTGTCATACGGAAAGAAAGGAACTAGCATGCCGGGAACTTACCTACGTTATATTACTTAATCTTATGAGCAAATGGATCTATTCCTGGCTTATTGAAGGGAAAACCAAAGCTTAGTGTATGTAAATTGCTCAAGACTGAAGAATTTGTAAGTAGTAGAGGCTGGTTCAAATCTAAATCTAACTGATTCTAAATTTCATTCCCAAAAAGTCTGCCTCTGAAAGCCAAAAAGAGTCAGATACTTTTCTCTCTACCTCTGTTTATTCTCTTCTCTTTACCTGAAATATTCATTCATTTTTCTATTCATTCAATAAATATTTGCGGCACTCTTACTATGTGCCTGGGAATTGGCTCAATTCTGGGAAAACAGATAAGGAAGAATGTGCTGCTACCTTCCAGAAGCATACCTGTCCCTCAGGTATGGACAAGGTACGGACAAGAGGAATAAATATAATGTGATCAATTCTGTGAGTTAAAACAAGACAACACTCTTTGAAATCATAGGTAGTTAAGCAATAAACTACATTAGCAGATGGGAAGATGGGTGGAAGGAGATGGAGGGGGTGGTAAAGAGAGGATGCTTGAGAAGGCATTTTTCAGATAATATACATGAAAATGTTTATCATGGTATTTTAAAAATAGCAAACACTAAAAAAGTTCACTTGCTAGTTTTTAAAAATTAAGTCAACAGATATTTATTAAGAGGCCTCTGTATGCCAGTTACCATTTGAGGCATTGAGGATCAAGCAAGAATTGAAGTCCCTGGCCTCAGGAAGCTTACATTTTAGTGGAAGAATCAGATGCAAAATAACAGAAAGCTCTGAACGTAATGTCAGGCAGTGATTAATATGATGATGGGAAATACAGCTGGGTAGGGAGATGGAGGGGAATAGCTGCTATTTCAGGTAGTCTGGCCCTTTGGGGAGGGAGGATGGAGCCATGTGGATTTCCGGGAGGAGAGTAGCCCAGGCTGATGAAAGAGCAAGCCTCTGAAGTCAGCTCGTGCTGCCTGAGGTTGTAGGAATACCAAGAAGGCCAGTGTGGCTGGACAGAGCAGGACAAGGGAAGACTGGTAATAGATGAGGTCAGGGAGGTAGCTAGGGGTAGATCAACAAGGGCCTTGGAGGCTGTGGGAAGACTTGGGAAGCAACCGAATCAATTCATTTAATTGCCATTTCTTATACAAACCTATTACGGGGTGTCTTATTCAGAATAACAGAATATCCCAAACTGGGGGGCTTATAAACAACGAAATTTTTTCCCACTGTTCTGGAGGCTGAAAGTCTGAGATCAGGGTGCCAGCATGGTCATGTTCTGGTGGGAGCTCTCTTCTGGGTTGCAGATGGCCGTTTTCTTGTTATATCCTCACATGGCAGAGAGGGTGAGAGAACTCTCTGGGGTCTCTTTCATAAGGGCACTAAGTCCATTCGTAAGGTTCCACTTTCATGACCCAGTCATCACCCAAAGGCCCCACCTCTTAATACCATCACATCAGGGGTTAGGGTTTCAAAATATGGATTTGAGCGGGGACACAAACATTCAATCCGTAACACTGGGTACAAGATTGTTCAACAGACATTTACAGTACAATTACTTCTACAAATCTAATGGAAACTAAAATACGTTTTAAGCATGTATTTTATGGGGTTGGCTCATTCCATTCTCAGTTTAATCCAAACTGATATTCCTAATCTCTGGTTGATATTGGCTTTAGAGCCACTTAAAGGCAGGATGTCTACCATCTGAAGCATAGGAAAGTTACCTCTTTAAAGATGATTTGAAATTGTGGAAATATGCAACAAAAATTTCAGATGAACCAGTTGGAAAATTATTGCGTGGATCGAAACCAAAAACTGTCTTCATCTGGTCATTTTAATTTGGTTCCTTTTCCAGGTCCACTCAAAAAAACTGATGGCATTTTCACAGATATTCTGCCCTTGAGTTGATTGCAGCAATCTAGGCCTGAAGGAAAGGCCAGGAACTGAAGGCATCAGAGTCTTTCATTCAAGTTCTGGAAGGTTTCAGTTCTAGCTGAACTTACTTTCTCTTGTTCTGGAGTGTTCACAGCTGGGCTTTCCCCATGTGAACACAGACCAGGGAGGTGGCTCCGGGGCCACTCGCAGATCTGGAGAAGCCTGATTTACAGCTCCCATGAAGGGGGTGGGCGTCTAAGCCTGCCACCCACCATGAGAACTATGCATTGTTCCCCAGTCCTGGCTCTGCTCCCTGGCAGTCCTGGAGCCCTGGACATCAAGAAGATCCTTGACTCCCTGCTGTTACTGAGGAGGCTGAGCCAAGAGGGAGAAGTGGCAGAGGCTGAGTCAGTCCTTTGAGATATATTAAAGCAATGCTTAGTAGGATAGGAACCAGGAGCAGGGGATGGAAGGGAAATCCCTGTTTTTTTCCCACTGTACTTACTTCCCTAAGGAGCTCATGTGTAGCGTTTATTTCCTCAAACTCAAGCCTGGTGGTAACAACTGCCAAGCTCCCACCTAGGTTTGCCTGAATGTTTCTTCCTGATTTTGGAAGATGGTGATTGGGGATCTAGAAGTTTCCCATAAGTCAGGCTCCTCTCCTGTTGCTATTACTAGGGCTCTGGAGGTAGGAAGAAGGGACTCAGCAAATGAGAGTAGGTAGGTCTCTTGGGCCAAAGAATGAGTCCATATCTTTACTAGAAGGTTCCAGCATTAGTGCTCCCTCTTCTGAGGTACCTGTCCAGAGGACAATGGAGACCTTCCCACAGCTGCAGCAAATGTCTTTCCCACTCACCATAACCCACCCAGTTCCCTTATGAATCTTAGGTGCATCAACTCTTTCCTCCTGTTGGGGACACGTCTTTGCCCAGGAATATGAATCCTACTGACCTCAGGAGGCCTACTTTCATCTCCACAGTCTTCTTCCGTTTCCCCAGTGCTGAGAGTTGCTCCCATATTTCATTAATACTCAGATTAAGCCCATCTGTGTCCCTCACAAAATCTCCCTGACCCCACAACCACAGCTGAGGAAATTGAGGCCAGAAACAGCAAATGGCTTGTTTTAAGTCTCAGACCTCCTCCTCCCCCCCACTTCTTTTTTGGAGGGGCCATTGCACAGAGGAAGGCTACAAACCAAAACTCTTCTACAGTTGTTTTCCTGTAAACACTTTGAGGGCCTTGTAGGGAAATGGCTTCCTCTAATCCACGCATGGATGAAACCCCCAGACCACATGGCTTCCCTCACCCCATAGTTACCCTCCTCAAGGGACCCACCCTCCCTCATACTCCCTTCCTAGGGGAAGAAACACTTCAACAATCACTGTGGCGATAAGCATTGGGAGGTCTAAAAACAGGTATTGAAATGTTTCAACTATAAAGGCAGCTTTTGGAAATTGCTCTTGCTAGGTTATCTTAACTCTGGGCTTTAATTAAACTTTCTAGTATAATTCTTGTGTAATCTTGGTAAGGATTTTAAATGGCTTCTGACTCATTTTCTTAAAATTAGACAAATACACATGACATGCACACACACTCACACACACACTTACACCTCAGGCACTCGCACATCTCTTACTCATTCCACATGCTAGATTCAATTTGATTTTTCAGTGTGTGACCTTGTAATTAAGAAGTACACTTTCTTTGAAGAGACAATTACAGTTATAGATGGCAGTGAGCGGGAAGCTCAAAGGATGTTCCCCAGTATTAATCATTTGCATTACCACTTAGAAATCTTGCTGAAGTTTCAAAATAATAAAGTGGGAATGCTTATAAAAGTGCCAAGAACACTTCTCTGCTTGAAGCTGTAATTACTCAAAGAACTGGTATGTCACCGTGAGGGTTCAGGATGGATTCTCTCTCCTCCACTTCCACCTCTACATCTGATTTATAGAATCTTTGCGTGTCTGAGCTACAACTCAGAAAGCGTACAAACTCATTTCATTTAACTCGCTCGGTATAAATAAGGCAGCCAAGTACTCAAGAAGGAAAGTGACTTGACCAATGTCCCACAGGGAACTGCTTATAACGTTGGACCAGGGCCCTGTGGATCCTGAATCTCAGTCTAGATTGTCCCATTACCCCAGCTATTCCTATCCAACCTGAGGTTAGAGGTAGTTTTTCAAAAAGACGCTTCCTAACCCCAACTAACCTAAGTAGGGAAGGCCAGGCGATGGGACAAGTAGATACAGACAAAGCTGGGCATATCTAGAGGCAAGACTACTTCAGCAATGGCTGAAGGAACAGGTGATGTTCACAAGAGTGGGTCTGCCCCTTGAAGGTGGAGCCCATGATTTATTTATTCTGAAAAATATACTACTTAGATTAGTACCTAGATAAAGGAACAGACATTTAAGGAGCCTTATGATGCAACTGACGCTTCAGGCATCGCAAACATCCTGGAAGATAGGTTAATGTTATCCCCATTTTATAGTTGAAAAAACTGAGGCTCAGGAAAAACTGTGCCTTGTATAAAGTCACTTAGCTAGGAAACAGTGGGGCTATAACTCAAACCCAGGCCTTCACTGCTCCAAAGCTTATGTTCCTTCCATGTTACTCCAATGTGTTTGTTGAAGTAAGGCAGTGGGTGGAAACAATGGAGGCAGATTTCAGTTAGATTAACTCAAGAAAGTAAGAACTGACACAGATGTCTAAAAATCAAGCTGACTGCATTGGATAGGGGCAAGTGCCCTGTTCCTGAAAATGTGTGAAAGGAAGCTGGTTACACCCATGGTGGGGATGTTATGAAGGATCTAATCAAGGGAGGAGCCAGTTGGTTGGGGAGCAGGTATTGTCTCTGCAGCCCACGGGGCTTCCTTTTGGACTCGACGTAAGCCAGCTCCCTGTATGAAGCAGTTATTTGTTAATGTGTGGGATATGCAGCAGAACTTCCGGTGGTTTCACTACAGGTCTCCAGGCCTGTGCCTTTGTCCCTTTACAGATCATTCTCAGCACAGTGGCCAGGGTAAAATGGTGGTTCCCAGAACTCTCACCCCCTTTTCTTGCTCTACTATTTTCCGTAGCATTTATCACTGTCTAGCCAAACTATCTAATTTACTCATTGTGCTTATTTTTTGTCTATCTTCCCTGTCCCTCTCCCCCAACAGAACTTAAGCTCCATCAGGAAAGGAATTTTTGCTTTTTTTACTAAAGTAACCAAGTACTTAGGACTATTGTTTGGCAAGTAAAAGTCAGTCGCTAAATATTTAGGATAAATGAATGGATGGGTGTTCTTGTAAATTTTTTAAGATTGAGGACTTCTGCAGAAAGGGGCCTCCTGTTTCTTCCTCCTGAATGCTTGACTGAAGCCATCGTTCATTGACATCTAATAAGGATGTCTGAGATACAGAAATGTATTACAGATAAGAATGTTGGGCCCTAGACTATGGCAGTTCAACAGCAATTCCAAAATGGAATAAAATAGAGATTTCTGAGGTTCAATTCTGGAGATGTGAGCTATTTCACATAAGGAGGGAACAGTGTTCTGGGGTGTAAAGGATGCTGGACTGGGAAACAGAATGCTTGAATCTAAGTTATCTAGGTCCCTTTTCACTTCTGCACATGCCATTCATTCATTCATCATCTGTCCATCCACCTACCTGCTCACCTACCCAACGGTCCATCCTCCATCCATCCATCTATCCAACAAATATTTCTTAAGAAATTGCTGTGCCTCAGGCGTTATTTTAGGAGCTGGGAACACAGCAGTGAAGATGATAGCAAGGGTCCAGCTTTCCTGGAACTTATAATCTAACAGCTGAGATAGAAAAGGAGCCTGAAAACATTAAGCTTACGTAATTTGAATTTATGATAAACACTCTGAAGAAAATGAAACAGGGAAAGGAAATAGACATTGTTGAGTTTCATGATTTCAAAGTCCCCTTCTCTCTCTGCTGTTTGTAGATCTATGAAGTTAATTCCTCCTTTAAAAACAACACCCCACAATTAAGCCACCCAAATAACACCAGATAGAATTCAGGAAATATTATACCAAAGCTCTCCAAGTAGATTTTAAAAAGTATTGTCTCTTTTAACTAGAGTTTGATAATTATGCTTTGATATTTTTTATCTTAGTTTCATTGAATTTAAGCAGTAATGTTATGTAATTGTAGGCATGTAATATAATTTAACTCTAAAAGCTTCTTGTTTTGACTCTGTAAACACTTATTGAGCACCTACTCAGGTGGTAGGTACGATGCCAGGTGCTGGAATTGCAAAGAAGAATATGCTTCCCTTCCTCTTAAGAGAGTGAACATCTCCTGGGACATGTAAATAAATAGTGACAGGGCACCAAGCCAAGCCGTAAGATCTTTTAAGATAATGTTTGAATGAAGTACTGAGGGGACACAGGGGAGAAAGTGACTAACCCTGTCTGGGGGTGTTAGGGGAAGGTCAGGGAAAGTTGCAAAGAGGAGTCGACTTTTAAGCTGAGTCTTAGGGAATGAAAAGCCCTTGCATGTACTTGCCACTCATCTATATTTGAACTCAGTCAAGATGATGCAGTGGGAACATTAGTCATCCCATGAGGCCCTTGATATGGGAATAGGTTGGCCTAGTTTGAAAAGAACAGCATGGCCATTTCGGCTC
Organism: Equus asinus; assembly: GCF_041296235.1. Lineage (NCBI taxonomy): Eukaryota > Metazoa > Chordata > Mammalia > Perissodactyla > Equidae > Equus > Equus asinus. The sequence continues at coordinate 35,595,142 of NC_091799.1, forward strand.
CAACAAGCTACAACATGAGAGTGAAAGTTTAGCAGTTCTGAAAACATACAAGGAATGTGTGCAACCTCAGTTGTTTAATAAAAATTAAAAAAAAGAAAAGGAAAGAAAATAGAGTCTTATAACAACTTTTAGGAAAAACTCGCAAAGTCCATGAGCTTTTAACAAATGCCCTGCAATGCCCTCTTTTTCTTTCACCTCTGGGAAAACTAAGAGAACGTGTGCCAAAGGTGGCCTGCTGGAGTCCTACTCCATCTGCTATGGTAGCCCCTCCATGGGTTGTTCTAGTGAGTGGACACAGGCCATCGTGCAGCCCAGCATGGCTGTGATGGCTAGAGAAGGGAAGCTGGTCAATTGGCCTTAGACAGACACAAATAGCTCCTCCTACTCTAACACCATAGCTCAGAGTAAATAAGATTGTGTCCCTCGTTTGCACTTGTACAGACATTAGGTCATTTAGCCCTCACAATGCCCTGTGAAGTAAGATCATCTTCCCTTCTGTTTGTGGACAGGGAACTGGGAAAAGGATAAGTGAAGTAACATGCCTTTTCTAGAACTAGAAAGGAGCAGAGCTGAGGTTCTAATCAGATCTTTTGAAGATCAAAAGAGATTATTTGGAAATTTCAGAAATGATGCAAAAATGAGTAATTATAGACATCTGTTTGCAACAATACGGCAAAGTGGATATGCAGAGAAACAGTCCTAGAAGAGGTAACCTAGAGAGTTAGATCAAGTCATTTTGTAAAAGCATGACTGAGCTTGTGGTAAAGTAAGAAAAACACTTACCTTAGGCGACGAAGTCTGGAACCTGAGCACAGTGGGATGTGATTACAGAAATTATTGCAAAAAAAAGGGGGATCTGCTAAGATGTCCTAAATGTGTGACCTAAAATAAAACCTGCCTCATAGAGGGAGAGAGCAGTAGACTTGATCATTTTGGCTTTGGCTCTTGGTGAAGCAGCTGAGCAGGGAGTTGGAGGGAAGGGAGTGTATTTCACTCTTGAGAATGTCTAACCACAAGCCTGCCTAGACCCACATGTCTAGAATTCACTCTACTTCTGTGGCCCCAAAGCTCCAAAGCATAAGTTTAGTTTAAGGTGGCTTCTGGTTAGTAGTGTCCAAAATATGTTTCATTGGGATTCTAGAATGAGAGAATAGTAGGGAAGCAAAATTTGAAGAGATAATAGATGAGAACTTTCCAAAATTGACCAGTGAAAAACACAAGTGCTCAGTCTCAGAAGATTCAATAAATCTCAAGCAAGATCAATAAAAAGATATCTGCATCTGAAATTTCAGAGTAACAAGGATGAAGAGAATATCTTAAAAGGACTTAGAAATAAAAGATGATCAACCAAGAATTGGAAGATTGACAGCTGACTTCTCAGCAACCTCTTCCTGATGGAGATTAATATCAATTACTCCTGTGAGTGTGGTGACTTCTTTCTTCATTTGTTCTCTTGGTATGGGGATCCCAGAGGGGCCAGGTGGTAGCCAGAGCTTAAAGTTCATTGGGACTCTTATTGTGTTTCCAGGTAGAAGTATTCATCCTTTGGGAAGCACAATCTCTAGACCTGTAGAGCCTAAGACTTCAGGGATGGGAAGCATAAATCCTCCAAGTGGATGATAGAGGATCATGATAATTAAGTTCACTTCTGCTTCTACCTCTTGGCTCCTAGATCCATGTATTCTATCTATTGAGAATATGTAACTACATAAAGATCATTGCTTTAGGGTATAGACACCTCCTTGAGGATAGTACCCTATCTTAGCAGAGCATCCTCTCCAAGATGGCACCTCAGCTACATCTTAAAGAGGCCGTTCCACCATTCTGTTGGGCCGATGGGTTCTGAGTGGTATGGATTGTGAAAGGAACATGGATTCCCATGGTTACATGCCCACTGCTGCACCTCCTTTGCTGGAAAATGTGACCTTTGATCTGGGACAATGTTGTATGAGATCTCATGTTGGTGGATCAAATATTCTGTGAGTTCTTAGCTACTTGTACTGGCCAAGGCTCTGCAGGCAGGAAAGGTGAATCCATTTCCAGAAAATGGGCTGATCCTAGTCAATATGAATCACTGTTCTGTCTACAGTGAAAGGGGTTGAATTGTAATCAGCTACGAAACAATGAAGTTGGCTTTCCCTGAAGTGGCTGATTTGTTTCCTTGAGGGTTGGTGCCACATTAGGGCTCAGCACTGGCTTCTGTTGCTGGACGTTGGCAGTTGCAATAGCTAGGTCACCCTTGATGAGTTGGGGGCCATACTGTTGGCTCAGTCAGAGCCTGTATCCCTGCCTCTATAGCATTTCTTCTCACTTCAACCTTTACTTTGTGTAGGACATCTGCTGGAGCTAAGAATTTAATACTCTCTGCAGCTGGCCATTGAGTAATCCCTTTCCAGATCTCATTTTGGAGTCTTTCTTTTAGGACCACTTCTCGTGTCAATTATAGTAGACTGGTTTCCTGAAAATAGACTCTGAGACAAGAGTTGTTTGGAGCATGCTCTCAGGAATTACACCTGTAATCATGGGGTGAGGCAGGCAAGATTGGGAAGAGGGAGGAGCTGCCCCTCAATATGGTTGCCATCGATGCCTCAGCCAGTCCTAGGGAACCTCTGGAGCCAGGATGGCTCTTCCGAGTTTTTCCAAACTTAGACAAGGGGCTGGGTGTTTGTAGCCCTGCATTGGTGGCAGACCAATGGGAGAAGATGTAGCCATGCCAGAAGCAATTCCCTGAAGCTGAGGGCCATCCCCACTGAGGGGTACAGCTCTGAGTGGTGTAGCCGCTATTGCCGTCTTCCAGGAGATGATGCTTGGGCTCTGAATAGTAGATCTGATACAGCACAACAGCACCCATAGCACTTCTCTCCACAAAGTCTATTTTTTAAAAATAATAGACCTGTTCATTTCAATCATGCTTCCCAGGATGTGTAGCAATTTCACAAGTTCAACCGTCCTTGGTACATGTATCTAGTCCTTTAAGGAGCAAGCATTTTCTGTTCTTCATGGCTGTGTTTGGAATTTAGGATGAATCCCCATACCAGTCAGATTTCTGTTCATGCAGGACTGAAACGAATTTGTAACAGGAATGTTTACTGCTTAGCAAGCCACAGAATCCATGTGACATTTATTTGTAACATTTGTTAGTAGTATATTTAGCACCTCAATTTTGCAAATAGGGAAGTTATTTTACATACGTTGGGGGTGGGGATAACCACGATATTTAAGAGTGTAAGAACTGTGGATTTTTTTTTTTTTTACACAGGAATAGACAAAGCAGAAAAAGGTTTACTCTTAAGCTGCTAATGCTTAATCTTCAAGGCTACTCACTTGCTCAAGCCTCTTTCACATGGTCATATGATTTTTTAATATTTGCAAAGAAAGATATTTGTATTTTTTTGTGATTTCATTTCTCATTCCAAATAAATCCTCCCTTTTATAATCTCTTATAATGTTTGTTGTATTTGTAATTTAGTGTTATATTTCTTAAAGGGCACTCCCCCAACTGTATAAAAATAAAATGGAATCTACCCCTGGACAAGAATGAGCAGGAAGTTGCTCCCTGCCTAGTTATGAATATTTGATCTCCACTGGGAGACAGACAAGTTGATGCTTATTGGCCTGAGACTGCCTAGGCTGAGATTTTGAATATTAAAATGTGTTCAGTCTCTGGCTGACTATGCTTATACAATGACTTGTCCTTTGAATCAAAAGCATGTTGCTAATAACTTACATATGAACAGTATAAATACTTACATCACTGCAGTTTTAGTTTCTGAATAACTTACAAGTTAGTATTACAGATGAGGAAACCAAGAATTAGAGAACGTAAATAACTCACCAGATGTCACAGGGTTAGGAAATGGCAAGCTGTAACTCAAAATTAGCCTCTATGATTCCTCACCCATGGGGCTTGCTACTATACCACAATATCCTTTCAAAAGAATGCTTATCTAGATCTCTATGGCAATGTTTTGGGATTTTTTTCCTACTAAAATGACAAGAAAAATCTCCCAAACATGTCCAAAGATTTGTATATTTCTATCTCAAGGCTTAGTCCTGGAGTCAAATTATGTAGTCTATTTAAGCAGGAGAGCTTCAGATGGCACTAGAGGACGTGAGTGTGGAGAGGAGTAATGGAGAGAGATTTAGGAGGTGGAGTTTGTAGAATTTGGTAGTGACCTAGATGAGGGGAGATGAAGAAAAAAGTCAAAGATGAATTCCTTGGACGGCTAGATAAAGAATGGTGTCATTACTGAGAAATCAAGCAGAGATGGTGTGGTAGACAGAATAATGCCTCCTCCCCATCTGCAGAAATGGTCCTCAAAACCTGTGAATTTTACCTTACGTGGCAAAAGAGACTTTGAAGATGGGATTAAGTTAAAACTTTGAGACGGGAAGATTATCTTGACTTGTCTGGGTGGGTCCAATGTAATAACAAAGGTCTTAAAAGAAGGAGACAGGAGGATCGGAGTTACAGAAGGGAAATATGATGATAAAAGCAAAAGCAGAGCTCAGAGAGAGAAAGAGATTTGAAGATGATGCACTGCTGGCCCTGAAGGTGGAGGAATGGACCCTGAGCCAAAGAATGTAAGCAACCTCTAGAAGCTGAAAGGGCAAAGAAGCTTTCTCTCACAGAGCCTCCAGAAGGAATGCAGCCCTGCCGACACCTTGATTTTAGGACTTCTGACCTTCAGAACTGTAAGATAATAAATGTGTGTTGTTTTAAGCCACCAAGTTTGTGGTAATTTTTTACAGCAGCCCTAGGAAACTAATGCAGGTCATAAAGTAGGTTTGGAGTCAAGGGAAGAATGCAAAGTTAGCTCTGGTCATGTTCAGTTCAAGAAGCTTAAAGAATGTTCTGGTTGAAATTTCTGGCAGAAAATTAGACATCCAACTAGGGACTTATATCCAGATATAGCTTTCACAGTTATAGGCATGTGGTTAGGTAATAGCTGAAGGCATCAGAGGAAATGAGATCCCCACAGGGAAGAAAGAGAAGAAAGTGTTCTCCTTTGGGCTCTGGTGTACACTAACCCTAAGGATGGACAGAGGAAGAAAAGTTTGTGAAAAACTGAGAAGGATTAACTCAAGGGTAAAGGAAAAACATGGGAGAATGGCATCACCAAACCCCACAATTAAAGTAGTTTCTAGAAGGAATTGGTGGTCAGCAGTTTCAAGCAAAAGTAATTCTGCAATGTGTCTGTGTGCTTGGGAGTTATTGCATATGGACGTTGTTGGTGGCCCCAGTGAGTGCAGTGTCAGCTGTATGATGGGAATAAAAATTCAGTCAGACTGCGGAGTGAATGAGAGGTCAGTAAGTAGAGACTATGAGTGTAGGCCATTCTTTCCCGAATGTTTGCTGTGAATCCATGGAGACAGAGGCGTCCATAATTTGTAGAAGCTGCAATTCTCAGGGAGGGAGTTGAGCCTGAGCTGCAGGAAGTGACATTTGCAAAGATGAAGGGCTCATGGGATCTGTCAGGAGTAGAAATGAAGAACACTCATATTTGGCTGCCCTCATTTATTGTAGCCTTATTACATTTTTTATCACCACCATTTGTCTCCTTATTTAGTTGGCCACGCTAAAGAAATTCAACACTTCAGGTTTTGCTTTAATTCAAAATTGTCCTGTTCATTTTGCCTCTGTACCATGTCTCTGTCTGTAGCTCCTCTTGGATATGTTTCTAATTCTCAGCTGGGCATCTCCACTTAGATGTCCCAGGAACCCACAGCCAGATAGTAGCAAAAAGTCAGGACTCATATGGCTGTTTACTATTTACTTATATTATCTCTTTGAGTCTCTATTCTCTGAATATGAAAAATGAGGATAATGTGGTGCTCTGGAAGTTTCTTGAATGAGGATTAAATAATGATAATTATATTAAAAAATTTCTTAGCATATAGTGTCCAGCATATAATAGGGTCCCTACCACCCCTCTGACTGTCAATGTCCTTATCTACCCATGAGAGTACAAATATCATCTTCATAGGGTTGTTATAAGGATTAAAATAGATCACATATGAAGAGTTTCCATCATGGAGGCTGACAAAATGATACTAATCAGTGGTATCTCCTTCATTCATTTATCCATTCATTCATTTATCCAATATTATGCACTTTGACCATTTTATTTACCCAAAGGCAGGCAAATCCCACCTTTGTCTTCTGGAAAGAAAATTTGGCTTTCTAAGTCCCATGCACCAGCCCTGGCGTGGGTGACATGGGACTGAGCAATCCTCTAAGACCTCTCTTCATTCTTTATAAGTGTCTTCTGAGCAACCCATCCTAGTAGAAGTACTTGGCACCCTTCGTTTGTTTTGCCCTCCATTCCCACAGCTGCTGTTGTGAGCCTTTTTCATCTCTATTCTTGCAGCCTGGAAACAGTAACTCAGATTCCAAAGGGCAGTTTGTCCCTCATCCCAAAGAGTTTCCCCCTGTTTCTTTCCTAATCCAAAGAACTTAATCAGTATGGAACTTGCTTAATTCTCCTCAAGACATTTGGACAAGCGTTCAAGGCTGTCATAAAATTCTCTCCAACTTCAGAGAGAGAGAGAGAGAATATATTCATCTTTGATAACACAAATGAGCAGCAAGCCTTGCAAGCTTTTTGGTTGTGAGGGGCAGCTATGATGTCAAGATTTAGTGATGCAAGCCCAGTGGTTCTTGGTCTGTGGTTTCTAAGCCCTAAAGGCTGGCCCACAAGTCTTTTTCAAACTTCAAAATGACTGCCCCACATTGTGTGCTTTCCCATGATTAGAAGGGGAATTTATCAATTCGGGAGTTCTGAGTTTCCTGTATATCATTAGTAAGAGGAGGATAAATTTTTACATATTAGGTTCTGTTTCCTTGGTAGATGAAATCATTCATAGCATCATCATGCTATAGGATAAGTGGAAGCAATTCTTTGGTATTAGGAACCATTGATGGAGGGGAAAATATCCCACACTGGGCAGCAGCAGAGTTTTCACATGATAGATGATCAATAAATGTTCATTAAATGAATGGATGGCATTTTCTTCTGGATCCATGTCTACCACTAAGTACCTTGACCATAGAGAAGTCACTTTATCCCCAGACTTCAATATCCTCAGCAGTAAACTGCATTGGATAATACCAGAAGCGGTATATCCAAATATGCACAGTGGCCAGATGGGTAATACATGAGATACTATGTAGAATAGTAGTCAACAAGGTGGCTTTAATAAACTGTTGCACGTATGGTAACATATTTACAGGTTCTGGGAATTGGTGCATAGACATTTTGTGGGGGGAGCATTATTCTACCCAGTACACTGGAGTAGCTGATATTTGGGCAATTCAGACAAATGCTGGGCTGTGAGCTTACTGAAGACAAGAACTCTGTTCACATTCACTTTTCTTACCTACATATGGTTGATGTTCAGTCAGTGTTGATTTTTGAACTAGTGTAAATACAGGATGTCATAGTAACAATGACCTCAGCTATCTAGTCCAATGCACTCATATTACAGATCAGCAAATAGAGGTCCAGACAGGAGAAAGATTGTGAGTAATTGAACTCTTAGTCTATGGCCCACTCTACTATATCCAGGTTTTCTTAGAACACTAGGAACTGTAGCAACGTTCCTATAGTAACGAGAAAACAATCAACTGTGCTCTTATTCAGAAAAGGATTGTGTGAAAGTAGCGTATCCTTGAGATATTAAAGCAGGACAGGGGCTAATAGTGAGGTGCCCTGAATGAATCTGGAAAGAAGAGAAGCTCCCAGAAAGTTGAACTTTAAAATAAGCATATTGTGCATTAGCGTAGAGGAGGGGTTGGCAAGCATTTTCTGTAAAGAGCCAGGTAGTAAATATTTTAGATTTGCAAGCCATATGGTCTCTGCTGCAGCTCCTCGCCTCTGCCATTGTAGTGCAAAAACATTCATAGATGATGCGTAAGTGGATGGGCATGGCTGTGTTCCAGTAATACTTTATTTATAAACATTGAAATTTGAATTTCATATCATTTTCATATGTCACGAAATATTGTTCTTTTGATTTTTTAAACCATTTTTAAAAAGTAAAAATCATTCTTACTCCATGGACTCTACAAAGCAAACAAATAAAGCTGTAGTTTACTGACCCTGGAACAGAGTCATGGTCACCAGAAAGAGATAAAATGGCTCTCAGGCCACAAGACTCTCAGGTGATCTAATCAAAGATATCACCACCTCTAAAAAATGAGTGTGCCAATCTGAAGGGAATTTGGCTAACCAAAGAAACCACAAAGAAGAAAAGACAAGGGAGCATCATGAGGCAGTCAGGGACAGTGGCCCCTTCATAAGTGACTCAGGGAAGAGTGATCTTGGCCAAAGGAGATCACATATTGGGACTAGATTTTTTTAAGTTCATTTTGTAATGGGAAAGGATATTTTAAGCTATGTTAGTTGAACATCCCATTTTTAATTGAAAAAAAGTATATATATATGTGTGTATATATATGTGCATGCACACATATATATGGATGTATTTATACATCCATGTATATATGAGTATATTTACGTACATGTATATATATGTCAATATCTGGTTGATTCTTGATCACTTGCTAGCTCTATGATCTTGCTTAAATGTCTTTATTTTTCTGAACCTCTCCTCATCTGTAAAACAAGGGAGATAATAGTACCCATGTTATTGGGTTATTTTGAGAAGTAAATGAGATAATATGTGAAATATCTAGCATATAGGAAATGCTTACTGTGGAAAATACCAGATAATAACTCTCATATTTGGTGTCTATAGTATATAAAAATATACATACATATATATGCATATATGATATATATTATGCACATATATGATATAGATATTATATACATATATCATATTATATGTCTGTACACACACCCCAAGGAAATATAATAAATCACACTAGGTATCCTTCTAAATATGCTGCTTTGAAATTTGCATTTTTCCCCTGATATGTCATGGCTAACCAGGAGATAATACAGAGCAGGGCTTGAGAGCTTGGCTGCTGTCATCTGACTGCTTGGTCTTGAGTCTTGGTTCCATAATTTTAAGAACTTGATTAAGTTACTTCAGTTCTCTATGTTGTGTTGTCTTTCCCCTAGACTACAATAAGAACAGCACACAGGGCTTCTTCAAGGATTAAATGAGAAAATATATGCAAAATTCTTAGCACACCTGACATCTAGATAAATAAATGAAAGTTATTAGCACACAACTCAGCTTATAGTAAATAACAAACATTATTCTAGAAAAATGCAAGTTTAGTATTTCAGAAAATATTATAATGACATCGAATATTTGTTCAGCGTTCTCAAAAAACCCTTAGGATGGCAGCAAGAGAGGACACATGGAAAAAATCTGTTTGAGAAGAAAAAGAAGTATTAAAATTATTTCCTACAGCAAGGACAATAGAACATCCACAAAAAGAGGCTGTCACTTAATAGTCAGGATAATGCTTTGCATTTATGCAGCATCATAAATAAAGCAGTTTTCAGAAGTAACACCTTTTCAAAGACATTACTAAGCACGATTCTGAATCATCTCCAGATTACTGTGATAATTAGGCGGTGGACACATTTTTAAAAGGCGACTCAAAACCTATTTCAACCATAAATGATTCACTTTTAAAAAGATCTCTCTGATGTATGGAAATTTCTTCAAGATAAAGTCTCTAACTTTCTGCATGATTTGTGGAATGGCCCTTGAAGTACAAGATTTGGTGGGTTGATTTATTGAAGTTTTCACTTTTACTGGAATTTAATTTGTGCATAGAGCAAAATGAGTTAATTTCAGAAAATGTGTCTAGAAGTGCAACAAAAAGGAAATGCGTCAATGTCACCAAAAGGTTTTTTCACAAAGTAAAAATTTCAATCACTGATGATTTCTTTTATGTTTGTCTGCAACATCAGGGAGTTATTATGATCAGACTTTTGTTGAAATAAATTAATCAGCTAATGCTACAGAGATGTTAAATAAGATGATAGTCAACTCTCCTAAAGTAGGTGCTCAATTAATGCAATAATCTGTTGTGCCAGTTAATGAGGATTTGTCCTGTGCCAGCAGCCTCCAGTTGCTGTCTTCTGTAATTTAAACTCACACAACCCTGTGAGGGATTAAATGGGTTAAAAAATGGGTTAAAACCCATTGTTTTACAAATAAGGACATTGAAATTCAAGAGTTTTATTCAGAGATCGCACAGGCTTAAATGGATTGGATGAGTTCTGCTCTACCCTTCATGAGTCATCCTCCTTGTTTCTTATTTGTAAAAAAGATTTTCCCTCTCTCCCTTCCTTTCTCTTTCTTCCCTTTTCCTCCTCTCTCCTTCCCTCTTCCGTTCTTCCTCCCTCCCTCCCTCCTTCCTGGTCTTCCTTCCTTCTGTCCTTCAGCAAGTGAACCATACTGCTTATGGATAAAATGCAACAACTTGTTCTTTTAACATTTGACTATGTACGTGTGTGCATGCTTTTGTATGGAGGTATGTGTTCTTTTTTCAATGAAAATACCAACCCCATAATAAGGCTGATGAGTAGATTAATCTCTATTAAAAGTATTTTGAAACACTTACTCATTTTCTTCAAAGAGAAATGATGAGAGGGAATTATGTGTAAACTTCCCTGAGTGCCATATTTATTACGTCAAAGATGGTTTTCAGATTATAACATTCATGAGGGAGAATTACATGTAAACTTCACTGAGTGCCATATTTATGATGTCAAAGATGTTTTCCAAATTGTAACATTCATTAGAGTCTGCCAGAGATTATAGTTACTTACTCATGCACTGCCTCCTTGAATGAGGAGTGAGTTCCTTATAATGTCAAAAACCATGCCTAAAGCCGTTTTACCAATTCCAGTATCGAGTTGAAATGAAAGGGACTTTGAAAATGTGATGGCTTATTGTTAATTCACTGGGTTCCAACTCCAACTAATACATTATTTTTGAGTTCCTCTCTAGATGTACAGCCTTCCTTGTCTTCCTAGGATTGTAGAGAACATTGATACGGTGAGAAAAATGATTTTCCCATGAGAAGGAAGCGTGAACATTTGGGGGTAGGGATTGTTGAAGAGGAAGAGGCTCACCCGCATGAAATAGGGCAAAATTTCATGCAAGTTGAGGCAGTAGACAACATTGTCCTGAAACTAAGAGAACTAGATTTTGGTATCAACCCTATTGCTGATTGGTTATGGAACTTTAGACTAATCAGTTAGCACTTTTGGGTTTTGATGTTACTATTTTTCAAACAAAGTGCTGAGTTCCCAGGGCTGACTCGATCTGATTACTTAGCCATTGAGATCCAGGATAGACAGTCTCTTCAGTACCTTCTTAATCAGCAGGGAAAAAGTAACCAAAGAAAACATAATCCATCTGTTGACAGATTTTTAATGAAGCAACTGTAGGGGAGGAAGACATTTCTTCTACCCTCTCTGGGATCTTCTGGCTGGAGAACGAATTAAATTCACATGAGACAGAATAACAGGAGAAAATTAAACAGAGCTTCATAACATGTATACATGGGAGAGGCTCAAGCAAACTGAGCAACTCGCCAAAATGGCTGAAGCCCCCACCTTAAATATCATATTCAGCTAAAGACAGAGGAGGATGTTAGGGGAGTGGGGAGTCAGTTACAGGAGGTTACTAGACAAGCACAGTAAACAGGAATAAGATTATTATGCAGATTTAAGTCCTTGCATTCTGTATTGATAGGAGTTTCTAGAGATGAGGTCATCTCCCCTTCTTCCTGGTACAGAGAGGAAGACACTTTTACCGATGGAGATTTCCTTTACAATGTAAATGCATCCCAACAAAGGGCAAGCAAGTTCTACTCCTCAGAGCCTCCTTCCCGTCTGCAGTTTATTAAAAGTAACCAGCCCCAAATAATCCTCATGCCAAAGAGACATATCTTGGGGTGGCCAATGCCAGTCCTCCACACAAATAAACATTAAAATCACAAACTCTTAAAACATGGTCCAGGGCCCGGCCCTGTGGCCCAGTGGTTAAAGTTCTGTGAGCTCTGCTTCAGTGGCCTGGGTTAGTGGGTTCAGATCCTGGGCACAGACTTACTCCACTCAACCAACCACACTGTGGAGGTGTCCCACATACAAAAAAGTAGAGGAAGATTGGCACAGATGTTAGCTCAGGGCTAATCTTCCTCAAGCAAAAAAAAAAAAAAAAAGAGGAGGATTGGCAATAGGCAATGGATGTTAGCCCAGGGTGAATCTTCTTCAGGGGGAAAAAAACTTCTGAATAAGAACTAAGATATTTTATAAGAATAAACATAAAAAGACCAAAATCCTCTATTAAGAAACAAAGACTTTTAGATTGGATCCCACCCTCCAATTAAAGCATATGCTATTTAAAAGAGATATACCTAAACCGAATAATGCAGAATGATAAAAATAAAAGGATGGGCAAAGATATAGCAGGAAAATACAATTAAAGGGAAAGCAAGAATTGTAATCGATAAAGTAGAAGTACAGGAAAAAACCCAACAATTAGAAAAAATGAACTCAAGGAGAAGTGGGAAAATAGATCAAAAACCAGGAAAGAAATGAAAAGTGTTGTCAAATTATTAGACATTAAAAAGGCTTCTATTCCAAACATTTTGTGATTTCAAACTTTTAATAAATTCTATAAAACATGTTCCAAAACCTAGAAAAAGATAAACCTTAATTTCATAAACTAGCATAATTATAATATTGAAATCCTAACAAAAACAGTAGGAACCAATCTCATTTATAAATAAAATTTTTAAAATCCTCTACAAAACACTGGTAAAATAAATTTAACAGAATATTAAAGGAACCCTACATTATGTCCAGGTTGTATTTTTTTTATATACATTTTTTTTGGGGGGAAGATTAGCCCTGAGCTAACTGCTGCCAATCCTCCTCTTTTTGCTGAGGAAGACTGGCCCTGAGCTAACATCCATGCCCATCTTCCTCTACTCTATATGTGGGACGCCTACCACAGCATGGCTTGATGAGCTGTGCCATGTCCGCACCCGGGATCCAAACCAGCGAACCCTGGGCTGCCAGAAGCGGAACGTGCACATTAACCACTGTGCTACTGGGCTGGCCCCCAGGTTGTATTTTTGAAAGGAATATAATAACAATTCCGTATTAAGAAAACTATGGCTAAAAAATATCACATCATGCAGCCAAAGGAGGGAAGTGACATGGACACTGCTGTGGTCTGAATGTTTGTGCCTTCCCAAAATTCATATGTTGGAATCCTAATGCCCAGTGTGATGGTGTTAGAAGTTTGCCCTACAAAAATCTTGATTTCAGACCTCCAGCATCCAGAACTGTGAGAGAAAAAAGTCTGGTTTTTTTGTTTTGTTTTTTAGAGGAAGGTTAGCCCTGAGCTAACATCTGTGCCCATTCCTCTAAATGTCTGTTGTTTTCAGTCACTCAGTTTGTGGTACTTTGCTATAGCGGCCCTAGGAAACTAATAATAGCCTATAATGAGTGTGTCCATGCCTGTAAGCATTGCTTTACTTGACCATGATTTGTAATACTCAAACCTACTTTTGTTAACAGTTCTCAAAAAGAAAATTTTAATAGAAACCTATGTTAAATAAATTTTTCAAAAAAAGTTATACCATGAGCCATTTTCCAGATTAGGGAGATATGTTGCTGCAAAATCAAGTAATGGGAGGATATTGTGTGTTAAAAAGATTGGGAACCACGATTAATTGCTTTAAAACTTCTAGAAGTTGACTGCCAGTCCTAGTAGCAGCACATAATCTAATAATATATACGTCAAATAACAGTGTATTTTTAAATTCTATCCTCTCATTTATTCAGAGATCAAATAAATAATTTATTGAGCTTTTTTAGGTTCCTCCCACCTAATGAATTAGACAAAGAACCTCCTTAGGAAGAACTCACAGTCTTTTAAGGAAGTTAAGACATTCAGCTAGAACATACACTATATGAAAAAAAAAAGGAAGGGAAGCACAGAGTAAATTATAGAGAAATTCAAATAAAAGAGAGATCACTTTCAGCAGGGATGGGCATGGAAGGCATGAAGGAAAAGTAAGTTGGTTCTTAAAGAAGTTGGACACAAGAGGAAGACCATCCCAGTGGAAGGAACACATAAGCCAAGACAGAATTAGTTATCACGTGGATTATTTGAAGAACAGCAAGTAGAACTATTCATAAAATGTTTGCAACCACTCTGTTCCATTAAAACATCCATTAAAACCAAGGAAAATCAGTGAGTTGGCTGGATAACACCGTTATCAGGATGAAGGCCTCCAAAGTTATAAAATACTTGGTAGGCTGGATTTAAGCAGAATATTTGCTTTCATGACTCATGAGATGATGCTTGGGGGAAGAGTTGGGATAGTGTGTGTGTGTCACAGGGCTGTCTGGCATGCTTTGACTGGGGAGGCCAAAGGAGAGATGCCTTTGGGTCCTTGCTGGTAGCCAGGAGCACACGGTTTCACCCGGCCCAGTGGTGCAGTAGCATGTGGCCCAGTATCTCTGGAATGATTGATAAAGAAGATTGTCAACTTCTGAAGACTTATACAGCTGGAATTGTTGTTCATTCTTTGAGATGGCTCAATAATAAAATTTTCATATTTCTTTTCATAATCTTTTCAAGATTATTTAAGACAGTCTAGCAGAATCAGCCAGCATGTGGTGGAGGAGCTCTGGAATTAGAGTTAGAAGGTCTAGGCAATGACCTTTTATGTTTTGTTTTGTTTTTATTCATACCCTGATTATTTTCTAAACGGACTTAAAATCACTTTACAATAGAAAGCTCAGATACAATAAAACTGAAAATCATTCAGACTCACATATTGTGAAGAAAAGAGACAGTGCTGTTGGCTAAGATTAGGGTGTACTTTTTTTTATTTGTTCTTTGCTTTTTCCCATTTATTGAAAAGGCAAGAAAACCCAGGAGTAATCTAAATAAGAAAGATGAGAGGAAAAGTTTTTTTTTTTAACAACTTGGGCAACAAGCAAACCAAAAAACCTTGGAAGCCAATGGTGAAGAATAACAAATGTGTATTTCTTAATTACAATTCTGATTAGTTATTTCCATTAGTTAGCAATACTGGCTTCCCTAGTATTCTGTTTCTTAGAACAATGAGTACACGTTCTTAAACTGGTCTCATAGTTAAAGAGTAATCTTTTAAGTATAGACATGGCGTAATTCATTCTATTTTACTATTTTCTGTATTACTTCAAGTTTTTGCCACCAGGTAAAAGTTGACTTTCAAAGAGAGGTGGACAGATTTAAAAAGAGAGGTTCTTTATTGCTATGCATAACTGGAGGAAACAAGGATAACACAGATTTTTGCCAATACTGTTCTTAAATGAAAAAGCATAAATCATTAAGCATCTACTATGGTTTTCAAATTTAAGATAAAATCTGGAGCAAAATTTAAAGACATGCAAACAGCTAGGTTCAAATCAAACATCTTCTTTCCCTAAGTTTGACTGCTATTAGACAGCGTTTTTGGGTTCCTTTTTCCTATAGAGAAACTTTCATCTCCCAGTGCTTCTGAGCGTGTGAAAACCAGAGGACCGTACTACCGATGTTCTTTTTTGTAAACTATTTGTGGTTTGGCATTGAGAGTCCTCACAATTGTGCCTGCATTACTTTAGAGTTCTCCACAGTCTGGCTTCCTCATGTTAGTATTCAGCTCTGGGTAGTCAGCTTGTCCTGCTTCTGCCTGTACTTGTGCACATGTAAATGTGTACATGAATATTGAACAGGGGGGTGGGGGCAAGCCAAAGAGTTGTCCTCCTATCTACCATGTTACTTGATTAATAAAAGAATCAGACTGAGTTTTTCATTTATGTTTTCTTCTGGTCTGTATACAGGCCTAGGGAATATTACTTTTCAATAAAGGAAAAGTTATCTTCAGCAATTCAGTTCCTCAATAAACGTATTTGGTCAGAGAAACGATGGCCTCTTTACTAAGTCTTACAAATGACTCTGGCAGACCAAATTATTTCTTAAAGGCATAACCTTTTTTTTCTTTTTCTTTTTAAACCTAAGGTATTAAATACATGCATGGCAGGAGCACCAGCAGTGACTGTGACCAACAGACGTTAAAAGTAGATTGTGATGCTTTTCATTCCCTGAGCCTGCGTATGGTCTCAGACCCTCCTCAGCAAGATGCCGTAGCGAGCCACTAACAACTGATCAATATTAGATGCAACTTGAAAACTGTTTTCTCTCGTTGCTTTAAATTTTATCAGTATTTGAAGCTAGTTGTCTAGTTCTTCAATGTGCTTCTCCTAGTGATATTTTTTTCCTCCGGGTGTGATACATAAAGCCCTTGGTGAGCTGGGACCTAAGGGTTTTGTTCGTTCGTTTTCCTCTGTTTTTCCTCACACCCCTTATTTTAAAGTTTCCCTTGTGATACTTTTAGAATTGTTTAAAGAAAACCAGATTTGGTACCTACTAGTATAACGAGTGTAGTTGGACTTCAACTCCAGAGTGCTAAATTTTGCTTATTTCTTTTAACAAATAATTATTGAGCGCGTATTACATAGTAGCTTATTCTCTATACAGACAGTAAAAGACAGATTTCCTGCCTTCAGAAACTTTATATTTTCGACATGGAAAAGATATTTTAGGGAACTATTTATTCTGTTTTCAGGAGGTCTGTCTAGGCTGTCAGAATGCTTTCACAAACTTTTTCAGATAAGCGAGTCTCAGATGCAAACTCTGTATGTTGCGTTCTTCTGAAACAATCCAGCTAGTTGGCAGTGTCTGTGATCAACACCAACTGCTCTGAAGCTTTGGAGAAAGGCAAGAGCGTGTGTATGCTGTGTACAGCACAGGAATGCCACTGAAATCCAACTTAATCCATTAACTCATAAAACAGATTCAATGTTTGTTTAGTGCTTGGCAATACATTTTCTCCAATTTCAAAACTCATTGGAAATCCCACCCACGTTTGAACATATTTTTTTCCTCTAAAATTCTTCAAAGTAATCTTTGCAGAATAGGAACACCAAACAGCTCATGTAATAAGGGTTGAAATTCCTATCGACACCTGACAACTTGGCACGTTGGAGAGCATGGTTTTGATGTCAGAAAGACCTTCCAGTCTCTTATATGAGCCTTGGCAAATTGGGTGACATCTCTGAGCCTCGTTTCTTCAGCTCTTGAGGGAGGATAGTATCTACCTGCCAGGGCCATTTTAAGGATTAAAGAGATAATGGACACACTAGGCATTTCATGAAAATTTGCTGTTATCATTCTTGTTATTATCAGTAGTAATACTGTTAAAGGATCTAAGTTAAGCTTTTGCTTATCACTGAGTTATTTGTTCAATGAGTGTTTACTGAACAACTTCTGCTGTGTGCAGTGTCCTGTGTTGGGTGCTACAGGGTATGGGTGGGCGTGATACAAACACATGAATTTTTGCCTTCAATGGTTTTATTTTCTAGTTGGGAAAAAATACGTGCATAAATAATTAGAAGAGAAAGTGCCAAAGAGAGGCAGACTAATGGTCTAGTGCTTAGAAGGAGGGAAGAGTCCAATCTTATTAGGAATTGAGGTGGAGGAGGAAGTAGAGAAGGGCTTCCTAGAGAAAATACAACTCTGTTCTCTCTCCCCACTGGGTAAGTGGATCCTCCCAGGTGAATTAGTTCAAAACAAAACGACTTCCTCCTCTGAAATCTCTGCCATTCTTTGCCGTGTTTCCAGTGGCTGTCGGCAGCCTCCATTTCTAGTGTCCTTCATTCTGGCCTAGCAGATCTGAAAGGAACATTAAAGATCAACTCCTTCATGACACTGAATGATCCCATAAATCAAAAAGAGTCAATTTTAAAAAGCAACTGTTCACTTTCTTTGTAAGATATGAAGCAGCTGTATTCCTATCTCTTACCTGCCCGGGGGCGTCTTTATTTGGGTTTCACATTATAAACCCTTTGGGCAGTGAGTTTCCAGGTTTTCCACATATTTCTCTGATCTTTGTTCAATTTCATGGCGATTATTTTGCTCTCCTTAAACAGTTTGTATGTCATCATTTATTTTTAAAAAGTACATTTAAGTTGTTTTTATAATATATGGCTAAACTTGAAATTATTAGAGATGAATCTTTACAGAATTAAAGATTTGTCCTTCTCTGTTACAGGCAATGAATGCAGTACGACTAAACTTATTCCCCCATTTTTGCTTAGAAACTCATTGCCAAATGTAAAACCTAGCTGTAAGAATTACTTTCTGCAAGTACCATGATAGATATTAAAAGGGCATTTAATAAATTGTATCAATTGTTCCTTCTTGAATGTCTAGGGTGAGCAGAATTAAGACGTTATTTCCTTCATAGAATAAATATACACATGCATGTACATTCACACACACTCACACAATGCCATTTCCTTTAAAGTCAGACACCAGTCAAGCATGTCTGTTATCACCACTATTATTTCACTTCGTTTTTGGAAAAATGAGCCATGCAAATAGTTAAGAAAATAAACTAAGAGATATAAATACAGAAAAAAGTCAAATTTCCAATTTCATAAAAACCCAAGAAACTAACCAAAAACTCATACATATAAAAAGAGAAACCAATAAGGTAGCTGGTTAAAAAATGAATGTACAAAACTCAAAAGGATCAGGTGGGAAATATAATAGTGAACATTCTGATATAAAACACAGCTTAATACATAAAATATTTAGGAGTATACTGAGAAAATAAAGGTTCAAAACTTGTGTAAAGAGAACTATAAAACTCCATCAAAGATCATAAAAAGGAAAGAATAAATGAAGAGTTATACTTGGTTCTCGTATGAATACTCACTCTAGTGACGCCATTATTCACTAAGCAAACCTGTATGTTTAACGTAATGTTGATAATTTTTTAAATTAAATTTTTTAAAGTTCATCCCAAAATAAATATTAGCATAGCAAAAAGATTTCTGAAAAAAGACAGCAATTGAGGAGAGCACTGAGCTGCCAGATATTCAAATACAGTAAGAGCAAGATGGCCAATAAGCATTTGAATGGGTATTGTACTACACTAATAATCAAAGAAATACAAAATAAAATAAAAATGATAGTTTCACTTTTGCTTTTTTGGCAAATATTAAAAATAATAAAGATATCTAGTGCTTGTAACTATAGGGATCAAGGATTCACATACTGCTAATGTAAGTGGGTACAATTTTCTCGTGAAAAATTTGGCAATATATTTCAAAGTTTTAAATGTGCATGTTCTTAGGGCTATGCACTCAAGTATGTATATACGAATGATGTGTGATGCATCAATTGTTCCGTCTGGGAATTTTTCCTATGTAAATAGTCAGATAAGTGACTCAAGATATATGAACAAGGATATTCACTGCAGCTTTATTTATAAGCAAAAAGACTACAGATAAATAAAAAGAAAGAAGAAACAGACCTAGATTTCATGATTTATGAAGAATTGACTTGATCATTTATATGATCTCTGCTTAATGCGAGAGCAAGAGTCAATGCTTAAGTGGAAAAAGCAGGCTATAAAACAGAAGTATGATATGCCATCTAAAAAATATATATATATATACAGAGAGCGAGAGCGTGCGTTTGATAGGCTATACATCAAAACGTTAAGAATTTTAATACTCGGATAGAATGATTCTTAATAACAGTCATTTCTTTTTTATTCCTTCCTTTATTGTTTGGATATTTAAAAATAAGCTCTTGGGGCTGGCCCCATGGCCGAGTGGTTAAGTTCGCGCGCTCCGCTGCAGGCGGCCCAGTGTTTCGTTGGTTCGAATCCTGGGCGCGGACATGGCACTGCTCATCAGACCACGCTGAGGCAGCGTCCCACATGCCACAACTAGAAGAACCCACAACGAAGAATACACAACTATGTACCGGGGGGCTTTGGGGAGAAAAAGGAAATAATAAAATCTTTAAAAAAAAAAATAATAAGCTCTTAAACTTTAGGTATCTGTGACTCTTGCTATAATTATTGTTACCCACTCTCCTTTCCTGTGGGCCCTGAGCAGACATCTCTGCTACCTCAGGGCAACAGCCATCTTCTTTCAGACTCTTATCAGTAGATTTTCACTACCTCTGGACTTTCTTGCTGACTATTAAGCCACAGCGAGTTACTGTCCCATCATAAGGACTAGAATCCTCTTTGAGAATGCTTATGTCTGAGTTGTTATCTGATGTTCCCAAAGCTGCCCATGTCAGTGGGATGCATTCCCTGGAGTCGATTAGCTGGTCAACAACATAATTCCTTTCCCTTGTGAACACCAGCAAGACTACCCTTCCCAGGCTCCCTCACAGTTGGATTAGGCCATGGGACCGATTTAAAGCCAGTGGGTGTGAGTGGAAGTGAGGGGCACCACAGCCAGGCCTGGCCCATTGAGCCTCTCATGAACCTCTCATGACCTCCCTTTATACTCTGTCCATCCTCTGGCTAAATGTTAATGCCTGAGATGACCTTGAAAACCTTGTGTTGAAGAGAAGAAAGCCTGGATCTTTGAGTGACTTGTGACCAGAGTCATTCTGCCAAACTAGAATTCCCTGGACTATTTCTGAGTGCACACACACAAACAGAAATGTAACAAACAAAACCAAAAGCAAACAAACAACAAGGAACACGTCTATGCTTGAGCCATTATATGTTTCTGAGTCTGTTTGCTGTTGCAGATAATTGACCCTGATCCCCAAACTGTATCGTTTTCCATGTAGTGCTAGACCAGTGTCCTTGCTCCCACTCTGGTTTACAGTTTGTACCCTGGACAGTCCAGCTTGTACCCATGCACCAGAGTGTTTTCATGAAAAGAACTCCTTCAGCTGGGGCCGCAGCCTCTCTCTCCACAGGGCTCAGGTATGAGTTCCTGTGGCCCAGCAGGGAACATTCTCAGATACCTTCACTGTGGTATCCTCCCTTCCTCTTCTGCCTTTTCCTTATATACACATAGTCTGAACTTTCTTTTAGCAAAAACCATCACGGCACTTGACTCATAGAAAGAACTCTCAATGCACCTTCTTCCCTATTGATTATCTGTGTTGGGCTCTTGAGGCTAAGCTGGGATTTCTGTTACACCTGCAAGAAGCTGTCTTATTTCCTAGGATGTTTATAAGATGCAAAGTCTGAAACAAATGAATTAGGAGCCTCAGGGAGCAGGGTCATCAGTGAGGAAGTGGGGTTTAGTGAAGAACACATCAGAGGGACCTGGGTTTGAGTCCTGCATCCTGCTTATGAGCTGTGCTGACCTCTCTGACTCTCAATTTCCTCAGCAGCAAAATAGAAAAAAAAGTCATTCCTACATGATAAGCAGCCAACCCCGGTGTTCTAGTGGTTAAGATGCGGTGCTCTCACTACCACAGCCCAGGTTCATTTCCTGGTCGGGGAACCACACCACCCAACTGTTGGTTGTCGCACTGTGACTGCTTTGTGTTGCTGTGATGCTGAAAGCTCTGCCACCAGTATTTCAAATACCAGCAGGGTCACCCATGGTGGACAGGTCTCAGCAGAGCTTCCAGACTAAGACAGACTAAGAAGAAGGTCCTAGCCACCCACTTCCGAAAAAATTTGCCATGAAAACCCTGTGAATAGCAGCAGAGTATTGTCTGGTATAGAACCAGAAGGTGAGACGATGGCACAAAATGGCCAGGCAGGGTTTAATTCTGCTGTACACAGCGTTCCTAGGAGCCAGAGTCCACCCGATGGCACTAACAACATGATGAGCACGTTCTGAAATATACATGGGATGATCTTTGTAAATTGCTTGACATGATAACTGATAGATAAATTTGATAAGGTGGAGAATAACGACAGTGATAGAAAAAATGATGAAAAAAATCTTTTGGATGGAATTCTACGGAAGAGAGGGAGAGTGACTGAAAGAAAGAGAGACACTTGAATACTCGGAGGGCAAACACTGACCCTGACCAAATTAAATTTCAATCAATGGTATTTTAATATCACATGTGACTCACAGTTATTAAATACATCTTCATACCTAGCATGGCATTAGTATCAACTTGGTCTGCTATGTCTATGGTACTCCTTCCCTTTCTTATCCCAAATTTCCATTATTCTCCTTTGACATATTTTATGTGAATGTAGATATTTTCAGTGGGTTATTATACCCCATTGAGATATTAGCACCTTCTAGAGTACTTTATGATTTCATCTCCTTAGTATGTATTCCCATGGAAACAGAATATAGTATAACACAACTGAGAAGGGGCCCCATATGCCTTTCCTGTGTGTATCTTCAAGAACGACATTAACTAGGGGAATGAGGCTGGGAGTTTGGGGTTTATTGTGGATTTTCGTAGTGATTCCCTTTGCATCTCTCGAAGAGTTCTGTTTTTAATAAACTTTACTAGAAATGTAACATTACCAAAAAGTATAATCAAGTGCATTGTATATGTATGAATCATAATAAATGGGGATTAGATAATGTTTTTGCTTACATAAATGGGCTGTTTCACAGTTGATATTTATTTTTTAGTGGAAAAGTTTGTTTGGGTGAAGCAAGGGACTCTGGGTGAAAGACTTTAGAATGGAACTGACTTATATTCAAGTAAAATTTATGAATGCACATGAAGTCGACCGCAACATTCTCTCTATCAGCCTATGGTTAACTTCACCCCATTCTGCGCTGAAGTATGGGCTGTGTTGGTAAGCTCTCTGGGCTCTAAGGATAGCAATCATCGGAATCCTCATGAAGGTCTACCTTCATGTAGTTCTTAAATTTGGGGCCTTGAACACCTTATTTCGCTTAGTCTTGGTTTTATCATTTGTAACCTACAGCTGCTGAAAGTGGTGAGCCTAGCTCATTTGTCCCACAAAGACAGAGCATTTTTTTTTTAATTTTTATTTTTTTCGGATGTACATCATATTTCAAATTCTGGATACATTACATCATGTTCACCACCCGAACACTAATTATAGTGCATCCCCTCACATGTGACCCTAATCACCCCTTCTGCCCTCCCCCCTCCCCCCTTCCCCAATGGTAACCACCAGTCCAATCTCCAATGCTATGTGGTTTTTTTTTTTTTTTGTCATTTTTATCTTCTACTTATGAGTGAGATCATATGGTATTTGCCTTTCTCCCTCTGACTTATTTCACTCAGCATAATACCCTCAAGGTCCATCCATGTTGTCACAAATGGCTGGATTTCGTCCTTTCTTATGGCTGAGTAGTAGTCCATCATGTATAAATACCACACCTTCTTTATCCATTCGTCCCTTGATGGGCACCTAGGTTGCTTCCAAGTCTTGGCTATTGTGTATAATGCCGCAACGAACATAGGGGTGCCTTTGTGTTTTCAAGTTCTTTGGATAAATACCCAGCAGTGGAATAGCTGGATCATATGGTAGATCTATCCTTAATTTTCTGAGGATACTCCAAACTGCTTTCCATAGTGGCTGCACCAGTTTGCACTGCCACCAGCAGTGAACAAGGGTTCCCTTCTCTCCACACCCTCTCCAACATTTGTTGTTTCCTGTCTTATCAATTATAGCCATTCTGACCAGAGTGAGGTGATACCTCATTGTAGTTTGGATTTGCATTTCGCTGATAGCTAATGATGTTGAGCATCTTTTCATATGCCTGTTGGCCATCTGTATATCTTCTTTGGAGAAATCTCTGTTCAGATCTTTTGCCCATTTTCTAATTGGATTGTTGGTTTTTTTGTTGTTGAGCTGTATGAGTTCTTCGTATATTTTGGATATTAACCCCTTATCTGATATGTAGTTTGCAAATATCTTTTCCCAATTGTTAGGTTGTCTTTTCGTTTTGTTGATGGTTTCCTTTGCTGTGCAGAAACTTTTTAGTTTGATGTAGTCCCATTTGTTCATTTTTTCTTTTGTTTCCCTTGACCGGTCAGACATGGGACTTGAAAATATGCTGCTCAGACCAATGTCATAGAGCGTACTGCCTATGTTTTCTTCTAGAAGTCTCATGGTTTCGGGTCTTACATTCAAGTCTTTAATCCATTTTGAGTTGATTTTTGTGTATGGTGTAAGGGAATAGTCTACTTTCATTCTTTTGCACGTGGCTGTCCAGTTTTCCCAACACCATTTACTGAAGAGACTCTCCTTTCTCCATCGTATGCTCTTGGCTCCCTTGTCGAATATTAGCTCTCCATAAACATGTGGGTTTACTTCTGGGCTCTCAATTTTGTTCCATTGATCTGTGTGTCTGTTTTTGTGCCAGTACCATGCTGTTTTGGTTACTATGGCTTTGTAGTATAATTTGAAATCGGGGAGTGTGATACCTCTAGCTTTGTTCTTTTTTCTCAGGAATCCTTTGGCTATTTGGGGTCTTTTGTTGTTCCATATAAATTTTAGGATTCTTTGTTCTATTTCTGTAAAAAATGTTGTTGGAACTTTGATAGGAATTGCGTTGAATCTATAGATTGCTTTAGGAAGTATGGACATTTTAACAATGTTAATTCTTCCAACCCAAGAACACGGAATATCTTTCCATTTCTTTGTGTCTTCTTTGATTTCTTTCAACAATGTTTTATAGTTTTCAGTGCACAGATCTTTCACCTCTTTCGTTAAGTTTATTCCTAGGTATTTTATTCTTTTTGCTGCAATTGTAAATGGGATTGTATTCTTAATTTCTCTTTCAGCTACTTCGTTGTTAGTGTATAGAAACGCAATGGATTTTTGTACATTGATTTTGTATCCCGCAACTTGACTGTATTCCTTTATTATTTCTAAAAGTTTTTTAGTGGACTCTTTAGGGTTTTCTAGATATAAAATCATGTCGTCTGCAAAGAGTGACGGTTTCACTTCTTCTTTTCCAATGTGGATCCCTTTTATTTCTTTTTCTTGCCTGATAGCTCTGGCTAGGACTTCCAATACTATGTTAAATAAGAGTGGTGACAGTGGGCATCCTTGTCTGGTTCCTGTTCTTAGAGGGATAGCTTTCAGTTTTTCTCCATTGAGAATGATATTTGCTGTGGGTTTGTCATATATGACCTTTATTCTGTTGAAGTATTTTCCTTCTATACCCAATTTATTTAGAGTTTTTATCATAAATGGATGCTGTATCTTGTCAAATGCTTTCTCTGCATCTATTGAGATGATCATGTGATTTTTAGTCTTCATTTTCTTAATGTGGTGTATCACGTTGATACATTTGCAGATGTTGAACCATCCCTGCATCCCCGGAATGAAACCCACTTGATCATGATGTATGATCTTTTTAATGTATTGTTGTATTCGACTTGCTAGTATTTTGTTGAGGATTTTTGCATCGATGTTCATCAGTGATGTTGGCCTGTAATTTTCTTTTTTTGTGTTGTCCTTGTCTGGTGTTGGTATCAGGATAATGTTTGCTTCGTAGAAGAAGTTAGGAAGCCTCCCCTCCTCTTCAATTTTTTGGAAGAGTTTGAGAAGGATAGGTATTAAGTCTTCTTTGAATGTTTGGTAGAATTCACCAGGGAATCCATCTGGTCCTGGACTTTTATTTTTTGGGAGGTTTTTAATTGCTGTTTTGATCTCCTTACTGGTGATCGGTCTATTGAAATTTACTACATCTTCTTGGTCCAGTTTTGGAAGGTTGTATGTTTCTAAGAATTTATCCATTTCTTCTAGATTATCCAATTTGTTGGAGTATAGCTTTTCATAGTATTCTCTTATTATCATTTGTATTTCTGAGGTGTCCATTGTAATCTCTCCTCTTTCGTTTCTGATTTTATTTATTTGAGCCTTCTCTCTTTTTTTCTTGGTGAGTCTAGCTAAGGGTTTGTCAATTTTGTTTATCTTTTCAAAGAACCAGCTTTTGGTTTCATTAATTTTTTCTATTTTTTGTTAGTCTCTATTTCGTTTATTTCTGAGACAGAGCATTTTGAACACTCCTCTCCTCTAAGTGACAAAATGATCTTCAGTAATAATCATGAAATAAATGAATAATAATAGTGACAAAAAAAATACAGATGGTAAAATTTTTCTGTGAATGTATATATAATCAGGCCAATAAAGCAATTATATTACAAAAAAGGAAAAAAAATTAAAGAATTAATGCCTTTTAATTACCTTAATGTATTTTTTTTAAAGAGAAAAAGCTTACACCTACATTTACATAATACATTGTAGTTTGTGTTTTTCTTTCTTGTGCAAATGTGTCAGTGACTTTGCCAAAATTGGTCTTCTTTGCCTATTTATGTTAAATAGCCAGTATGGCCGAATTTGTCAATCTATATTCCCTCATAGTTGATAAAAGTTCTTTGCTTTTATTAATTTTAATTTTAAAAATTTCTTTCACAAGAATCAACAGATACACAAATAGTCAAGAAAAATATTATACATCAAATAAGGTTGGCAGATTCTTAAAAACCCTATTTCACAATAAATTCCAGAAACTGATACAGGTCATGTCTTTGTGTCTTTGGGATCAATTCTACCAGCTTTCAAATGTCTCTAAAATTAAAAAAAGGAAATATCCCACTAAAATAACTTCACCAGAAAATTTATCAAAAATGTCTTATGTTTTGGGGCTGGCGCCATGGCCGAGTGGTTGAGTTCACATGCTCTGCTGCAGGCGGCTCAGTGTTTCGTTGGTTCGGGTCCTGGGCGTGGACATGGCACTGCTCATCAGACCACGCTGAGGCAGCGTCTCACATGCCACAACTAGAAGGACCCACAACGAAGAATATACAACTATGTACCGGGGGGCTTGGGGGGGGGGGAAGGAAAAAATAAAATCTTAAAAAAAAAAAATGTCTTATGTTTTATAAAATCTTCTGGAAAATCTCAGAGAAAATGGCTATATGATAAATAACATTGACATTATTAGATCAGTTGCTTTAGAACAAGTGTTCAATTCCTCAGAAAATGATCAAGGCAGTCAAACATCCTTTTGTCCTTTTGATTTCTTCTAGCAACGTAAAACCAACATCTTTTATTGCTTCTTCTCTATTCTCTTCTTGAAATTTGAATCTTTTTCCTATGCAAAATATCCATTTCCTTACATCTTGTTGTTGCATAGTGAATGGCCTTTTCTGCAATTCCTATGCGCTGAACTTCAAGGATTAATTGTAAAGCACGGTGTTTTAAGGCACATTGATCAGGCTGATTCTGGCTGTTTGTAAATAGTGTTGTTGGTGTGTAATTAACCTTATCTAAAAATTCACACCAGAAAAATTCAAATTCAGAACCATATTTCATTTATGAGCAAAAACTTGCACTTACCAGCCAAGAAATTACACCTTGTACCCTCACTCTGTTTGAAATGTTGAATGAAAATTAATTCTCCAAGTGGTCACCCAGAATGTCAGAAATGAAATGACTCTAGTTCTGTTTTTCAGCTTTTTCAATTGCTATGCTATAGATGTTTATCCAGAATCACTCATTTAAATATCAGGATAGGTAATACCACAAATGCCAGAGATGTGAACTGCGCTTGGTGCAAGCTGGAATGGTTCCAAATTGTCACAAACATAATCTCAATGTGAATCCCCGTAGCTGGGTCTGTGCCTCTTGGGGCCTGCCTTTATAACTGAGAGTTCTCTGAATTAACTTCTGTCTGGAATATAATATTTATTAAAGGATAAATAACAAGGAAGTGTTAATTTAAAGCTTGCATATATATTATTAAAACTCAATAATAACCACAACAGTTGTTTAGAATTTAGACTCACGAAAGATTTTTCTTGGGAAGAATGTTTTATCACAGACATTGTTTAGAATTCCTGGCTCATAGTGGGAATAAAGAGCAGACCAACTTTTCAGTCCATTTTCAATATTGTTTTAAAATCCTTGATGGACAATGTACCCCTCAATGCCTGCACCTGGGGTGGACAGTTCACACCATCCTACCCTTGGTACCACACTGGTTTGGGAAATCCACTAACAAGGCCTGTATATATGCTTCACACATTTACTGAGCACCTACACAATGTCAGCCCCTGACGTGGACCTTAGGAATACAAGATTGAAAGGCTTTGCAGTCCCTGCTTTTGAGAAATGTACTGGCCCATTAATGAATGAATTATTTTTCAAAGTTTTAGCCATCATTAGAAATTTTTAAATATATCTTTAAAATAAGGGCAGCTGTGAGTAACTGTGTAAATGGCTTAAACTGTAACACCATTTGCTGTTGGATTAGCATGCTCTCTAGTGGTGTGAGGATCCAGGTTTGGTTGCCAGCTAAACCATGTCATCAAGGACTCTAATTTCTTTGGTCCTTTGGCTCTACCATCCTCAGTCTGCATGCATTGTCTTCCCTTCCCAACAAGATGGCTGTTGCACCTCCAGGCATCGTGAAATCCCTAGTGCCTTCTCCCTATGTCTCATTGGCCAGAACTTGGTCACCTGCTCAACTCTGAGTAAATCACTGATGAAAGGGAATGGGATCGTTGTGACTGGTTCACACCAATCATGATGGATTATTTGGGCCTGTGCACATGGCCACGTGAATAAAATCAGAGTTTTTTGGTCAAGAAGAAGTAGGGTATGGCCGTTGAGTTAGGCAGTCAACAGGGTCTGTATACCTGAGCCAGGAGAACTGTATACAAACCCTGGGAGGGCATAATTTATCAGTTCACTGCCTCAGTTACTTCTTTATAAATCATCATTACACCTGACCCTACTTAGTCAACACAAATGCTTGAATGAGAGACTCACACTTTGGGTCAGAGAAGTTCTAAGTTCTATCTGATTTTTATAAACGGAGAGAAGTCTCTCTTCAGACCTTAGTCTCCTTCAACTTTAAAATGAGGAGTTTAGGATTAGTTGAACTTCCAGGTTCCTTCTCATTCAGATACTGCATAAAATAGTTCACTGCAGCCCTGAGTTTAACAAGGATAGCAGCCTGTGCTTTCCTATGACCTTGTCATTGTCTAATGGCCTTATCGCAGGCCTCTTTTGACAGAGGCAACCAAGACATTTGCTCCAGCCGTTTAATGACAAATTAAGAACCTTCCTGCTCTATGGTATGCCAGTTAGAGAAGCAAAAATATTGCTTGCCTCTGGATTATTTCAGTCTAGTTATTGTCAAAATAACATAAACATATGACAAATCTTCCCAACTATGTGAAATATCAGGCACTGGATGCAATTCAGGCAGCATAAGTCACTATGGCAGTTTAAGTACTTCAGCCCCCTGAGGCACTCCAGCCATGTAATATGTAATCAGGCCACGTAACACCCCTTGAAGAATGGACAAGACAAAGACCCCTATGGAACTGTGCCTGTTTTCTCGAGGAGAAAGTTTGCTACAGATCATATTCAAAGGGCATGTCAGGATACATCCTCTCAGGTGTCTAAGGACACTTCAAGGTCCTTGAGAGATGAATTTCCCTCAGATGACATGAGTGATTCTTAGCATTGATTTGTTCTCCCTGGGTTTTCCCAAAACAATGTAGCAGAGGAAAAAAAAAATAGTAGAATTGAATATTCCTGGTGTAAGTGCTTCTTTTCATTATTTATTGTCTGTGTGGTGATAGGCAAGCTATTAAACCCTCTCCTAGACTCCTTTCTGCCATCTTTGAGACAGGGATGGTAAAGATGGTAGACAAGATCTCCAAAAATGAAGGCTTGACATCAAGAGACAAGGTGATGTAGTTGGGAGGCCCCCTATCTGTGTGGTCTTAGTGAAGTCCCTTCCCATTTTTGGGTTTAAGGTTCCACATGTGTTCTGTGAGGGGCTGTACCCAGCTCCGGTAACCTGTCACTCAGTGTAGCAGTTATCATATAAATGATCACAAGAGAAGCCCACATATCAAAGAAGAAGGGAACCAGAGAGGGTTAGGGGCTGAGTTTCACTAAGCCAGGTTTAGAGACTCTTCAGGAGATAATAACAAGATCAATGACAACTTGAGGACAACTACTGGACAGCTTCAAGACTATCAAGAGCACAGATCATCCCATCCTAACCTTTCAGCTTTTGAAGATTTCCCCTTAATCAGCACAAAATAGGTCCTGAAGTCAACCAGTGGTCTCACTATAGATAACTACATGGCAACAACTTTAGGAGTCATCTTATCTACCTTCACCATCCTATTCGCCACTTTTTCCATGGTGAAAATAGGAAAACCAAGGGATCTAGAGAGATAGGGGATGATTTCTGGCTCCTGCTCCAAAATGCTGAGGTTGAATTCTGCTTCATCCTGCTTCAACATGCGGCCGGTAGAGGCAAGAAGGAAGTCTCCCAAGAGGTGCTATCTTCTCTGGACACTCATGCCTTCATGCTGACTTCTTCCTCCACTACCTCCTCAGCTGTTCTCCCTGATTCCCTAGAGGGTACCAAAGAGTCTTGCTTCAAGTGGCAACCAAACCAACAGGGACAAAATTCTTGGTCCTCATCAGCTTTGGGCACTCCCAAATCACTTTTCATATGACACATCTGGAAAAGTATTTACTTCTTTATTGACCTGATGAATTCTATTCTCCCCACATTGGGTCTTATTATTCCTTCCTTGCTGAGTCTCTATTTTGTCATTCCTACTTTTATACATACCTCTGTTGTGGTCCATACTAATGATCTGTTTACTGGTCTTCACTTCAACATACTTTGAGCTCTTTGATGGCAATCCTGAGTCTGATCATCCTTGTAGCGCAGTGTCTGGTACAGGACATGGCAAAAGGAGAAGGTGCTAGACTCAGTGCCTGATGAAAGGAAGTGTAATCTGTGAGTCTGATCCCACTTATTGATTGATGCTGAGCCAACTCCCTTGATGGCTGAAGAATTCTGGGCTGTACATAGGCTCCAGTTTTGGTACTCTGGTCTCGTTTGTGAGGAAGCACTTTCCCCATTAGACAGAAATCTCCATCTGGACCACATTCCATTGTCTCAAATGTCAATAAATAATTCAATAGGTGATAAGCTGACTTTTTGGACATGGGCTCAAACTGAGGAATCCAAAAGCAAATAGGAAATGAGATACTATTTCGAGCTGTAATGTCACCCCCCCACACACACACCCCCATATCCATCCAAACTCAAACCACACTGATGCAACCCATAGAGTGTCACTGAAAGAGGTCTCTCCTGATGGGGAAGGAAAAGCTGACTCTTAAGCAAAAGGAGATCAAGCAAGTATTATGGGGTTGAGGAAAGGGACATGCCTTCTCACCCTTGTGCTTCTAGAGAATTCAAGTGATTCAGCCTTGAAAGCAGCACAAGAGGCTGGACTTGAGATCAGTTAATAAGTTAACTAAATCCCCAATCAATATTCACTACATACCCATTCTCTCTTAGTTTCTGAAAATTTAGAAGTGAAAAGGAGCTTATGGTACTGGGAGAGAGAGTTTGTTACAATAATACTGTGTGGTAAGTGCTGTAGTCAAGAGAGGCATGATGGGGGGACACCTAACACAGCCTGGGGAGTCAGGGAAGGAAGAGGTAAGATGTGGGCTGAATTTTGAGAAATGAATAAACGCTAATCAGTTGAAGTAGATAAAGTGGGGTAGAAAATGTTCCATGCAGGAGGGCAGCCTGGACAAATGCACAAGGACTAGAAAGTCTAAGAAATTGGGGGAATGGTAAATCATTTCATATGGAAGAGAGAGACAGACAGACAGAGAGACAGAAAGAATAAATGGTAGGTGAGGAGACCAACCATGGAAGAAGACAAGGAGGGAAAGTTAGGCAGAAGCCAAATGATAAAATGCCTTGGCAGGCATGATAATAAACTTTCAGTCCTTCCAGGAGGTACCAAGAAGCCACAGGGAGATTCTTTGGGTTTGACATCATTTATCTGGACGGCAGACACAGAGGCATGTTCATTAACATTGCTGTTCCTCCAGGGTAGTTCAGAGCAGGAAAGGGGCAGATGGGCCCTTAGCATCTGAAGACCAGTGTTATAATTTCTAATGGAATATAGTCAAAGCCTTGTTAATAGGAGAACTATCCAAGGCCCATGTTGACTAGCCAAAGTGGTTTACAGAAGGAACTCAATCCTCCCAGTTACATATTGTGTTTGATATCAGAAATTAGGAGAAACGCAGCCAAAGACTGGAATGAAATCCAACCACCATCCTCTATCCATCAGGAGATCCAGCAGAAACTGAGTTGCCGAAGGGAGAATTGTAGAGTTTGAAAGACATAAGAAGGAACCATAGGGGTTGGAACAACTTCATTACATTCTAAGAAAGGCGGGTAGGAAGAAGCAGCAGATAGAGAAGGTCGTGAAGGGGAGAATGGACGTCAGAAAGAAGGGGAGAGATAAAGACAAGAGAGAACCTCTGTGGAACATCCTGCCCACACAGCAGGGACTTGCTGCTTATGGGGTATAGGACGTGAATTTAAGTGACTCAAAAGCACAGCTTTTGGCTGTTTATTAGAACCCTTTAATAAATGGCTGGTCAAACTTCTCTCAGAATATACCGTGTAATTATTCCATGGAAAGAGGTGATGGACTTTATTTAGAGTGATAAGGGGAACCCAGTGGTTCCTGACAGTTAAAGGTCTATACCCCATATGGAGTACAAAACAGTTAAGAATATTAATCAATAGAAAATACCAGTTGGAGAGCTAGAAGGCTTCTTCTACTTATTTTTCCCTCTTTTGATCATATCTAGAGATATTTCTTGTGGGGTGAAAAAGGATGAGATTAGAGGTGGGAGTCTGCCACAGGGATTCATTACCATTTATGGGGAAGGCTCTATGTGCCAGGGGCTGAGCTAAGTGCTTTATGCACATGATCTCATTTACTGCCTACAATGATTCTGTGTTATCAATACTATCCATCTTTATCCTTATTTTAGGGATGAGGATAAAGAGACTTGTAAATGTTAAGAGTTTGTAGGGTAACTTAGATATCCTGAAGATCCTTGTGCTACAAAATCTATAAAACTTCTGGGTGAAATATAAAAGAAGGAAGAGGAGGAGGAGAAACATTCCTTTAAACTGGTGAATTAGTGTGAAACTGCAGGCCCTGCCCCATTGATGTGTAGGAAAACCAATTTAGTAGGTTGTGACTGGCTTTTTTAAATGAAATGGAATGAGATGAGATAGGATAGGACAGAATAGAATAGAGTAGAAAAGAAAATGTCAGAGTGTACTGTGGGCAGTAAGAGTAAGTATTGTTCCATGAATTATAAATTTTTGTGTGTACTGCGTTGCAATGTAAAATGTCTATCTTTATATGAGTCACTCTCCAAATTTGAAACCCACTATTTAAATGCATAAGTGAGCATGTTAGAAAATTGGAGAAATCTTTAGAAGCCAAAACAGAGCAGGGTCCCCCACTCTAGAGGTATAACACGGATCTACTGACCAAAGAACTGGCTAAAAGGTTATGGTCTTTTTAGACTGAAATTTTAAGTCTATTAGTAATTTTCAGCATGGTTGCAAAATGTTGAAGAGAATGTAGAAAGTGCATGTAAGCTAGACTTTCTATAGGAGGTAAGTGGTTGCTGGTGGGTGTTGGGGCATTTTTTTAAAATCAAGATATTCTTTAAAGTTATTTTCCTTATTAAAATACATCCTAAATGCGCATACATTTAGGGCATTGGGATACAATAACTAATGAATTATACAGGAAGATTTCATTTCAAAGACATTTTTACGAAAACATGTCATCAGAGTGATTCTTGCAAACTGATGAACAGAAAAACTCAAGCGTTATATTCTCCTCTTGAGACAACTCCCAAAGAGCAGCATTTCTCGATCCCCACGTCCGTAGAAGGTACAGCTCTCATTTCTGTGATTCCACCTAACATCTCGAAACGACACACTAAGGGAATATGCTTAGTAGTTGGCAGGCAGGCTGAGCATGTCAGGGAGGAAATCGATTACCATTTCAGGACTTCCATGCAGCCGCTGTCCAAACCACAGTGAGCACGATAGACCATAAGTTAAACTGACCTCCTGCTGATATGCCTGGGACACCATCAGAATCTATTTCCAAATATCACTGAAGGGACTATGTGGAATCCTCTGACTTCTGGAGCATCAGATTGAATGAGGAACCTGCTTTTTATTATGATTGGGAATAAAAAAAAATAATGTTTAACTATTCCATGACTTTAATGGAACACAGATTTGGTTTGTCTTGGAAATGACTGTTCGACATTATAATTACAATTTGCTTGTAGCATCGGTTCAGGCACGCTGCGGAGTTGGCTTCCAAACCACGGAGGCAAAGAAGAGCGAGGACACAAGCATTAAGATACATGTGTGCGTACACATAGACATGCACATCACCCGTTGGTTCATTTGCAATTCATGACACTTTGGAACAGGGAGGATTTTTTTCAAAAAGCAACATCCGTTCCCTGACAAACTCATAAATCATTTTATTTCCCTGCTATAAAGCAACAATCATTTTTAAAACCAGGGCGATCTTTGAGTCTCTGTTCATTTGGCAAATGCATCTCATGCTGAAATAAACCTGCTGTCAGGTTTGACAAGAAGTCCACATTCCCTGAACGTGTGTGCTTTGCAGTGTTCATCCAGAGACACGCCATTTTGGATAATACCCTCATTGAGCTTCTCTTACCAGAGTGCTGCCCTATGTTCTCCCTTGGGGCCCTGCCACTGTAACCCTGCCGCTACTTTTGAGGGCTTTAAAGTTGCACCTAAGGCGTGTGATAGTAGAGTCTGGAAAGAATCCAATGGGGTAGGAGAAATGAAGCAGATCCCAGCTGATAAGATTCTGCAAAGCACCATGTGTTAATTCTGGGGCTTTCACTGTTTTCTCTTAGAAACTATAATCCTAGGCTGGGTGAATATTAGAGGAGGGATGGGACTATTGACTGTAAATTATTCAGTGCCCCGTGTTTCATCATCTGAGCCCTCATATTTGCTATTCTCTCTCTCTGAAATATGCATTCTCTGAGTCTTTGCATGGCCAACTTGTTCTCAACCTTTAGGTCTCAGCTCATTTAATTTTCATAACTATTCATTGAGTTCAGTGTTATTATTACCTCTTAAAAGATTAAAAACTGGAGCTCAAAGAGTCTAGGTAGTTTGTTAACTGGCTAATAACTAGTAGAGACAGGATTCCAAACCCATGGTCCTGCATTCAGAGCCCATATTCTAAAGATCACATGCTGCTTCGTTCTCTGCTCTAAAAAGGAGCTCAGACTGGTGTGGAAGAAAAGTTAGTTCTTACTAACTAGTTCCAGAATGGAGGTGCTCATATGATGTTGCAGGATCCCGGGGGTTCAATGAAGGATACCTGAAGGAAGCAAACCTGAAGTTGAGTGTGAAAGAAGTACCAGAAGAGGAAAAGATATTCTATGTAAAGGACCATGAGGCAAAATGGCACATGATTGTGAAATAGCAAGAACTGTAGAGTAAGCTATCGAAAGGAGCTTAGTATTGCTGGAGCGTTATCGTAATGAGGAGAGCAGTAGATGCTAAAGCTGGAGAATCTAGTAGGCATACACATGAGGTGTAAGATACCAAGTTACATTGCCTCTGACCTTGGAGTAATGTAGAGTGATTGTAGGCAGCTGGGTGATGCAGTCAGACTTGCCTTTTAAGAATATCACCATGACTGCCATGTGGAGAATGGATGGGAGCAAGGTAAGCCTAGAGGAAAGAAGAACTTTAGGAAAATATAGGTCAGGTAAAAGATGCTGTGAGCCTGAAGCAAGACAGTGATAGTAGACCAGGAGAGGATGGGTCTGATTCATGAAGATTTAGAAGATCAGATCAGCAGGCCTTGTGTTTGGGAGGTGGGGACGATGAAAGATGAGTTTAGGTATATTCCTAAGTTTTGGCTCATGTTTGCAGGGTGGATCATGGCACCATTCTTGGAGATAAGGAACTAGGTTTAGTGAAGAAGAGAATAAGCTACCTTGGTTTAGCACCCAATGGGACATGGATGGGTGTCATATCCTTGCACAGGAAGTGCTAGAGAGTTGACAGAACTGGAATGGTGATTTGGAATTCATAAGCACATAAGAGGTTCTTAAAACCATTGCATCAAGGAAAGAGTATAAAGAGAATAACAGAGTTCTTAGACAGACTCACGTGGCACAACAGTGTTTACCAGGCTGCCAGGGCAAGAGAAACTCACAGAAGAGACTTGAACTCTGAACGAGGCGGGGCCCAGGGGCCCTCGGTCACTGCCGTAGCCTGTGGCTGCCCTATCGTCTATGAAATATGGATCAGCTTCTCTTTGGGGATGAAAAACAGTAGTCACGAGGACTGTGAAAGTTATTGTAAACCCATCATTCGTCTGAGTGTGCTGAGGCTGGGTAGTCCAACAATGGAAAACATAAAAGTATTCTGAAAAGTTAAAGTTGCTCTTGAAGGAGTGGGCATTTTTAATATATTTTCCTGAGCAAAATCCACAGAATTGGAGTTTAATTTAAATGACATGAACATTTTGAATGCATTAACTA
Source organism: Equus asinus (assembly GCF_041296235.1). Taxonomy (NCBI): domain Eukaryota; kingdom Metazoa; phylum Chordata; class Mammalia; order Perissodactyla; family Equidae; genus Equus; species Equus asinus. Next base: position 35,631,374 of record NC_091799.1, read on the forward strand.
TTATTATTATTTGTATAAGTCTAGCTCTATGCTGCTATGGCAGTAACTTTCATGAACTTCTGGCCCTTAATTGTGACAGTATACCCGATATGAAGTGGAAAATGGAGTAGGGAGGAAAAACTATTTTTATTTCTACCATTAACCATTCAAAGGTTTGGTTTTGTAATTATTTTCTAATTAGACTTCATCTATGGCTAACCGTTCCCATTCATATTGAGACTTAACAAACCTTTAATGAGTGCCTGCCATCTGCCTGGAGCTATGCTGGGCACTTTGATGTGCACTGTTACCTCCAAACTCACAACAGGGCCAGAGTGAGGTCAGCATAATTTTGTCCACTTTACCGACAACGAAACTGAGTCTCTAGAGGTGATATGATTTAAGTTAACTCAAGTTAGAGGAGGCCGAGGAATCGAACACGTATGTGCACACGCATACACACACACTTTAAATTCTAAGTCTAGGGGTCTTTTTCCTTTTATGATGTTTGCTGTTTCTAATTCTAAACTGTGGTTCACATCTTGCTGACTTTTCTAACTGGATAAATCTTTTCTCTTCTTTCTTTAACTCCTGAGCACCACAATCCCACTGAACAAATGCGTAAAAAAAGGAGGAATAAGTGAACTTGTGACCTTTATAAAATAAGCATTCCTAGGTCATCTGTGCATATTGCTTGGTCTACATATTTGTTTGTTTGTTTGGTCTAAGGGAAATCAATGGGTAGTATGTAAAATTCAGCATCAATGTTTTTCTCATCACCTTCCTTGAGGCTAGAGAGTTACAGAGATTTACATAAATTCATAGGGCTAATTTGGTGTCAGATTAATGACATGCACTATATCTTTAAGTATGTCCAGGTTATCTTTTAGGTTTATAAACAAACTGACTAGTCATAAGCATGCCTTCAGTGAGACAGTCATTTATGGCTGCAGAAATGAGTCTTGGCTAATACTGTCCTACGTGGCCTCAGTGTCCAAGTAAACCTCCATGCTTACCTCAGCAAAATATCCATAATTGCCATCCACTTTTTTGTTTTCTTTATTTAATTTTCATAGGAAGCTAAGGGGACACTGAGTCTGTATAGAGGAGGGAAATTCTTGTGTTTTTCAACCAGATTTGCCAGGATGTAAGAGAAGACAATAGGCAAAAAACAGAAGTGAAATTGCTGCATGTTTCCAAAACATTGACAAATTCTATACACCGAAATTTTTGGTGAATACAGTGATTTTTAGAAAATCAAACTGATGGTTTAGTGAGGGGAAAAGCCACCATGTTTGTTCAGTTTCTTCGTTAGTTCAGAAAATGCTGATTAAGTATCTACCCTAAGCCAGGCCCTCTGATAGACATTGAGAGTGTCGACACAAATAATCCACAATCAAGCTACAAATCAAAATTGGGGTGAGCTTATTAAGAACCAAGTCTGAGGACTATAGCCCAGGGCCTTCCTTCTCCAGGGAAGGAAGGGCACCAAAGAAATAGGGAGTACAGAGTTGTTACATACTGTCTTAGAAGAAAGAGCATACATCATATATGATAAGAACATCTCTTTTACTACTATCACAAGATGCTTAGCTGGCAGAGCAGGCCAGTAGTCAGCAGGTCAGTGGTCAGAAGGTGAACATAGCAGGTCCATAATTAATCCTTAATTTTCAGGAAGAGATGCTTATCCTTAAAGAAATGCCGATGTGGGGGGGAAATTACATCCCTATCTTTATGGGCATCATTCTTGTCTTTGGGACATGGTAAATGTTTAAAGCAGATGTACAATGTATGCTCAATAGGCCACATCAGCGCTTTTGGAAAAACAAGGTCAGGCCAAATAAGTTTTAAACCAAATGGCTTCCTCATGTACTCTAATATATTCTATTGCTTTTCTTTTATTTATCAAGGGCATGAAAATAAACAAGATAGATATGGATTCTGCTGTTACTTTCTCAGATATGAAATTGACCATTGTGAGTGCCTACTATGTACTGTGCATATTTTCCATAGAGAGAGGATAAGGGCCGTAGGTATTAACAGTAGACCAGATGTCTGATGATTAATCCCTCAGAAGAATCCTTGAATAGGAAATCAGGAACATAACTTAGATGGAGACTTTCTCTGTTTGAATTTTTCTTTTAGGGCATAAGTATTGGTAGAGAAGCCCTACTATAAGATCTGATAACTAGAGAAGGAAATAGAGATTGAGATGGAGAACCAAAGTATGGGTGTTTAGATTTATCTGATGCTTTCAAGGAGTAGAGAGGAACTGCAAAATATGATGACGGTTACAGAAAAGGCCTCGATCCAGAAATTCTTCTTTACTCACCTGTGGAGAAGTCCTTGGAATGCCATCATTACTGGTAAAAATAATACTAACTAGAAAAATAATGTAAAAATGGCTAGAAACTATTGAGTGTCAATTATATGCCAGGTCCTGTCCTGGTTATTGTACAAACACGTTCTCATTCAGTCCTTAGAATACTCCTGTGAGGTGTGCATTATTATTACTGCACCCATGAGAAACAGATCAGAGATGTGAAGTGACTGGACCCACGTCACATAAATACTGTGCGCCCCAAATTTGTGCTTCCCAGGATGCTGGCCTGTAAAGCCTATGCTGTAGCTACTTTACTTTTCAGGCTCCCCGCCATCATATGTGGCCTGGCATTAGTAAGACATTCTTCTCTGATAACCTTTCATTGTTCTCACCTCTTTCATATTTCAACTGACAGATAAGCCAAAGACATTATGTACATTATCTCGTTTAAGCCGCTCATCATCCCTATTTTATTCACGTAGATAATGAGTTTCAGAGAGTTTTAGTACTTTGCCTAAGGTCTTGCGGCTTTTAAGGAGTCGGTTAGCGCTGAGGAAGGAACTTGTGCTGTGAAGTTGGGAAGCTACCTTTAAACCTCATCTGTGTTTCTTACCACCTGTACTAGTTATCTATTGCTACATAGCAAATTACCCCAAAACGTGGCAACTTAAAATAACACACATCTATTAGCTCATAGTTTCTGTGAGTCAGGAATCCAGGCGGGGTTTAGCTGGGTCTTCTGGTTCAGGATCTCTCATAAGACTATAGGTAAGATGTTGGCCGGAGCCAAAGTCATCTCAAGATTCAACTGAGATGAGATCCATTTCCAAGCTCACTCAGTAGTTGTTAGCAGGATTTAGTTCCTTTTGGGGTGTTGGCCTGAGGACACGGCTGTTGGCCAGTGGCTGACTTTGGTTCCTTGCCACGTGGTTCTCTCTACAGGACAGCTCACATCATGGCAGCTGGCCCATCAAAGTGAGCAAGTGGAAGAGAGAGCACAAGATGGAGGCCAGTCTTTTATAATCTAATCTTGCAAGTGACAGCCTATCTCATTTGCTCTAGTCTGTGCACTAGTAACAGGTCGCTAGGTCCAGCCCACACATAAGGGGAGGAGATTACACAAGGATGGGAATACCAGGAAGCAAGAGTCCTTGGGAGTCATTTCAGAGGCTCCCTACCACACCTGTCTGAGTTCACCAAGTTTCCTTAGCCTCTTTTAGTCTTGGTTTCCCCGTGTTTAAAGTAAGAATAATATCCACATTGCACTGCTGATGTGGGAATTAAACAAAATAGAATATATAAAGCCCCTGGCCCATAATAGTTGCTCAGTAAATTATAGCTACAATTGTTATTGTAAGTAGGAAAGCCAGAATTTGAACCCAGGTGTGTGACTCTAATCCATGCTGTGTCCACATCACCTCCTACACAGCATTACTTTTGGTCTGAGGTAATCCATTCTGAGATGGGGCCTCATTTTCTAAGATAATTTGCTTACAATATTCCAAGAAGTGTCATCTATCCTAGTGTCATGTGAAAAGGGAGAGGCAAGGTGGATTTTGTTTTTCCTTCACAGCTATAAAATATAAGGAGCCTTCATAGGAGAGGTTTTCTTTGTTCGAGTCTTTAGCTAGTCTCATAAGACATTTTAATGTTAATAGGCTCCCAGAGGGATAATATAATTGATACAATACTCTTCCAGAGCTGTTCTAAACTTTGCAGTCACTTGAGTATAGTAACATATCTTCCCAATGTCAGATAATGCAGAGCAGTTACTGGACTCCGACTTACTTGACTCTGGGATGGTTTCTTTGAAGGAACTTAATGGGGAGGCTGACTTTGGAGCCATGGGAGCAAGTCTGATGAATGTGCTGGAAGTGCTACAGTGGCCTTTAAAATGCCTGAATGTCACTGGGGGAAATAAAAATGCTAAGAAGAATTAATGTGATAAGCAATGCTGTCGTTGAGCCATCTCAGAATCATGAACTTCAGATTTTAGCAAAACTGAACAGTGTGGTGGAAAGACCATGGGCTTTGGAGTCAGCTCGACAAAGCTGGGTTTGAGTCCAAGTTCTGCCTCTTTCTTGCTGGGGGGGACCTTGAGCAAATAGTTTAACTTCTTTAAGACTCTCAACTACTTACTCTATAGAATTGGGTAATAAACTAAACCACAAGGTTGCATGGGTGTCAAGGATCACACCAAAGATGCCTATTAAATTTAGACCTCATATTCCTCTTAAAGCTTGCTTTTGATTCAGTATATATTTAACAAAGGACTCTCCAAAGGGCGGGAGGGGATTCCCTGATTTGTAGCATTTGCCTATTTCCGTTGTGTAAAAACTTCCACCATGCTGATTTCTAGCTACCAACCTGGTCACTGAACATGGAGTTGGGAAGAGATATGCGCAATCAGCTCTTGGGAGTTTCTGTGTCCTTCTGTCTATGTCCAGCTTTCTCTCTCTTTTATGCTGATTTGTGCCTTTTGTCAGGCCTATGTCTCATTTTTGCAAAATTGAAAAAAAAAAAGGTGGCTCTCTTCTCCTCCACACCCCACCCCCAGCCACTGAGTGGACCATACTGCACCTCAATGATAAGGCTTGGTTAGCAGGTGGCACCTCTGTGCAAAGGAAAAAGCCTCTTCCTCCTTCATCTGGATGGATATGGCCCTAAGTCAAGGCGTATGGCTTGGCAAGATGAACAGGGACTGGATTTCGGTGTGCCCTCATGCTCTTGGCTGAGTACCCTTGTGTAGGATACAATCTCTTAACTCTATCTGATGGCCTTGCCTTTTGTGGTTCCCCTTTGCGATGTGCAACCTCTCCCTTTCCCTCCTGACAAAGTCTCTGCTCCTAAACAGGCTATACCTCCCAAGATAAGCAAGTGAACTTTCAGCCCCCATTTTTGCTGCTTCCCTGAACAAGGAAGAAGGTAAATCTCTCATGGTTTGCTCTCCATACTTGGTTTTATGCAGAAATATGTGTGTAGATGTGAACAAGTGTCAGACTTGTAAGGTTGGAGAGGAGAAGCCAAAAAAGATGTGTGAAATTTTCCTGATGATGAAAACATTTGCCTGAGAGTCAGCTGTTGGCTTAATCACTGAGATTCCTTCTAGTTTGCAGAAAGTGCTCACATCTGTACCATGTGGGATGGATTACAAACCACTTTTGGAAATGTCATCTCATTTGGAACACACTTTGTAAGGTCGGTAGTATAATTATCCTAAATAGCAGATGAGGAAACTAAGGCTCAGAGAAGTTGATGTCACAGAATGCTGAAACCGGGCCTCAAAGCAGGGTCTTCTGGTTACAGGCTTCTGGCTTTTTTGACTACATTATCTCTGTTCCCTGTTATTAACTCTTCCTTCTAGGCAGCCTTTCTTTTCTTTCTTTCTTTCTTTTTTTTTTTTTTTGAGAAAGATTAGCCCTGAGCTAATCTGCTGCCAATCTTTCTCTTTTTGCTGAGGAAGACGGGCCCTGAGCTAACATTCGTGCCCATCTTCCTCTACTTTATATGTGGGTCACCTGCCACAGCATGGCTTGCTGAGCAGTGCCATGTCTGCACCTGGGATCCGAACTGGTGAACCCCGGGCCACTGAAGCGGAACGTGTGCACTTAACTGCTGCGCCACCGGGCTGGCCCCTAGGCAGTCTTTCATGACTGGGGTTTCCCATCTGAACTGCAGAATATAGAAAATGATTTTCAACTGAAATGATATCTCAATTCTGTCAAGGATGCATCCTAGTGCATTCTAGGTGCAGTGGGAGAAGTTCATTCACTACATACAATGGATGCCTTCAGGCAATAAGGCTTAATTCTCTTGCCCAGAAAAGCTGTATAATCCATGACTAGATGCTTCACTGCCCCATATCTCCAACAAAACCTGGGATGACCTATTCAGGGTGGTGCTCAGACGTTTTCCTCCCAGTTCCACTGCCCCATTTCAGTTCTTGCTAGCCAACATCCAACTCTCTTCTAGGACAAACGCGATGAGATTTGCGCTCTTAGAAAATGTCCTGAGTTGTACACGCTAAACTGGTGATCTGGGTTTCTGTGTTATCTCAAGCAAATCTCCACATCTCTAGGCCTCAAGTTCTTCATCTGTCTAATAACTATCTAGAAGGTACAGTGAACACTCAGGAACAACACCAACATAAAACAAGGCATGCTGGCATTTTAGGGACAAGGCACGGTCCTATCCTAGTAAAGAAGCTGGCATGTAAGCAATTTATGAGAACTCTAATAGAAGAGGGAACCCAGAGAGCAGGCCTGTGGAAGGGGATGGGTGCGAGGATTTGGTGAGACTTAACAAAGAGAGAGATTTTTGAACTAAGTGCTAAAGGAGAAGCAGGGGTTTACCAGGGAAGGATCCGAGATTGAGAGCGGAGGATGGCTCAGTGGACCCAATGAATAAACCGCATGCCGTACCCCAGGGTGAATGCCATGGCAAAGCAGTAAAAGAGGCCGGAGGTGTTAGCTAAATAAAATGACTTGAATGCAATTTTGAGGAGTTTGGACTTTATCTTGCATACTAGTGGCTCTCGAGAAGGTAAGAGAAAGAGCAAGTAGAAAGTTTATCCTGCTAGAGGGGACATATCAGACTCATTGAGATACGGTGTTTTTTGTTCATATGTTTGCCAAGTTTCTGTAGTTAAATATATTAGTCCTTTCCAGAATAATTTGTGCTTTTGGTGTTATGCTTTAAAAGGCCTAATTGCTGCCTCTCTTCCCTAGTTGTATGACTATTTGCCTACATTTTTTTTCTGGTACTTCATTATTTTCATTTTTTAAATGTTTAAATATGTAATCCATCTGGAATTTATTTGCCATATGGTGTTGGATAAGACTAATTTTTCCCTAAATTGTAAATCAATTATTAAAGCTCAATTTGTTGAATACTACATCTTTTCCTCACTTGTATTCTATACTAAATAATTGTATGCTTTCTGGTCAGTTTCTAGCCTATTATTCTTTTCAGTCAAATAGTCATCTAGTAGGTATTAATACTAGCTTCTTTTAATTGCTCTTTTTTTTTCCAGGTATGTTTAGGGTCAATGAAAGTTCCTTTTTGCTATTTTTTAACTTGTAATATATTTTTGGCTCGATAAATTTTAGAATAAATGTGTCAAGTTATAGTAAAATATTGCAATTGGAAGTTATTAGATTCTTCTATTAATTTGGGAAGGAGTGACATCTTTTCAGTACTGAGTTTTCCTATCCAAAAGCAAGAGATCTCTCCATTTAACCCAGCGTTGTTTTATTATTCTCACTAAAGTGTTATTGTTTAAGTGCTGCACAACTATTGTCATGATGATTTCTAGGTATCTTATTTCTTGTAATGTTAATTGGATTATTTCTCATTATGCATTACACATATGCATATGTAATATGTATACATGCGTATTCTATATGAATATACCTAATATTGATATAATATGCATATATACATGTGCTGTAGATGTGTGTATGTATATGGTTATATTCAAGAAAGTTATTAGTTTCTTTAGTTTAAACTCAGATCTTTTTGTTCTTTCTAAAAGTTGTCAGTTGATTTGAGGGAAGGGTTTTGGGTATACAATAAGAATGACTTTTGAGGCTGGCCTGGTGGTGTAGTGGTTACGTTTGTGTGCTCCACGTCAGCAGCCTGGGGTTTGTAGGTTCAGATCCTGGGCTCAGACCTACACACCATTCATCAAGCCATGCTGTGACAGCACCCCACGTATAAAATAGAGGAAGATGGGCACAGATGTTAGCTCAGGGACAATCTTCCTCACTGAAAAAAAGAAAGAATTTTCTTTCCTTTTCAAGATTTTAAGGTCACAAATCTTTAGCTTGTCATATTTCTTTCATTGGCTAGGTCTTTTGCAATAAGATTGAACTGCAGGTAAGTAACAACTGAGATATCACTTCATCCTATGAAACTGACTGCTATGGCCTGAACGGTGTTCCCCCAAATTCACATGCTGAAGCCCTCCCCCCGATGTGATGGTATTTGGAGGTGAAGCCTATGGGAGACAATCAGGTTAGGATGAAGTCATGAGGGTGGGGCCTTCATGATGTGATTACTGCCCTTATAAGAAGAGACACCAGAGAGCTTGCTCGCTCACTCTCACTCTCTCCCCTACCGTGGGAGAGCAAAGCAAGCAAGTGGCTGTCTACAAGCCAAGAAGAGAGCTCTCACAAGAAAACGATCATGCTGACACCTTGATCTTAGATGTGTAGTCTCCAGGACTGTGAGAAAACAAATTTCTGTTCTTTAAGCCATCCAGTCTATGGCATTTTGTTATGACAGCCTAAGCTCAATAAGATACTGTCAAAAATTAGAAACTGGATCATACCAAGTGTGGCAGAAACATTGGGATTCAGGGTATCTTGTGCACTGATGATGGGAATGTAGATTGGCAGCCTGACTAGACAGCTCAGTCAAATGATGTATTTTGACTCAGGAATTCATCCTCTTAATACATATCCCAAAACAGTAACACATGTAGGAGGATGGTTGTTGCTTCATTAGTTGTAGTGGCATCAAGTTGGAGGCAACCAGGGACTGTATCACTGGGGGAGAAAATAGGTAAGTGATGATGAATGCACATTATGGAGTGCTATGCAACACTCAGAAGCAAGGATTTAGGTGTTCTTATAGCAGAGTAAAGATCTTAAGGCATAGTTCTGAGTTAAAAATATGAAACATTTACATAAACTGAAATTATGACATTAAAGGACAATTAGCATTTTACAAGAACTAATAGGATCAAAATATATACATTAAATGCATGGGAAATGTATACTTCTGCCCATGATAGAATAATAGGGAGTTGATTTACCTTTGTGCCTTAAATACCTAGAAAATCAAACAAATGATTTTCAAATACATGAAAGAATGATTTTTAGACATCGGCCAGCAGGCAGCCTTGAACAGTGATTCCTGAAAGAAGGATAACAAAGGAGGTGAGTCCCAGAATATTGCCAGGAGGGTATTGAGGCTACAGCTTAGGGAGGGAGATCCCAATCAGAGCCCACTGGTCTCTTTGAGTTCAAGAGACAGAGTTCAGAATTTAGGGAGGCCAAGAAAACTAGAATTTGCAGGACAGAAATTCCACGAGGAAAATGCTGCATGCAGAGAGAACTCCGGAGATCTATGAAGGGTTTCCTCTGAGTCTTCAGCCAAGTATTCATGTGTTCATGTATGTGAGAAACTGTCTGGGGCTGGGAAGAGTCACCAGAGTGGAGGAGATGGAGCGATCCAAGACCACATAGGGCTGGAAATAGTTCCTGTTCTCACCTGCTACAAGAGGAGGAACTCCTAATGTATAAGGCACTGAGTAAAGTCCTCGGAAGGATATTGTCTTAGTATTGGGGCCAAATGAGCCCTAGACTTAAAGCTACTCTCGACTTATCCGGACAAAGTTTAAAAGCTAGTCTTGACGGGATCAAACTGATCAGCAGTAACTTAACTGCATCCCAGAACAATGCCCAGCAATATTGAGGCAAATACAACAAAATCCAGTACCTGAAACTATAAAATTCAAAATGTCAGTCCTCCAATTAAAAATTACCAGTCATGCAAATAAGCAGGAAAATACAACCCGTAACTCAGAGAAAAATCAATCAGTAGAAGCAGACAGAGAAACGACAGAGATGATGGGTAAGAATGTTAAAAGAGCTACCATAAATATACTCTGTATAATCCAGAAATATGTACAACAACTTGTATTAACCTAAAAAGCATTATATGAAGTGAAGGAAGACAGACATAAAATGCGACATACTGTATGAGCCCGCTTATATGAAATTCTAGAAAAGATAAAACTGCAGTGAGAGAATGCAGAATGGTAGCTTCCAGGTGCAGAGTAGGGGGAGAGAGTTTTTCGGACAGTGAAAGGAGGAAATTTGCGGGGGAATTGAAATGTATGTTATTCTGATTTTGTTAGTGGTTTATGACTACATTTGTCAAAACTCATTTACTTGTACGTTTAAAATTCATGAATTTTTCTGTGTATGAATTACTCCTTGAAGCTCATAAAGAAACCAAAACATTGGAAGGATACCTATGTGGAAAGGGAGGAAGGGATCTTGGGTGGAGGGATAAAAGGGAACAAACAAATAAATGAAAAAGGGGCCAAATAAATATATAAAATAAAAAAATAAAAGCAGTGAAAGGTGTATCTTTGTCTTGTTTATTACTTTACTAGAAGTGTCTTTGGTGCTTCCAAATTAAGCATGCTCCATATCTTCAGTTTTTTTGTTATAGTTTTATATATTGATTCTCTATTATTTGATCCAATATTTTTATTCACAAATGCTAATTAAGTATCACTGCTCTCTTTCCTATATATGTGCCATCTTTTTTCCCCTCATTTTTCTCCCAGTTCCTTGCTTTCTTCTGCATTTTTGGAGAGTTTTTTTCTCTGCCTTCCGCATCACAGCCTGGAATTTATGCAATGTCGATCTGTCCATTACTGCCTCTATAGAAAATTTTAAGTCTGCTATTGCATTTTAACTTCCTTCTATTATTTTCTTATTTTGTCCAGCTCCCATTTGTTTATGCCTGACGATAAACCCATATCTGAGAGAGCAGCTAAGTGGGGGAAGATCCCCGTGGGCGACTCATATTTCCAAATTTGGAACAGTATATTTGACTGTTTTATTATTAACTTATCTTTTATCTTTTGCTTCATAGTCCAAATTTTCCCAAAATTTTATTGAGAGCAAAAAATAGAAATGGTAGAAATGGTTTCTTTTTTATATAAAAATATTTTTTCAGATGTATATATGCTTTTTTTTTTTGACTCTGCAGTGCGATATTGTCCATTGTTGTCGCTACGGTTTTTATTTAATTGGGAACGTTCTCAATGTCTATTCATTCATCCTTGCATATAGGTGAATGGATGACCTTTGGTCCTCATTCGTCCTAGAGGACGGCTGAGTGGATAATCATTGCTTCCCTTCTCTGTTCACCTTGTTCCCCACATCATAGGCTGGAGAGCAAGTTGAAGGGAGTATTTATTTCCAGTCCATTGATAAAGCAGCCAGAGGGGAGAAGGAAGAGAGTTTGAAGCTATGAGCCATCTCATCTTTGCTGTTCTCTGTGTTTGTTTAAACCATGGTTCCAAGGGTCACCTTTCTGCATAGGATTTCCCATTTAACCTTGTTTCTTGTCCAGATACAACGTATGCCTGTAGCCAAGTACCAGGGCCTGGTGAATGGAGGAAATGTCTGTTCGTTCGCTAACTTTCTGGCAAAGCTGCTGCATCAAAACTATAGTAATTACCATAAAATGATAGTATACATAGAATGCAGAGCTTCCTATGTATCCTGTGTCTTCTTGTTTTTCTCCATTTGGAAATTTCAAGGCCCTGCATGGATCTCCTCCGCTTACTTGCTTTCTCAGATGTGGGACTGACAAGTTAGTTCTCACTGACTTCCTTTCAGTTTTTGGTCCCACCTAACAGAGTTCCCTATAATAAAGGGATTGTTCGCTAAAATGCACACATGCAGGCTTTTTCTAAATTTTAAAAAATGATCTTGTGGTAATTTCAATAGGGATGTAGGAGGGGAGAAGTTACATCCTTTTCTCGAGTCACATCTTATTCGGGTATCTTTGGGTAATATTTGCATTTTAAAAGGATATTAAATGCTGTAAGGAAATAAAGACAAAGTAGTGTATATTTCCACCTACCACTGAGAAGCATTTTTGGGGGATCAGGAAGGACTTTAGAGCTTTTCAAATTCTTCTCTCTATCCATAAGTTTAATCCCAGCAATAAGTAGAGAAACCCATTTAAATGTTAGCCCTGTCACAGCTAAATTGTTTTATTCTACTGGACTTTGAAAAAACAAAAAGCTGTCAGCATGATTTTTATAATTACTTTAAGGAGCTTTTGGTGTTGTCCGGCACTATTCCAGTGGGAAGCAAGCCTTGTTCCCTTCTTGGATTATAAACAGTGCAACAAAGGACATAGGAAGCCCTCATGTGTGTGCTTGGAAGAGCCTGCAATATAACCCATCCTTCAAGCATCCTTTTTGACCTATAGACACATCTTCATATATTAAAGAGGATTTAGGGAGAGTCTGTGAGCCAAAAATTCCACATGTACTGACCCCCAGTACAAAATAGTGTTGAACTGAATATTTTCTACATAAACTACTATGACCATCCCAATGTGCTTTGAGAAAAACCAACCCTCTTCCTGGACACAGTCAATTAGAAAGATGAGCTGAAAGGAGGCCAGCTATTTCTGAGATGTCTTGGTTGAAACTTTGACCAATGGAAATATTTCATACTGAGGGGCAGCAAATTGAGCCAATTAAGTCTTCTTTGGGGGAGAGAAAGTTGTAAGTGCTAGGTTAGTAAGGGAAAGGGTAGTCACTTCAGCTTAGGCTGCTGCCGCAGGAAAACTGAGCAAACCTTCCAGTTTCAATAAACCCCATGCCCACCTCCAGTACAGAAGTATTGAGACCCAGGGGTCTCATGACTATGGCTCATGCCACAGTTCCCAGTGTGTGTCTTTTCCTTGCACTCTCATTGAGCGGGACATGACTATTAAGTCAGTCCAATATTTTAGTGGTTAAAGAAAGAGAGTTTCACATGCTTTTCAGACAGGAGAACGTTGGTCTTGAAAAGAACAGTCCAATACAAATGTTTTATTCTTTCAGGAAAGGAAGCCTAAACAGGGTCCCCACTCCACGCATGCCATCTCCCAAAGAACTCTATGCTCTCTCTTGTGATGGGAGCAAAACACATCAGGATCTAGCAGCATAAAACCTAGGCAAATGTGCCCTCTGACTTGTTTAATGGGATTATCCCTTGTAGTATCCTGAGAGCTAACCCCAGTTCAGATGAAGACAGTCTAGAAAGTTGGATGGGGTTTCTGTTGACAGTATTAACTTGGCGCTAGATGCATTATTACACATCCGAGCATTGGAAGATCATTTTATGACTAACATTTGGGTTAAATCTGTAAACGTTGTTTATCTTTGACATTATTTTCTTTAAAAAAAGGCAATATCAGCCACATTTTCCCCCCGTCGTTTTGGCCTGCATGAGGAGCAGGAGGTTGGTGGAATAAGGGTGAGGAAGGCAATGATGACAAGATGTTGAGCCTGCTATCTCTCCTCCTATCTTCCAATTTTGCTGGTAGAGGGAAAAAATTGTTGACGTGACACAGAAGTTCTTGCCTCAGGGAGTCTCACGAGTGAAAATTGATGGATGTTCACCACCAAATCCTTTTCTTTAAGGGATGTTATCATGTCACATTTCTGAAGATATGGAATGCACCCTGGATAATATTTTCACATATGCTGATAAACACAGTTGCCAAGAAAAGCATGCTTTAAAAAAAATCCAAGAGATGTTGAGGGTTGTGGCTTTCCTTGAACAGAATTTATATTTTCAGTGTCCTTCTTAATTCTCTCAGTGATGTTATAAGGTTTACCAATAACTCTCATTGCTTACTCCCACCTTAACTTTGTCCAGAAAGGGAAAATTGGAAGTAATTAAAGCTTGATTCTTAATTTTCTAATAATAGATGGTGATGAAGATAAAAAATTTGCTCCATTTTGAGTGAAAAAGCACACACACACACAGCTAAACCAAACCAAAATGAAATACAATTTTAAAAATGGGAAACAAAATCATAATAAAACATCATAATATTTTGATTTTTATTTTCTAGTCATCAGTTTATATATTTTGCATCAATGTGATCATTTTGAATTCCACCCTGCAAGTTTCATCGAGGAAACTAAGCCAATTTGGCAAAGTCATGATTATCATTTTTTATGTCTCCAGAGTAAACAACGGGAAAGATGTTCTATATTGTAACTAGTTATTGCCACATTTTTGCATAACTAGCTTGCTTTTGATTTAACCAGTCATAGAATTACAATGACCGTCTTTATTCTTTGGCCTTTGTTTTTGTTTTAATCGAGTCACTTTCTTAGGAAAAAATTTAAGAATTTTGAATATTAGTTATTAACATTTTTGCCACTTTTGCCAAATTATTTTCCAAAAGAGTTTTGCTGACAGTGTCTGTGGGTACCATTCTCTATCCCTAATTTCAAGTAGCAGGACAGCTTTACATCGACATTAGGGCTTTGCTAAAGTGTTCACAGACACAAAGAGTAGATGTGAGAACTCAGGTGATCAGGTGACGGAAAAAGGAAATAAGGACTCCTGCTTATTCTGATGCACGGTCAATGGATGACACTTGGAAAAATACTCAATAACCAATTGCTTTTCTCTTTGCATTGTCTCCTATGACATATAGTCTATCTTAACCAGAGTGTAGAATTACAATGGCTTAGTTCTCATGGATTAATCATACTGCTGGTGTCATTTTATTTTTCTGCTCTTATTTTTACTTAATCCCATTTTCTTCCATTATTTATTTTTGTATCCATCTTTCTCCAATTATTGCTGTATGATCATCTTTTGAACTAGATCAGAATAATTAAAAAAAAAGAATTCTAAGAAAATACTCGGATGTAGCATGTGCTCAGTGAATAATTGTTGAATAAATAAATAAATACACTGTTTAGAAGGATCTTGAATGTTAAAGAGCATTTGTTTTGTTTTGTTTTGTTTTGTTTTAATGCTCATTTTTGTTAAATAAAGCTAGGCAACATAAATCCTGACCTTCTAATTTAGGTTCTTGCTAATTTAAATTTTTACTGCCATGCCATTTTATAGTTTAAAAAGTTATTTCTCTTCCATTATCTCATTTGATCCTCACAAGAGTTCTGTGAGTTAGAAGAGGCTGTCATTACTTTCTTCATTTCACAGAAAAGTGAATAAAACCAAGAAAGAAAAGAAAGGCTTTGAGGACTGACACCAGGTCATACCCCATCCTAGGGGCTTTACCTATTTTAAATAGTGACAGATATCATTATCCGATTTTACCAAAAGCCATTGGAATTTCAGAGGAATTAAGTAGCTTGTCTAGGAGCAAGAAGAGCACCCAGGCCAGTTGGATCCCAAGGCTCATGCTGCACTTTGTACATCACCCCATTGATCATTCAAGGCATGATTTGGCAGACCTATGACTACTCTTCTTTTGCAGATAAGGAACTGAGGCTCAGAAAGTGTTGTAACTTGCCTAAGCTCATGCAGCTCGTAAATGGAGCATCCAGAATGTAGATCACAATCTCTGTCAAAGAAATCTGTGCTCTGCTCATGACTACAGTGGAAATACAGAATCTTAGCATCTGAAGTCACCTTTGAGGTCATCTGGTATAACAACAGTACAAACAAAACAGCTAATATATTGAGTACGTATTTTGAGTCAAGCATCATGCTAAGTATTATATATACATATATATGTGTGTGTGCATGGGCACGCACATACACACACACAGAGTTCTCACAAGAACCTTATGAGGAAAGTACC
Organism: Equus asinus; assembly: GCF_041296235.1. Classification (NCBI taxonomy): domain Eukaryota; kingdom Metazoa; phylum Chordata; class Mammalia; order Perissodactyla; family Equidae; genus Equus; species Equus asinus. The sequence goes on from NC_091799.1 coordinate 35,647,056, forward strand.
ATACTTTCCCTTTTATAGATGACAAAACTGAGGCCCAGAAAGGTTAAATAACTTGCCTATGGCCACAAAGTTAGTAAAGGCAGAACAAATCTTGTGCCCTGTGTGTGAATTACTCTGTACAGCTCAAAAAGCATTCTCTGAGCCCCTGCACCTCCAGAGATGAAGGCTCTCTACCTGATGAGGCAGCCTATTGAGGGTGTGGGAAAATTCATCTGACATCTGCCTCCATGAGACCCCACTTAGCACCCTGCCTGGCACATAATTAGCACCATAAAATGCTTGTTAAATAAATGCGTATATTTCTTTTAAAGTCTTGCTCTGTAGATCTGTTCACCTTTCCCTGCTGAGGCCCTTCTGAGACTGTAGTGCTGGGATCATGTTTTTCTGATTTATCTTTTCTCCAGAACACGTGTTCTCATCTCATTTTTCCCAAATATTTCTCACCTGTCATGTTTTTCAATGCTTTCGTTTATTCTTCTAGAACTTCGATATAGAATGAGTACTACAAGGCCAATGTTATCTTCTATAAATTACATAAAAACATCCTAAATCTGGAAAATACATGTTCTCAGTTAACTAACATAGATATACTTCCTATTTCGTGACCCCTCATTTCCATTCCTGAACTCCTAGAGTAGAGGAAATCCACTGGCTTCATGGTAAAATAGACACAATGACTTTGTGACTTCTTTTCTCTTGGTGATAAATCCCCAAATGAAGCTTGGATGATCTGTCCATTAAAACTTTTTAGCATATTCCCCCTCATTAATGTAAAATACTTTTTATTATTAAAGATATTATAATATTTATTATGTTAAATCATTTTTTATACCTATAAAAGTTGAAGATATGCATAACCATTTGTCCAGCAATTTCTGTTCTAAGTACAAGTCCTGCATCGCTTAACAACCGGGATACATTCTGAGAAATGCATCGTTAGTCAATTTCGTCATTATGCAAACATCACAGAGTGCACTTACACAAATCTAGACGGCATAGCCTGCGACAAATCTAGGCTATATGGTACTATCTCATGGGACCATTGTCATATATGTGGTCTGCCATTAACTGAAATTTAATTATGTGGTACATGACTGTATATACCATAAAGAATTGTGTACACATATATACTAGGAAATTCCAACACAGATGTTTATGTTAGCATTGGTCCAAACAGCCAAAAATTAGGAACAATGAAAATGTTCATCAACCAGTAGAATGGATCAACATGTCATAGGGTATTTTTATGATGAGGTATTATATAGCAATAAAAACAAGTCAGTTATAGATACATGCAATACCATGGATGAATCTTAAAAGCATAATGTTAGGTAAAAAAAAGTTGTACTCAAAAGCACACACACAACTTGAGTCCATTTATATAAAATTTTAAAACAGACAGAGTATAGTGTTTCAGGAGGTGTAGAAAAATGGTTAACCAATGAAGATAAACAAAGTCACTACCGTAAGAGTCAGGAGGGTAGAGATCTTTGGGAATGGGAAGGGATGGGTATTATGAGGAGGAAGCACACCTTCTAAGACACGAGTGACTATCTCTTGACATGGGTAGTGGCAAATGAGTATTCAACAACGTTCTATACACTTTATGTCTACAGGTTTAAACCTCTTTATTTATATACGTATATTTCACATTAAAAAATCTATAAATAATATACTGATGGCCAACAGACACATGAAAAGATGCTCATCATCGCTGATCATCAGGGAAATGCAAATCAAAACTACACTAAGATATCACCTTACGCCCGTTAGAATGACAAAAATATCTAAAACTAATAGCAACAAATGTTGGAGAGGTTGCGGAGAAAAAGGAACCCTCATACACTGCTGGTGAGAATGCAAACTGGTGCAGCCACTATGGAAAACAGTATGGAGATTCCTCAGAAAATTAAAAATAGAACTACCATGTGATCCAGCCATCCCACGACTGGGTATTTATCCAAAGAGCTTGAAGTCAGCAATCCCAAAAGTCCTATGCACCCCAATGTTTATTGCAGCACTGTTTACAATAGCCAAGACGTGGAAGCAACCTAAGTGCCCAGCAACAGACGAATGGATAAAGAAGATGTGGTACATATATACAATGGAATACTACTCAGCTGCAAAACAGAACAAAATCATTCCATTTGCAATAACATGGATGGACCTTGAGAGAATTATGTTAAGTGAAATAAGCCAGTGAGAGAAGGATAATCTGTGTATGACTCCACTCATATGAGGAATTTAAAATTATGGACTAAGAACAGTTTAGTGGATCCCAGGGGGAAGTTGGGGTGGGGGGTGGGCACAAAGGGTGAAGTGGTGCACCTACAACACGAATGACAAACATTAATGTACAACTGAAATTTCACAAGATTGTAACCTATCAATAACTCAATAAAAAAAATGAAAAAAATTTGTAAATAAAATAGCAAATAGGAGAAAAAATAAATTGCCACATGACTACTACTCAAATCCACCAGTGAAAACATTTCAGTGTATTTTGCTTGCAATCAAGAAAATACACTTCTGGCCCCTCATCTGCTCTCATGGCTTCTGTAAAGTACAGCCAACAAGTGAGGAGAAGAGTGAAGGTCTCTTTTGTTTGCTTGCATTTTAGTTTTTTCTGCTGTATTTGAATGAGCCACATTGAATAAACAATGAGTTGATGGAGAAACATGTGTCTAATTAAGGTCTTGCTTCTCTGATGCATTTCAGGTCCCTAACATTTACCACGTTAAAGACAATGAAATGTTATATTGCCATGTACTGCTCTCCTCTGGTGAGACCTCCTTTTATGAGACAGTAAACAAACTGCTTGGCTGTGGGATTTTATTAGAAGCAGTAAGTAGTGGCAGGAATAATAAGCAGTGCCCAAGTGATCCTAGCTTTCAAGGATCCTTGATCTCAAGTGATGCCTGTCAGCCTTGCTCCCCTCTGTGAGGGAATCGAGGGGCTCATTTCCACTGTGTTATATAAACTGAGAAACAGAATCATGATGCATTGATGGACTGCACTCAGCTGCCTTCTTGCCGAGTCTTCCAAGACATCTAGCTTCTCCCTGAAACGATTCCCCAGGCGGGCATCTGGTATGCAGTCTATATGCTCCTTCACTGACCCCCACATATATCACAAAACATTTTTGCTTTATGTGGATTGCACCATTGCCTAAATATTTGTTCTTATTTTTCTAAGATGCATGGAAACTGGATGAAGCTGAAGATGAAGCAAACCAGGCCTGCCTAATTCATCCAAGCCAGTCTCATTAACATCCTCCCATTCGCTCAGATCTGAGGCTCATTTTGAGTCCTTCCCATGGTGACTAAGAGTGGGTCTCAAAACATCAACAGCTGCTAGGTCATACATCTCCATGAGGTGCTTTTACCAAGGCAGGGCATATCTCGACAATTTGGGGTGGTTAACGAGCTGGCATGATATGTCTGTCTTCCAGACTATTTGGTGTGCTCTTTTGAATTAGACAATGACTTCAGTAGGGCAAATGCATTTGTATCTGGTTAAATTTATTTAGGACCACATTTACCGAGCATCCACTATGTGCCAGGCCCTGGCTTTGTGCTGGAGCTCAGAGCGAAATTAAATTTCACAACTGACATGGAGACAAACACGTCTCAATCAAGTGAGAGAAATGCAGTGTTAGGGGTGTTTATGGGGCATTGAGGAAAAAATTATTAATGATTAATACTGAAAAGGGCAAGGGCAGGGAAAGCTTGACAAGAGACTGATATTTCCCTAAAGGAAGGAAGATTCATTATAGCCCCAACAAAGCAGTTTGGAAAAAGTGAAACTAAATCATCCCTGGGCAAATCGAGGCACCTAGCTGTGAAATGCCCCAAGAAACCCTCCTAGGGAAGAAAAAAAGAACAGTAGGTAGCTAGGAGCTCAATTATTCCTTCAAGGTGATTAAAAATGAAACACAACAAGCAAACAGCAATTAAAAAACCTCCAAGATCCTTCATGATGGAAATACAGCTTAGTCAATATTCCTCTATGACTTGCTCATTGTTGTATTCTCAATACCCAGTGTGTCTCAATAAATGCATATTGATGGAATGAATGGATGATGTATTATAAACCCTGAAAATATGTATATATGCATGTACAGAAAGTATGTGTGGACAGGTACCATGTGTATAATATGTGGAAACAAACATGGTAGCAAAGAGGGCTAGCTCTAACTGGCCCAGCTGTTGAAAGCACGGTGCTAATAACAGCTTGGTTTCAGCACTGATTTTTGGGTAACTTAGAGAGTATACTCAAACTGCCCCAGCCACCTGTGGTAGTCTTTACTCTATTGTTGCTTGAAAAGGAGGTTGGGTGAGAGAAAAGAGACACATAGATGGGTTTCTGTTCATTGTTTTCCATGATGGTCTGTTGCATTAAGAACAGTGTCAGGGCCCATTAGGGAGAAACACTCATAGAGCAAACAAAAGGCAGAAGTTCAGTTTCTGAGCCATCCTTCAGTTGACCATTCCTCTGCCTTCCTTTGGCCACCCCAGCCAGACTTCACTGTGTTTCTCCAGAATAATCTGGCTAAATGAGTTCTAAATGGCTTGGTGACCACCTCAGGGGTAAGTTCAGTAGCTTTTCCCATCCCACAATATTTGAATAGGATGTTCTCTCTCCTTCCTTGGAGTGGTGTTTGATCATGAATCTTGGGACTTGCCTGCCAGACTGCATCCTGTTAGCTCTCACATGCGGCCCTGGCTGGGATCAGCTCAATTTCTCCCCACTGGGATAGATATCTCACAGCTGGATTAGACACATCCATTCTTCCTCTGGGACAGCCCAAATCCCTCCGTGTCCACCCTCACTGGTGCTGGGTGAGCAACGCATCACTGTGCATGTGGAACTCTGAGCGTCCAACCCTGCCTCAAAGCATTGCCAGGCAGAATGAGTCACTGCAAGGACACATCTTCTTTTGATGACAGAAAAATGCCCTACACTTTTCTCTGTCATTCCCTAAGGGGCAAAGCTGTTGCTGTCAAGTAGCTGTCCTGGATCTGAAAGAGGTGGGCACTTGGACAGGGAGATACTGTTTAAAAGGTGGATACTGTTTAAAAGGAGGATACAGTTAGGCTGGAAGGAATCAGCTGGAAGCATGATCATGTGAGGGCCAGGTGAGGCTGGAAGACACAGGAGAAAAGGTAGAAACACATACCCACTCATTGTTTGGGGAGACAGATGATTGACACAATCTGCTTCTCTCTGTCCAGGCTTGTGCAATCGTCTCCAGCCACACAATAGATTTGTCACTGTTGTAAATGGAAAATTCTTTGGCTGGACTTCAGACCATGTTCTTATACTGACTAAGGATGAGATGATGGGCAGGTTACTTCACATCTCTGGGCTTCAGTCTCAATCTATAAAATGACTGAGGTTTGTAACGTAATGGTCTTTCTAGTTATTATAATCTATTAAATTTCAACGTGTTCTCAAAGATGTAGTTTGGAAGGAAAAAAAAGAATTTGGAAGAAAAGAAAGTTCAGAAGCAGAACAAACTCTCAAGTCTTTTCATTTAGGAAAACAAAATTGCAGACACAAATTCCAACAGTGTCTCTTATTCAGTGACTTCCCATAATATCTTTTTTCAATAAAATGCAAATGACGGCAACAAAGCCCTCTGCATGAAGGGATTGCCAATTTCAGCATTCCAGCTTCTTAATAACACATCCTCTCAAAGGTTTTCTATTTACAAGTTATTACTTCCTTACCCCTTTCTCAAAAGAAAATAGATTTTGGAAACACAATGTCACAGTTCAAGTAAATGAAACAGGGGACACTTCACTCCCTTTAGATTTCTAAGAGAAGCATCTTTATGACTACTTCTGCAGTGGCTTTAGACACCAATACCTGTGGCTTCCCCTGGTTATTGGATCTTGCTTTTTAGATATCCCACAAACTCAGCACGTGTAACACTAAACTCCTAACCCCTGCCCCCTCTGCCCTTCAGTTTTCAATAATAATTGCACTTTATGTCTTAAAAGAACTTTACAATTTAGAAAGCATTTTCACATGCATTCTTTATTTGATTTCTATTTTAAATCATCCCCATTGTTCAGGTGAAACAATTGAGGCTCAGAGAAGTTAAATGTCTTATAACTAAGATGATACAGGTTGTTTCCAGAACATTAGAGATGCTTTTCTTGACCTCATTTGTCTGTTAAAAATCCCTTGCTGGCTTCCTGTCACCTATAGAACAAAGTTCAGTCTCCTTAGCCTGGAATTCAAGGACTCCATCACACCCAACCCTCTCTCCAGTATTATTTCCTGTAAATTTAGACATTTTTCCCTCACATGACTCCAGACAAATCACCATTCCTAAGCCACTTGCTGGTTTTCCCTTACACATTCTGTTCCTTCCGTCCTACTGGGATCTTATCCATTGTTTAGGACGGTTCAAATACTGGGCCATAATCCTTTATCCAAAACGCTTGGGGCCAGATGTATTTTGAGCCTAGAACCTTCTTGGATTTAAGAAAAGAATAGAGCTTATACACTCTATATTACAAAATGTCTCCAAGAAATCTAGCGCAGCACCCTGCATTCAAATGCACTAACGTTTTGCAACGAAGCATATGAATACCTATGCTAAGTGGAATAAATAAAGCTACTAAGTGGGTTAAGTGAAGTTTTGTCATCTAATCAGTTAAGAAAAGACTTGGTTTTTGGAGTTTTTGACTTTGGAATTGCTCATAAGTGACCACTGACCTGCATTGCTTTTTTCTGGAAGCCTCCCTGATTTGGCTTCCTCTCTTCTCAGGCCACCCTCCTTTCTGGCCCCTGAGAATTTTGTTCTATATATTCATTAATTTAGTTACTTATTCTGTAAATATTTATTGTGTATTATGTTAGATACTGAGAATCCTGTGATAAATCAGATAAATCAGGCCGCCTCCTGCAGTTCCTGGTCTGGTAGTGAAAGCAGACACATAAAAAGGCAAAAACAGGTGGGATGAGTGCTAGGATGGAGCTGAGCACAGGGAATTATGGGAACAAAAAGGAGGCACCAACTCAGTCTGGGGTAGAAGGTGGAGAGGAAAAACAGTAAAGATTTTCCGGAAGTGAAATCATCTGGGCTGGACCTTGAACAAGGTGTAGGGGATAGCCAGGCTAAGAAATGGAGAAGGGAACTGCAGGCAGAGAGAACAGGATGTTAATAACATGGAGGAAAGGCAAAGCTAGGGTGATTGGCATCTGCAAGTATTTTGGCTTCAGAGGATTGAAGGATGCGTCGAGGGACAGGGCAAGAAGTGCAACTACTGAGCTTGGCTGGTGCTAGAACTTAGAATACCTTGTATGGGTGCTAATGAGTTAATAATACTGTATCCTTAAAGGCCATGAGTATAGGACAGAGCATTAACCGCATCGTGGAAAATGAACTGGAGGGAGGCAGGACTGGAGGCAGGACTCTTTAAGATGCTCTCGTTGTAACCAAGGGTTGGGGGCAACACTGAGGAAGGGGAGGCTCTAGGACTTCTTCACCCCCGTGACAGCACTTGTCCCAGATTGCCTTGTGTCCAATTTCATTTTACCAGTGAATGATCTTTCAGGCAAGGATCATGTCCTAATTTATTCATTCAACACATTTTCTGGAACATCTGCAATGGACTGGGACCGCTTTAAGCCCTGGGGATACTCTGTGAAGAAGCCAAGCCAGACTCTTCTTCTCAGGGAGATATTTATTCAAAGGGTTTGGGGTGGGGTGTCAAACAATAAAAAATAGACAAACAAGCAAGCTAAATTCAGACGGTGAGAGGTAGGTGTTGCGAATAAAATAAAACAGAGTTATGTGATAGTGTGAGTGGAAGGAAGGGAAGCTCTCTCAGAGGAAGCCATTCTGTCTGAGTCCTGAATGAGAAGTGTCAGCCATGCAAAGAGCAGGGGAAAGAGCATTCTAGGGAAAAGCAACAGTGATTGCAGAATTCTTGGGGTGAGAACTGTCTTGTGATCTAGGCAGAGAGAAGTGCCCAGAGCAGTTGGAGCATAGAGAGCTTAAGGGGTAGTGATGTGTCAGGAGTGGGATGAGGGACAGGAACTGGGTCACGTGGGGCTTTCTTGCTGATGGTAAGAAGTTTGGATTTTATTGTGAGGAACTTGAGAAGTCATCAGAAGGTATTACACAAGTAAGTGTTATCACACAGTTTAGATTTTACAAAGTTCACTTGGCTGCTGTGCAGAAAATGGATTGAGAGATGACAAGAATGGAATTAGGAGATGTTTAAGTCTACTGCAAGGATCCATGTAAGAGGTAATTGACCAGAGCTGGAGTGGTGAGATGGAGAGAGGGTAAGACATCATGGCTCTGTTTTGGACTTGCCTATGGAGTGTGTGTGTGTGTGTGCGTGCGTGCGCACGAGAGAGAGAGAGAGAGAGAGAGAGAGAGAGAGAGAGAGAGAGAGAGAGAGAGAGAGAGAGAGAGGGAGAGAGAGAGAGGGAGGGAAAGAGAGAAGGAGGGGGAGAGAGAGAGAGAGGAAGGGGGAGGGGGGAGAGAGAGAGAGAGGGAGGGAGGGAGAGAGAGAGAGGAAGGGAGGAGGAGAGGGAGAGAGGGAGAGAGACAGGGAGAGAGAGAGAGAGAGGGAGAGACAGGGAGAGAGAGAGAGGGAGAGAGAGGGAGAGGGAGAGAGAGAGAGAAGGAGGGGGAGAGAGAAGGAGGGGGAGAGGGAGAGAGGGAGAGACAGGGAGAGAGAGGGAGAGAGAGAGAAGGAGGGAGAGAGAGGGAGGGAGAGAGAGGGAGAGGGAGAGAGAGAGAGAGAAGGAGGGAGAGAGAGAAGGAGGGGGAGAGGGAGAGAGGGAGAGGGAGGGAGGAGGAGAGGGAGAGAGGGAGAGAGAGAGGGAGAGAGAGGGAGACGGAGAGAGCGAGAGGGAGGGGGAGAGAGAGGGAGAGAAGTAAAGGCTAATGCAGATACCAAGGATATCACCTCAAGACAAGGCATGTAAGTAGCCCTAAAAAAGTGTGTGATGCATTGAAAGCATGTGTTTCTCTTTATTTAAAAAATATCTTCCCTCTGAACAATGATTTAATAATTTAATGATTTAATAATTTAATTTTACACAGCCTGCGCATCATACAAGCTTAATGAAAGTGTTCTGAGAGGTTTTTCAACAAAATTGCATTTAGAAGTAAATATTTACTGCAGTACAACTCACTTGTGAAATTAAGTCATCTTCATGAGGCACACAATTATTTGTTTAACTAGTCAGCAGAATAATATCTATGGAATTATAAAATGTGAAGTCTTTCTAACTATTTACCTCACTTGGAAAACATAAACACAGACTTTTTTAAAAAGTGCAGTCACAGACAAAACAAGTTTCTTAGCACCTCAAAAACATCTATCAAGTATATGTGCCGTGCCTGACTGGGTACAATTAGAAATCTTGGAAAATCAGGAAGCCATGACTTCTTCTGTGCCTTTTCCCAGTTATGAAGCAAATTCCAAGGTCCTGGAATAAAATTCAGTTGTGCATCTAGGCTATTGTGTCCGTGCATAACATTTTCCAGACTCACTGAGGACACTGAGAGGAATGAGAAATGATCTCTGCCCTAGAGGAGTTCCTAGGTTAGTGTAGAGAGAGAGAGCCATATGAAGAAACCACCAATAACTGGGTATGATAAATGCTAAAGATAGATGCAAACTCAGGGTGCTGCTGTGGGAGCCCAGAGGGCAGCCAACCCATGGAGGAGTGGATGAAGGGTATAGTCAAGGGTCCGAGGAAAGGCTTCCTCAGGGATGGGAGGCATGATTAGAATCTTAAAGGGTGAGCCCAGGCTATGCAGATGAAGACAGGGGAAAGGCAGAGAGAGCAACCTGGGCAAGGGTGGGGAGGTGAGAAAACCTAGTGAGGAACTGAGATGGAGGTGAGGAGGGTCATAGCAGCAGAGCCCAACAAGTCACAGAGGATCTTGTCTGCTGTGCTAAGGACCTCATTCAGAGGACCATAAGGAGCCCCTGAAGGGAGTAAGCTGTAAGAGGAATGAGCAGATTGGCCTTTTACAAAGGTTTATTTGTTATCAGTGTGGATTGTTATGAGGGAGCATTGAAGGGTAGCTTGAAGGCCAGTGTCTAGAGGCAGGAAGAAAGAGTAGGAGGCTGCTGGGCCCCCAAACAGACAAACTGAGGCTCTGGGGTCAGGAGGGGGTAATCAGGAAGTAGGATAAACAATGGGAACGTGAAAGGAGGATGATGAAGGAGGAGATAAGGCTGCCTTAAATTTAGGCTAAACCTACATTACTTTATATTTTAACAAAAAAGCAAGTAAGTGGATCATCAAAGGGAACGCTCTCAACCTTAAACAACTACCAAGGATAACAACATCACATTTCCAGGCAAAAATAGTTTTTTCTGATTTTAACTCGTATTTCATAGATGAGAGCCATGACCCGTGAGTGTCATTTTACATTTGTTAGTGTTGTTTGATGCTAGTTCATGAGTTTGAAGATATTTTTTCAAAATGATATTTGTATTGCCTCCTAAGTATTTGACTTTAGCAAGGCATTGGATAAGAATCATAAGACTCAAATTTGCTGTCTGGGGGCAGAGCGGCGTGGTGAAGGAGCCTCGTTCTGGAAGCATCTGGGGAGCAGACTCACAGCCTCTAATAAGATACACAAGCTACTTTCCCCTTACCAGGCTGTCTTCTGCTTCTCTGTAAAGTGGAGTCATAAAAGTTATCTTGATACCCTTTGAGTTATAAAATGGGGTGTATTAATTTGAGATGTTTATTTGAACTTACTTTATATATTTTAACTCCCTTTAATCCTCAAAACACTCCTCTGAATCTATTATTAGTCCCCTTTTATAGAAAGGTGCAGTCACTTGCCCATGGTCACCCTGCAAGGACATGGAAAATGTGGGTTTGGAAGCAGGCAGCCTGGCTCCAGGGCCTTCGCCCTTCACCCCCGCGCTCTACAGCTGCTCCCTTGTCCCGGATTAATTTTCCATTCTGCTCTAGAGGGACTTTTAAGTTGATTTTGGTTTTTCTGCGAATATGAACACTACTTCAATAAACATGCTTTCATGTAACTCCTTGTTTTCACATGCAAGTGTCTCCCACAGACAATTGTTAAATTAGTGAAACGAGGCCATTAGACTGAGGTGGCTTTAATGCCTTAGTAGCCTACAAAGGCAAACCCAAACCTAAGCCTGAAATGCCTCAAGTTTAAGAAATCAAAACCTAAGGACATGCAATCACAAACAGCCAATTAGGCTTTTCCAAATAAGGCATCCCTTAAGCTATAGCCAATCAAACGATTCCTTGCTTTGCTTCCGCATCTTCTCTATAAAAGTCTTTCCCCTGGCTTCTGTCGTGGAGCACTCTGAACCACTTCAGGTTTGGTCCTGCTTGATTCAAATCAATGTTTGCTCAAAAAAATTCTTGAAATTTTTAATATGACTCAGTTAATTTTTTTTAACACTATTAATGGAATTGCTGAGTCCTGGGGTACCCATTCACTCTATAGACTACTACACACTGGTTTCTGTCCCCATTACTCCACCAAAGCTGCTCTTTTACAAGTCATTGAAAGCCTCCATGCTGCCATCCCCAGTGGAACATGTCAGCCTTCTGTCTGACTTGCCATCCCAGCAGTGTTTGATGCCGCCTCTGATCACTGCCCACTTCCTCAAACACGTCTTTGTCTCCAGCTGCACCACATTCTCATAGGGTTTTTTCCCCTCCTTCCTTTCTTAGTCCCCCTGGTCAGCATCTCTAGATCTTCCTACCCCTTAAATATCGGAGATCCTCAGGACTCAGTTCCTGGTTCTCCTCGTGCTCTCTAACCAATCTCATTCGCACACATGGATCTTAAAGATCATCCACCCACTGACAACTCCAAAATTTACATCTCCAGCCCAGACCTCTTTGGAGCTCCAGAATTGTACTTCAGATTGCCTCTTTGACAGCTCCACTTGCAATGTCCCCAGGCATCTCAAATCTAACAGATGAGGGTCCGGCATGGTTGTGTAGTGGTGGGGTTCGTGCACTCCACTTTGGTGGCCGGGGGTTCACAGGTTCAGATCCCGGTGCGCACCTATACAGCACTCATCAAGTCATGCTGTGGTGGCGTCCCACATACAAAATAGAGGGAGACTGGCACAGATGTTAGCTCAGGAACAATCTTCCTCAGCAAAAAGAGGAAGATTGGCAACGAATGTGAGCTCAGGGCCAATCTTCCTCACCAAAAAAACAAAACCAAACAAAACAACACCTAACAGACGCAAAACCACTCTGGACTTGCTTCTCCTTCATTTATTTCCACCTAAATGGTACCACCATCTACCCAGATGATTATCTCAGAAATTCCAGAATCTTGGAAATCAAGTCTCCAGGAGCCCTACACAAATACATTACCCATTGATTCAACCTCCCAAATATATCTTGATTCTTTGCACTTTCTCTGTCTCCATTGCTAATACCCCAGCTTAGCCTCCACTTTTCTCTTCTGGGCTATTGAAAGTCTGCTCACTTGCCTCCCCACTTTTGATCTCCATACAGCATCCTGAGTGATCACCTAAAAATGCAGATCTGATATTGTCTCACTTCTTGCTTAAAAACATTCAGTTAAAAAATTGCCTTCCCATTAGTAGAAAATTGAAACAACTTATCCTGTTCTAAAAGGTCTAGCCCAGTGGTATTCTTCCTCGGTTGTACATTAGAATCACCTGGGAGCTTTTTAAACATTCTTATATCCAGAGCCCACTTCAGAGCAACTATTAAGATCTCTGCTGGGGGCCAGCCCGGTGGCACAGCAGTTGAGTTTGCACGTTCCACTTTGGCGGCCTGGGGTTCTCTGGTTTGGATCCCGGCTGCAGACATGGTATCGCTTGGCAAACCATGCTGTGGTAGGCGTCCCACATATAAAGTGGAGGAAGGTGGGCATGGATGTTAGCTCAGGGCCAGTCTTCCTCAGCAAAAAGAGGCGGATTGGCAGCAGTTAGCTCAGGGCTAATCTTCCTCAAAGGAAGAAACAAAAAAAAAAGATCTCTGCCTATGGGACCTGGGCACCGGTACTTTTTCAAACCTCCCCCCCAGTGATTTTTAGGTGAAGCCAGGGTTGAGGACCACTGAGCTACCCTTTTTTAACTCTCCACCTAATCTCACATTTCTCTCCCATGTGAAAAAATACACTCTGACCTCGATAGAGTCCTGGCAGTTTTATGCTTTCAAATATGTCCTTCCCTGTGCCTGGAATGCCTCATTCTGGGTCTGGCTAAATCAGACTCACACTTTGTTTCGCCTACACTTTCCTTCAGCAGTTAGGACTTCTAAATCCTTGCCCATCTTAGTTATCTCCCCTCTGTCTTATTCTCTAAGAGACTTAGTTGTTTCATTTCATCGTGTCATTTATCATAGTGTGTAATTACATGTTTATCTGGATGGTTATTTACTAAATGTCTGTGTTCCCCAGTGGTCGGTAGGCTCCTGGAAGGCAGGGACCAGATTGGCTTGAGCGAGCTCACTCTCAGCATCTACCACAAGGCCTTGCCCACAGCAGGCGCTCTGTGGGTCCCAGGGACACGGAGAACAGTGATTCGTCCAATAGCAGTTAGCTGTGCCATTTACTAACCTCCTGATAAAGGGAAAATCCTTGATCTCCTTCAATCTCAGTATGAAACATGGCTAATAATCACTATTTTGCTGACTTCAGAGTCATCTGAGATTCAAGTAAGATGATGGATCAGAATGTACCATGTGTATCATAAGGTATTAATAAATACTGGAAAAATTGCTAATATTTTCCAATAATTATCAGCTCAACCCATCTGTAAATAGAGTCTAATTTTTTTGTAGATCAGGAAAATGGTTCAGGGAGCTCAAAAAATTGTTCTTAGTTGCCAAAGGTGCTGACTCTCGAGCAGGGGGTAACCAGATCCTGGCACAGCCTAGCTCTTCTCCCTTCTCTCCACCCTTCCCCCCTCTTCCCTCCTTCCCTCTTCCTTCTCTCTTGGCTCCCCGTTGTCTCAACTCCCACCCATGTCTCTCCACATAATTACTTTTTAACACCAATAATCCTTACTTGACCTCATCCTCAAAACTTTTACGCACTAGGGGACGGTTTCCTACAACTCACTGCTACAGGAAATTATTTAATAATGCCCAGTGTGCTGCTGAGAGCCAAAGCAGCTCCGCCAAATGACGATGGAACCAGGGACCACGGGGGTCTGGCCCCTTCACAGCCTCAAGTCATTCAATTAGTCTCTTGTCAAACCGGAAGAACAAGGAGTGATAAAGCAGTGGAGAACTCATTCACAAATGGGATTTGCTTTAAGATCCTGAAGTATTTTTAAGGGGAAGAGCGAGGAAGTACGAAAACATCTTTCATTCAATAGACACTTAGCGTTTACCGCAGTAGGAGCTAGTGTTTATGCCAGCACTTTATGAAGTTGTATCCTCTTCCTTGTCTGATTTGAACAACAGCTCTGTGAATCTCATTTTATAAAGGAAAAAACTCAAGAAATGCTCTATAAATGTGTCCAGGTCACAGAGCTGGGAAGTGGTGTTGATGTGACTAGAAATTCTTAAGCCAAATCTTGAATTTTTTTTTTTCCATTGTAGCAAGCTACCAGACGCTGAGAAGGCTAACATGGGATATCAAAAATTCAGGAGGCATTTTTGAACTGTCCTTTCTGCCTGCGTTGCCCCTGCCACCACTACCTAATCCTCCTGGTGACCACCACTTCTTGGAAGAGCTCTGCTTCTTCTGAGAGCTGTCCCTTTCTCTGGGAGTCCTCTTCCTGTTGCAGTCCCTCCATGTCCCTTCCCCCCTCCCTTCCTAGAGGGCTTGTGTGAACATGGACCTCCCAGCTGGTTGGATGCTGCAGATTCTGATTGTGTATCATCCAGACCTTTCCCTCGACTTCCTCCCACTCAGTCCGTAGGCCATTTCTCTGAATTTCAAATAATCAGCTGGAAAACAACTGAGGGATGGATGCCACTCTCCTTCAAGCTGCCCCTTCCCAAAGCCATGACTGTCCTGGGATCCATCCCAACCAGAGTTGCCAAATAAAATACAGGAGATGCAGTTAAATTTGAGTTTCATATACACAATGAATAATTTTTTTTTGGTATAAATATCTCCCAAGTATTGCTTGGGATATACATATACAAAAATTTGCTTGTTTATCTGAAATTCAAGCTGAACTGGGCACCATGTTTTGGTTTTTGCTAAATCTGGCAGCCCTAATCCCAACTCTTCCATTTCCTGGGGACCCAGGCATTGGGAAGGAGCTGTGTGTGGGGAGAGGTTGTTTGGGCTGGGCTATAGGAGGCTGCTCTGGTCCTAACTCTTCTATATACTCACTGTGAGGCCTTGGTGGAGTCTTTGTCCCTCTCAGTGACTCAGTGTCCCCATCTGCACAGTGGGAGGTTAAATTGGGTGGTCTCTGAGGAGACTACCGGCATAGGAGAGTAGTCCTGTATTTTCCATCCTCCTACCACCTTGCTCAGATGATAAAAGGGGACGGTTAGTTAATTATGGCACATGCTCCCACTAAGTACAAACTTCTAAGTGCAAGAATTGTTTTCTATTCACAGGCAGTATGATATATTGTAGGGAAAAACCAAAACAACAAGATTTTGACATTCTGAGTTGAAGACCTGGCAACACCATTTACAAGTTACTTAACCTACATAAGCCTCAGTTCCTGCATCTTATTACAATTGGAGGGTTGATGTAAGTTCCTAGCACATAACAATCACTTAATAAGCAGTAGCTATTATCACTGAGTTTGGATTTCCAGAGCCTGGCAAGGGTTCTGACCCAGGATTGGCACTCTAAGTATTAGATGTAAAAAAAAAATGAAGGGGTAATTGGAGAGCTAAACTTAAAGATTAACTGGCCATTAGCACCGAGGGATGCCTGGAAACTTCCTTCTTGTGGAAGGATTCCAGTAGGTCCACATATACTGGGCTTCATGAGAAGGTAGTTGCCTTAGAGCCCCTGAGCAGGCTCACAGTCAGCTCACAGGGATGGGTAGGGCCTGGGGCCCTCATCCAGGCTCAGCCAATCGGTTCAGAGTAATGGATCTTTGAGCAGGAGATTTCTTGCAACTGTCAGGGCCTGGCTCCAGTGCACAAACTCCAGGCTCAGGATATCTGGCCACTTCCCAGGCAGTTGGAAGCATCCAGTACATTCTTGGCCACAGCACATAATATGTAGATGAGGAAGTGGGAAGCATAATTTATTCTTTGGGCAAACTAGGGCTGATGAATGGGTATGTTGACTGAACTTTCTGATTGGAGTGCCAACTGCAGAAGATAAATGAAGTCCTGAATCTGGGGGAGCTGAGAGTGAGAGCCAGTCCAGGGAGAAGGGTGGAGGAAATTGAGAAAGATGGGGAGAACTGGCATCCAAGAGGGTCAGCGCCTAGGTATGCTGGGCTATCTGTGCTGCTTGAAGCAACAGCAGAGAGGCAGCCTGCAGGTGGGAGAGCTCTGGTCTTTTGGTGGAATTGGTCCACTCAGAACAGAGTTCAGGCCCCTGGCAGGTACCATGTCACTATGAATAACAACATTAATAACTAACATTTATTCGGCATTTACTGTATGTCAGGCATTGTACTGAGTACTTAACATGGATTGTGGAGTCTAATCATGATGATTGGTCTCTGAGCTATTTACTAATAGCAGGGCTCATAGTAGCTGATGTAGCTGGGTGTTAAAATATTGAAATAATTCAAATCCAGGTAGTAAATTGCTGCTGCTTCTGGATGCCTCTGCCTCTCCCATGAGGCAGGAAAGCAGGGGACTGTTCTGAGGGATCTGGTGCTATGCTACACTGGTTGATCCACATTTTTAATGTGGTCGTGGTAGACTGAATAACGGCTCCCAAAGATATCTAGGTCCTATTCCCTGGGATCTGTCAATTACCTTATGTGTCAAAAGAGACTTTGCAGATGTGATTAAGTTAAGGATGAGATGGGGAGATTTCCCTGGATTGTCTCGGTGGGCCCTAAATGCAGTCAGAAGTGTCCTTATAAGCAGGTGACAAGGGGAGATCTGACACAGAAGGCTGAAGGTGACATGATGATGCAAGCAGAGGGAGACTTGAAGATGTTGTGCTACTGGCTTTGAAGTTGGACAGAGTAGCCACAGTCCAAGGAATGCAGCTCTCAAAGCCGAAAAGGAGCAGAACAGGGCTTCTTTCCTGGAGCCTCTGGAGGGAGCACAGCCCTGCTGACACCTTGCTTGTGGCCCAGTGCAACTGACTTCAGACTTCTGGCCTCTGGAACTGTAAGCATATAAATTTGTGTTGTGAAGCCACCAAGTTGGTGATAATTTGTTCGAGCAGCATAGGAAACTAATACAGTTGTCTTGACTAATAACAGTTCAGCGAGGAGACTACAGCTTGATGGGGTAAGTGATTTGCTCCAAGTTGATGGTCTGTGTTTGAATTTGGACTCCTGACTCCGGAACCCATATTCGTAACCACTAAGCTGCCTCACAATAATGCTTCAAGGAAATTATCATTAAACCCTTTTCGACATGAGACCCATCCATCGCACAGAATTACATCAGTTTGTCCAAGGTCAGAGCTTTGCCTAAAGACAGAGCTGGGATTGGGAATGCAGGGGGATCTCGTTCTAATGATTTCTATATTACAAAGTCCTCCTGCCCTGTGGCCTGGGCTAAATAATGGCTGCAACTCGGAGGTTTGTAGGTATCTAGAATTCAGCCCAGGTCAGCAGTTGCTGGCCTCTCAAGGGGCAGCCAGTATCCCTCAAGTGCTGGTGGCAAGATTGCAGGTATTCATTTTGGCCAAGTGGGGTGGCTTAGGAATGTAGGTGGAGAAGCAGCCTGGGCCTGCTGGTTGTGCTGCTACAGGGAGCTGCGAATACCGGGGTGGGGGAAGGAAGTGGCCCTGACTCAGCCAAACCACATACTGCTCTTGCTCTGGAAGAGACCACTTTCGGGATTCGGCAATATCCAGAAAAATCAGTGGGAGGATGCTGCTTGCCTGGCAGGCAGGCTGAGGCACACGCCTCAGAGGGACCCATGGGACGTCCGTTAGCCAGGGCTTTCCTGGCCAGCTGTGGTTAGTTTGTGCCAGTGCCTCCATTCAATCTTGCATTCTGTGAGAGGCTTCCTTGCGCCAGATCACTATGTAGATTTCAGGTAGGGCCAAAGAATGAATGCAGAAACTCTATAGTTGTGAGAGACTATGCATACATAAAGTAGGATCTTGGGCCCAAGTTAACATTCTCATCTCCGTGCACAATTCATTTCTCTTGTTCATTTTCTCCAAATTACCACATCTATGAGGCAGAATAAGACAAGTACCAAAAGAAGGAGACTGATTCCTGATAGAGTGGAGGAAGGAAGGGCTCCATAGGGCACAGTCACCAAGGATATTAGACTGAGCCTTCAAAAATGAATAGGTCCTGTGGTGGGTTGAGTTGTGTCTGCCAAAAAGATATGCTGAAGTCTTAACCCCAGGCACCTGTGAATGTGACCTTATTTGGAAACAGGGTCTTTGCAGCTGTAATCAATTTAAGATGAGGTCATTGGGGTGGGCCCTTAATCCAATACGACTGGAGTCCTTACAGAGAGGACAATGCCATATGAAGGCACAGAGACACATAGACATGTAAGGAAGAATGCCGTGTGACAACAGAGGCAGAGATTGGAATGATGCAGCTGCAAGCCAAAGAACACCAAGGATTGCTGGCCCCCACCGGAAGCGAGGAAGAAACAAGAAAGGAGTCTACCTTGTAGAGAAGGCAGGCCCTCCTGATGCCTTGATTTCAAACTTCTGGACTGCAGAACTGGGAGAGAATAAATTTCTGTTGTTTGAAGCCACCCAGTTTGTTGTACTTTGTTCTGGCAGCCCTAGGAAAGTACTATAGGCCAGAGGGCTCATGCCTTAAGGTAGCTCATTCTTTTTCATGTCTCCTTCAGCCCTGCCGCACAGAGGCTCAAACTAGAGCTGAAAGTAGAGATGTGGGAAGAGCTGTATGAGCAAAGGGCTAGTGGCTGGAAGATCTGGATTATGTTTGAGGGAAAAATGAATTTGGCTGCAGAGCAGACAGCTATGGTGAATGAGGCTGGATAGGCAGGCTGGGGCCAGATTGTGACTGGCCTCGTTGCCAAGCGAAATATAATATTCTCAGCTTTGGACTTCCTCTTTCTCAGAGGAGTATAGCATGTGAGTCTCACGTAAATTACCGTGAAGACAAAACATCAGCGCAACCTTCCCCTCCTCCATACCTTACACAGACACACTGGAGTTTTTATTTTGAAAATTCCTGCTTGACTGTTCCGAAAAGTTGATAACCTCCCTAATTTCTACCTACAGTTGGAACAAATTGAAAGGCAGATGCAAAAGTCAGCATAGTGGATATCAAAAGATGACTTTCAATATGATAAAACCTTGTTTGGATGCATGATTTAGTGTGAGAGCCACACGCGCCTGACTTTGGAATAGTTAGACCGTAAGAAAGTTGGGGTCTGCAGAACAGACCTGCTAAACCATAGCCACTACTTGCTCTGGTTTGGAGTGGCAGGGGAGAAGTTGAGTAAATCCCCAGGCTCAGGATTTTTGATGAAGATGCCCATAGGGAGCGATGGAGCAAGTGCTGTTGCCACCAACCAGAGGACTCACTGCCCCTCTGGAGGGAGGAGTCAGGGCTGGGCAGGAGGCCAGAGTGCCCAAGGAAGGTCAGAGGTGTGGAGAATACGCTTTCCACTCCTTGAAACCTTACACTATGACTGCATGTGTCTATGGGACACCATCCTAGGTGAGAGAGGGCTCAAGTGGAAGAAGTGGGAAGGGGAGAGGAACAGCCTTCAAACCCACATCGAGATGGTGAAGGCCTGTGGGACACTGAGGAGGAACTAGGTGAGACAGAATACCCAGGTTAGAGTCAGAAGACGTGGGATATTTTTAGCTTTGCCATAAACTTGTTAACTTTCTTGCAAGCTCCTTCTCCTTTTGGGCATCAGTCTGTCAGTGAACCAAAAAAAAAAAAAGTTCATGTGTGTATGTGTGTGTATGCTATATATTTGATATGTATAGTATACATTTATATATGATATATATCATATGTTCATACATATATCTATATGTATATATGATCCTTCTAAGTCCAGAGCTAAGGTCATGATCTTGGGGACGGGAGCCTGACTGAAATGTCTCTGGAAGAAAATATTAACTGGACATTGATAGAACAAATGCCCACCAATAAAACTTTGCCTGGATGAAAAGAGAGAAATCTGGTCCATCACTGCCAGTTTCCAAGCATCTCACAGGGCAGTCTATTTTTCGTGCTGGCATTTGGCATCACTTTGACGTGGCCTGAGAGCAGTGCTTGGAGTGATAAATAGAAAAGGATTTGACTCCTTCAGGCTTCACCAGGATGGGGCCATTCTACGGAGAAATGATGGTGTCCATAGAGCTGGGAGGCAGGGGAAATTTCCCCCCAGCCTCGAGCCCCGCTCTGTCTTGGTGGGAGAAGGTGGAGGAGGCAGGACCCTGGGCTCCTGGGTAGGAGGTAGCCTTCCCCAGGGCTCTGGGCTCCTCATGCGTCTGTCTGCCCCTAACTGAGCTCTAGGACGGCTCCCAGATCTCCATCCTCAGTCCACAGCTCTTCTCTTTGTAAACTCTCCCATACTGCTTTAACCACCTCCTATACTATGCTGAAGACTCCTAGATTTGTGTCTCCAGGCTGCTCCAGGCTTGGTCATCCTATTGCCTGGAGGACATCTCTACCTAGATATCCCAGAGGAGCCTCAAACTCAACATGTTGAAGACTGTAGTCAGTATCTTTCTTCCCTGTCCCCAGATCCATTTTCCTTTCTCAGTGAATGATGCAACCTCTACCTGGTCACCCAAGAGAGAAGCAGAGAGTCATCTGAGCACCCTCCCTCCATCCCCCACCAAACACTGAGTCCTGACAATTCTATTCCCTTGACATCCCCCTGTATCTGCCCCTCCTCTCCGTCCTCAGTCTACTGGCTCCTGGCAGGCTCCTAACTGGTCTCCTTGCCTCTGAACTCACTGTCTCCTCCCTCTTCCTCCAGAAAAGGGGTCAGCAATTTTTTTCTGTCAAGGGCAACATTTCTGGCTTTGTGGGCCCAATGGTCTCCATCACGACTACTCAACCCTGCCTTTGCAGTGCGAAAGCAGCACAGACAATATGCAAAAGAATGAATGTGGCTGTGATCCAACAAAACTTTATTTACAAAGACAGGTGGAGGGTGAGATTTGTCCCACAGGCCATAGTCGGCTGGCCCCTGCTCTACACTGGGATCAAAGTGATCTTTTTAAAAGTCAAGTCACATCATGTTCTCTGTCTTGCTTAAAGGCCTTCAGTGCCTCCCCATCAGCTCCAAGCTCTTCCCAGAGCCTGGTGGATCTGGCTCCTTGCCAGCTCTCACACTGGAGATTGCACTACGGCCCCTGCATTATTTGTGGCTCTGTCTTGTTTGCAATTCCCAGAACACGTGGTTCTATTTGTCAATGCCATACTTTTGTACACCTGTCCCCTCAACCTAGAAAGCTGCTTATCTTCCTACCACCAAGCTTCTGGGGATGCTGCTCATCTTTGTAAACTCAATCCAGACACCCTTCTTTCTTGACTTCATTCATTCATGCCTTCATATGTGTATTCCCTTAGCATTTATTTATAAGCCATTTGGCGAGCAGTTACCATGTGCCAGGAAGGGCCTATACAAAGCATAGTGACATGGGGGTGGAAGCTGAGGACTGCTTAGCGTGGGCTTCATATGAATAGATTGAGGTTTGAGGCATTTTTTCCAAATGAGGTTACCTACGGGATTAAGAGAAGTCATTTATCATGCAATTTTAAATTTGTGTCCCATTACAGGAACATATTGTCCAAGGTGTACTATAATTCAGTTTCTAAAAAATACTTGAATTATTCTGTGACTAAAAGAATAATGTGGCATTCTATTTTTTAAAACATTCATTTGGTATATACAAACATTGAAAACACAGCATAATTTTTGTCATCTCTTTCTGGCATTGCTTCATTTTAAATTATATTAGAAGTTTAGAATAAACAACCATGGGTCCTTTGGAGTTCTAAGAGGTTATGGGACAGTGGTGTCACAAGGGGGCAGCTAGGAGGGAGATGTCTGGAACTGCTTTTCCCAAATATCTGGCAGTGTCCCCATCAAAGTTGTGCCAAATGAACTTGTGATTGCCGGAACAAGTAACATAGGGCTTGCATGAAAATGGAACTTTAGTCCGACTCTCATTCCACACAGGCTGCTGTCCCTAAACAGCCCCCGCATAGAAATTCTGCAGGTGCCACTGCCCAGAGCTGGGCGCTGTTCTAGATGCTGGACATACAGTGGTGACGGAGAGACACATGGCATCCCCATTCCTGGAGTTTTCATTACCGTGTAAGTCACAAGTAAACAAGATGGTGTGAGCTCTTGATGACAAAGGAAATTATACAAGTGAGGTGACAGAGGGACAGATATGGGTGGAAGAGAAAGATTAGGGAGGGTCACTAGGCATTTCCACTTCAGATGGAGGGGCCATAGGAAGGTTTCCTGAATTGTACAATTCCTGACTGTGGTCCCACTAGACATGGCTAGCTTCGTAATTAAGCTGTCACGTTCCATTTATTCATTTGTTTACTCATCTGTCTCCCCCTGTCGACTGTGAGCTCCACATTAGCAGAAACCCCACCGAGTGCTCCCTGCACCCCTGGTGCCCGGGCCCTAGGAGCTGCTCTATTAGAATTTGCTGAGTGAGTACATCTCGTTGCACCCTCCAAATGCTGCCTGCAATTCCGCCCCTAACTGCAGTAAGTAATTTAGGGAGACCAAGGCAGCATTAGCGGAAACTTGAACTTAAAACTCAGTGCCACGCCCACTTCAAAGGCAGATAACCGAAGGGAAATGATAATACATGTGCCTTAAATTTACCTTAGAAATGGAGAGCCAACATCTTCCAGACAAGTGCTGTTGGGGTTTCACCAATCATCTAAACATCTTAAAAATAGCCCAAGACATTGAACACACACACAAAACGTGGCTGGGTGTAGCTGCTTGTGGTGATGCCTCTAGACAAAAGAGCCTGATCCCACAGTAAAGACAAGCCCTCACAGTTCTGATGGGCAGAACATTGGTTTTTAAATCCTACTTCTCAAACAAAATTTGTTTTTACATATTTTTTATTTCCCAATCATGAAAGGATTACTCACTTACTAGAGAACATTTGGAAAATATAGAAAATTGCTTTGGCACATTTCCTTCTAGTCTCTGCTCAATACGACTCATACACTGACAGCAGTTAGGAATAAGCAGGCTAGGCGGGAAAATACCATCTATTTCTCTCTTTTTGTTGTTGCAAAGTGTACTTAACACAAAATTTACCATTCTAACTATTTTCAAGTATACAGTTTAGTGGTATTAAGTATGTTCACAATGTTGTTCAACCATCACCATTATCAATTTCCAGAGCTTTTTCTTCATCCCAATCTGAAGCTCAGTACACATTAACCAATAAGTCTCCATTCCCCTCTCTTCCAGCCCCTGGTAACCACTATCTACTTTCCATCTCTATGAATCTGCCTATTCTGGATGCCTCAAGTGCGTGGACTCATACAGTATTTGTCCTCTTGTGTCTGGCTTATTTCACTTAGCATAACATTTTTGAAGTTCATCTATGTTGTAGCATGTATTAGAATATTTTCCCTTTTTAAGGGGGTTAAATTAATTCAAGAAGGAGGTCCTTAGACTGAGGGGACTCTAATGCCTAGGCAGCCTATGTCAGCAAACCAAAACTCAAGTCTGTAATTGCCTCAAGTTTACGAAATCAAAAAACTAAGGACAGCAAATCACGAATAGCCAGTGAGGCTTTCTCAAATAAGGCAACCACTTAAGCTATAGCCAATCAAATAATTACCTTGCTTTGCTCCCACACTTTCTCTATAAACGTCTTTTCCCTGCCCGCTGTCAGTGGTGGGCTCCTAACCACTTCTGGTTTGGCTCTGTCCAATGCGAATGAACTTTTCCTCAAATAAACTCTTAAAATTTTTAATATGCTCTGGTTTATCTTTTAATAAGGGTGAATAATATTCCATTGTACATATATACCACATTTTGTTTATCCATTCATCAATGGACATTAAGGTTTTTTTGCCCTTTTAGAATATTGTGAATAACGCTGCTATGAACAAGAGTATGAACATGAGTACAAGTATCTGTTTGAGGCCCTGTTTTCAATTGTTTGGGGTATAACCTAGGAGTGGAATTGCTGGATCATATGGTAATTCTGTGTTTACCTTTTTAAGGAACCGCCCAATGGTTTTCCACAGCTGCTGCACCATTTTACATTTCTACCAGCAGTGCACAGGGGTCTCAATTTCTCCACACCTTGACCAACGTTTATTATTTTCCATTTTTTATCCTAATGGGTGTGATCTGGTATCTCAGTTTGGTTTTGCTGTGCATTTCCCTAACGTATGTCTCTTTTTTAGAGAGAAGGAGACTAAGTCACAGCAAACTAACTTAGCTCAAGATCACATAGCTGCTAATTTGCAGACACAGGATTCAAATCCAGTGCCCTCTTACTCTACTGTTCATGTTTTTAATTGCCTCTTTGGTTTACCTCCCTTCAGATCAGAAATACTTGAAATGGTTTTCAGCAAGAAGCAGTCCCTTAAGTGGGAGATTCTGCTGTTATCCAGACCTTCATCAAAATATTCATTTAATGGACACAAGAGATGGTCCCTGCTTTCAAAGATCTCTCAAACTTTGATAAGTGCTTCTCAAACTTGAGGTGAAGAACTAGTTTTATTTCTTTAGTTTCCATTCTATTCCATACTGAGATTTTTGTAAACCACATTGAAAATGAGTTACTAGAAAAATAAAATGAGAAAAAGATATATATATATATATGTATAATACAAGCCCAAATACCTTATTTGATTCACTGCAAAAAATTGCTCTGTCAAATAGCTATAAACGTTTATAGCTGTAAAGTACAGTACTTTCAATTTCTGTACTTATCTCATCGTGGATCAGTAAGAGGGCACAGACAACACTGTCCACAAATCACATACCACAGGAGGAGCATGATTCCAAAAAAGAGACATGTTGAATTTCGAAGGACAAATGTGAGTTGGGCATTGTTAATATGGAATGCCTGAGCCTCCATTGTTTCCATCTCTTTTCTTGAGAAACTAGAACCTAGAGCACGTGGCAGATTCCAAGGGCATTAAAATTTGGCTGCCAAGTATTGGTATATTAAAATTAAAATAGACTTGGAGTCAGGCAGATCTGGGGTTAAATTCTAGAAGCTGTGTGTCCCAGCTTGGTGATCTTGAGCAAGTCAGTTCTTCTCTCTTAACCTTATTATCATCATTCTTAAAAATGAGACTAGAAAGTCCTATCTTACAGGGATGCTGTTGAGATGGAATGCCATTAAGGATGTAGATCACTTAGCACAGTGCCCAGTCTGTCATAGTCACTCAAGCAATGAATGGTACTCCCTTCCCTTTTCCCTTGGCAAAGGTCTGACAGCTTTCAAAAGCTGCCAGCAGAGTACCAGACCACGGCAGTCTAAAAATGCATCCTCTCTTAATTACTGTTTGGTTTGCAGGGAGACTGACTCATCTTTAGCCTCAGCAGCAGCAGGTCTTGGTTAGGAGAGAGGCGATGCAGGGCCACTGGACGGGCCCTGGAGCTCTCTGCCTCTTCCCAGCATGCTCTGGGCTGCTGCCACATTGGGACCATTCAGACTCTGCAAACTAAAAATGCTGCTAATATGCCATTTTATTTAAAAAAGCTGGACTTTGGAAGAGCCAAACAAGGGGTCCTAACAAAGCAAATGCAGTGTATCCCATTATCTTGGCTTTACTTCAAAAGAACCAAATAGTCTATCAAAGATGTAGCACCATCTTTGAAAATCTGTGAAATCCTGGTATTCTAAGACATTGGCAAATAAATCACATTTCCCATCCTCCACCCTTTCCTTTTGGCAAGACTTTTTTGGACATAATGCATGATAGATCTTTGGTTTGGGGATCTGGGGTAAATTCTATATCCAGAATGCCAGCTATGTGATCTTGGAAGAATCATATATAAAATGGGTTGATAATTATCATTATAATGCTACAATTCCTGTTTTTGAAATAAACAGTGGGATTATGAATGCGAAACTATTACACAGTCCCCTTCGCCTCTCCATTTCCTCCCCCTGAGCGGAAAGGGCAAATGAGTTTTAGGCACAACCAAACGTTTTGGGGCCCATGGCTCAAGGGACGTAGAGTCTAGGGCTGTTCTGCTTACCATCCAGAATACCAAGGTTCCCTCTGGGCGGGTGGAATAAACTTTTACTGTTTAGAGGGCGTACATCAAAGCCTAGTTTGACTGCCGGCACACCTCAGAGTTTACAGTCCTGAAATGTGAGCACAGCCACTGAGTTTTGTGTGCTAAACAAGGAAATAATTTGCTCATCATTCTTTAAAGAGGCTCTGAACTTAGACCAATAACAAGGAGCCTCTGTTTATCTGGAATCTTTCTTTAAAAAATTTATAGTTCAGCACAGGCCTGGAAAAAAGGGACGAGGAGTGATGGGGACCACATGGCTCCAGGAATGCAACTGACTTCATGCTCACCACGTGTAGGATGTCTTTCCCTACTTCTTCATGGAGAGTTGGATTGGCCTTTCAGTATGCCTCCAGGAGAGACCATGTATCAACCTGGCTCCTAGAGGGTAGACACCCGAGCAGGATGCGTTCAGAAGTACCAGCGTTAGACCAGTGCTCCTGGAGACAGCAAGGTGTCTTTACCCTGGCCCCATCGTCATCAGCAATTCACACCTTGCACATATCCATGATTTCACTGCATGCTTTGCTGCTCTGTTGCTGTCTTGTTGCTCAAAGAGCTTTTGGTTTCTTGGTGAAAACCTTGACAATCTGGCCCAAATGCCTGTCTGGTGCAACATCCGTACTTTGACCTTGGCTTTAGAATTCTTTCCATGCCAGAGTTGTTCTTACAAGAAGCTCTCCACCTTGATTTACCCATGCCTAGTGTAATTTGTTCATCTGGAACACCTGTTGAGCTGGTGGGATTGGAGGTAGAGCACCTCTCTTGAAATTCAATCAACGGGTATATTCAGAAGCCTGAGTGTGGTTGTGAGAGGATATATATGGAAAGGAACAGTCCCTTCTGTTTTTAAATTAACCATAGGACTAACCATAGATGCATCTTGAGTTCTCTTCTATTTATGTTGTTGACTGACCTTTAGCTTTTTAAGGACATGAATCCCTGAAGACATGCTCTCTTAAATTAGTGAGGAGAGAGCTAACTTTTCATTTTCTGTGCTTAAGGGTACCCATGGGTAACCCAGAAAGGCATATAGCCCCCAAGTCTTTGATTTATATTTTGAATTTATTATGATAATAGCACAACTGGTAGAACACGTACCACTGGAAAGGTGCAAAATAGTCTATGGGGGATGAAGGGCTTTCATAACTGTTGTTAAGCATCTTTAGGCAAATTTAGTCCCATAATTCATGCAATTTTTTTTTTATCACCATGGAACCTGGAGCAACTGAACAACCAACCAAAAATAAAATCCTTCTGTAGAAAAGTGGGCTTTGTGCTTGGAGGGCTGCACGTTTCATGGGGAAGAGAATAGACTTTTGGACTTAACCTTTTTACGTGTAGCAGAACAGAAGAAAAAAAGTTCATTTTTAAAG
Source organism: Equus asinus (assembly GCF_041296235.1). NCBI lineage: Eukaryota > Metazoa > Chordata > Mammalia > Perissodactyla > Equidae > Equus > Equus asinus. Next base: position 35,674,757 of record NC_091799.1, read on the forward strand.
AACTATACCTATTTATATATTTTAGCAGAGTTCATCTTTGGAGGAATAATATTTTGTTATAAAATCATTTTGATGAGGCTAGATTTTATTGGTAATTTAAATATAAAACCTTGGACCTAGAATGGATGGGAGATCTTAAGCCAAAGGGCAGAAAATTGCTCTGCATATAAAGTAAAAAGGGTCCTCATTAGGAAGAGAGGTTGATTGTTAACTGCTTTTTACATCCTTTGGAGGTAGAAAATCCAGGAACATAGAATCTGGGGCTCTAAGAAACAGAGTGAAGAGAATACTCAGGAGGAGGTACTCAGGTGTGGTAGGAGTGGACCCAGCAACATGGCAGCAGGTGTGCCATGGGAGAGGCAGGGGAGGAACAGAGACATGGCTGTGGTTCAGACATGGCTCCACATCAGTGCTGGGCAATTCCCCAACACTTCTCCACTTTCACCCCAACTTAGATGATGCTGGGAGAGGGAGAAAAAAAAGAAAGGAGGAAAACACTTTGAGTTGACCAAGATTTTACCTTGGATTGGCCAAGTGTACATGAAGATATTAAATTTGCCACGGTTTTAATTAAATTTCATTAAACTAAAGTTATAGCTTCGCCTCTCTTTGAGTCAAATGGCTATGAAATTCCTCCCCACACTCATGGCACCTGCTGATCTTTTATCTAAACTTTGTGATTTCTGTGTTCCTTTTGCTCCTGGAAGTCTATGACGTGCTAGAATAGCTTTCTGCTTCCATTCTTCTTAATTCTTCCCCATCGCAGCCCCGTCCACACATCTGTTTACTTTTCTCTTCTTCTTGAACTCCATGAAGGCAGAAGCTCTGGAGACCACTTTCACAGTTGTATCCCCACCCTTTAGCAGAGTGCTCAGAACATAGTGGTGCTAAATAATCATTCATTGAGTAAATGCCTGAAAGAAGGAGGAGGGAGTGGCTAGGAGAGGAGGGGCGGTCAGAATGGGAGCAAAGGAAGGGATGGTCAATGATCCTGGGGTTGAAGGAGGCCATTGGTTGGGTCAGTACAACTGGGGACACATAAACCGGTAGCATGGCTGCAGGATATGAAGACGAGAGAGTTCAAGGTGGGTTGGAGAGGACACAAGAGAAGTTGTTACAATTCCATGTCAAGCACTCAGTGAGCTGGCAAATTGCTAATTCCCTCTGGTTGACTACAAGCCTGGTGAAAGTTTGGGTGGGGAGGGGAAGAAGCAGACTCGTTTGGTTTAAGGTGTTCGGAGTCTGTCAAACTCTCACTGGAGAACAGGTATGATGCCAACTCTATGACTCTACGAACAGTGCTCTCCTCCTGAGCAGGCTGTAATTATTTTCTTATCATTTCAAGCTCTCCATTAGAATGTTCTGCCAGCACATGAAGCCGGAAGTTCAGAGAAAACCAAAACCCTCTGCCACAAATCCTAAAACACCAGCTGGATTATGTCATTCCCTGTTCAAACACCTTCAGTGGCTTCCTCTTGCCTTTTATTTTAAGGAGATGGGGTCTATTTAAGTCTTCTTACACAGTAGTTAGGAGTATTTGATGCCCTTCCAACAGAATAAAGCTTCTTGAAGGGTTCGGATTCTGTTAAGGAAGAGGAGTGAGAATGTGAATAGAGGCACTGGAAACAAAATCCTTGGTGGGTGGAAGACAAGGGGAGACTGGTACTGGGCAGACCCTTGAGTAGGCTGTGTGATGGTGAGAGGAAGTGGGGAGAGCTGATATTTCTCTTGGCAGCAAACTTCCTCTTTCTTGTATCCTCTCCTGCTCAGCCCCTCTGACTGGAGCCTTTATGTTGCTGTCTATCCCATTATGAGTTAATAAATATGAAAATCCTTAGAGCAGTGGCTGGCTCAGAGTTAGCACAGAAAAAATGATTTCTACTCTTTGCACTTATTATTCTATTGTATTCTTTCTGTTTCTTACCACTCATGTTTTGCTACCTTTAATCAAGGTTTGAGTCAATGCACAGCATGGCAAGGCGAATATGGGGTGTGGGTGGTGTCCAGGAGGTTTGGGGAGGAGATTAATCCATGCACAAATCTGGAGTGAGGGTGGGTATAGAGTGGCTGGTGGGAGAGTCCAACATGAGGGTCAGATGAAAATGGCCCATCTCTGCTGCAGGGCTTGGGTCAAAAGGTGTCAGGTAAGCAGCCATTAAATCTTTGTTGAACAAAACGCACATTTGACTGTGCTTTGAAGTGTGGGTAGAATTATCAGCCAATCACAGAAAGAGATGCTCAAGGGAACCGTTTCGCTGTTGGAGAACTAAACAAGTGGCAGAGAGAAGTAATTCTGTGACTGTAATAACAAAAGAATGTGAACCAAATGGGAAAAAAAAGAACAAAAGTGTAAGTAAAAGCTTGGGAGAATTTTGCCTTCCAGATTTCTGAATAAGCTTTGGGGCTTAGAAAAATCCCCATGGAAGTCAGATGTGTGTGTGGTGACACCAGGCGGGTGGTCTTTCCTGCCCAGAGACACTGTGCCCACCCACTAGCACAAGGAGAGGGCTGAGCATGCCTTCTGGGAACGCTAATAGGTTGTGCTGAGTCATCTCTGTTTGCTCTGAAGCTGCATTCCTGAACATGATGTTGGTCAGGATGCCTCCCTGCCCCTCTGACTGCAGGGTAAGTCCAGGTTGTTTGGCATAGCCGGGTATGCCCCTGCTGATTTCTTCACTCCTGCACACCTCATCCACCCATGCATGCACAGTCCTGCATCACAGGGTTGTTGGTGGGTACCCGAGCACACCATGCTCTTTTCCACCTCCATGTCTGTGTACATATCATTCTCTCTATCTGGATTTCTTTTCCCCTCTTACATGCATGTCAGACTCCTATTCGTCCTTCAAAATCCGGACCAAATGATCTTTTCTTTCAGTAGCTTTCTCTGAAACTCTGTAGTATTTTGAATATAATCCTATGATAGCTGTAAAATAGCATGTACTTATGTTCTCTTTTAAATGTGTCTTTCAAGAGCATTCTTTCATTTAGTAAATATTTATTAAGTACCTACTACATGCCAGGCACTCAGGGCAGGGACTACATATTGCTCGTGTAACTGTTCTTTGCAATCTCGGTATTTCCAGAAGCTAGCACACACAAGTGCTCTGGAAGTATAGGAAAAATGAATGAATGAGTAAAATGAATCACTTCCCCTAGGCTCTTCAAGTTCCCACCACAGATTTGGTTGGATATGACATGAAAATGTGAGTCCTCTGAGCCCCTTGGGAAAATGCTGACACCCTTCTCTGGGCTTCTCTGCTGCCTATAATTTTATGTAAGTCAGAGAGTTCTATGCAGGTCTCTGGAGAAGAACTCTCTCTCATGGTCATACGGTCTCTTCTGTACTGAACTCATGTGTTCCTCTGGTTCTAGAGGTTGACATAAAGCATTGACATCATGAGTCACCATTCTTTTAGTGGGCCACAGCCAGGTGGAAGGCTGAGCACCCAAACCTGCTTGCTGCCTGTCTGTGTCCTGTCACCAACCTCAGAGTAAGGCTGGAGCAATTTGGGGTTTTTCTAAAAGTACTCTGCACCAATTTCAAAGACAACTCTCAAAATGGAGGTTGAGGCATAAATAGGCAGCCATATAATCACTTTCTCTCCCTCTTTGGCGGAGACATAATAAGCTCCTGTTTTGATTTGCTGATGAGTAGCTTGGTCCCTGTGTTTCCAGGCTCTTGGCTTTAATTAGAACATTTTTATAAAGAGTAACTATGAGTCAATAGGGCTGATTTCTTCTAACCAGCACACCTGAATGTAGATATGATAATGATGTTCACAACCCTTGAGATGGTCTCCTTCTGGAGAATAGTGTACTGGAAAGAGCACTTGATTGGGAGTCAGAAGGACTGGGTATCAGTATACAGCTCAACCATTACCCAAGGATGACATTAGGTAAATCATCCATCTCCTCCCTTGTAAAAATGGAGATAACGCTTACTTTGCAGGGATGTTTTAAGGTTCAAAAGAGGCGACGTGAAGATAAACATCCTGGCACATAGAAGATAGTCAATAAATGTGAACTTCCTATGCTTCTTTGGAAATCATGTGTTCTTTGTACTAATGCTGCCTTTGGAGTCCCTCCTTGAAAATGACTGGAAGAGTCATATGTGAAGTGACAATATTGCAGCTACCACTTATTGATGATCTTGGCACTTTTATCAATCCTTGGGACCCCCTGGTGATTCATTCTCTACTCTTCTGTCTTGTTGCTCTCATAGCCTACATCTTTAAGGAGGGCAGAGCATTTGTCTGGTCATGGGCCTCCTTCCCACTGGTCCATGTGGAGATGGAAAAAGAAAGACACCTAATCTGACAGTTTTAAGATATTTGAGAGAATTAGCTTTTTAATTGAGATCAGTGGCTGTGGCCTGCCAGCAAGGAAACTCGCCCCACATCCATTTAGTTGAGTGAGGGGTAGGGCATGGGGCCAAGAGTGTTCATCGTGGCCCACATCCAAGACGACACAACCCATGACACCTGAGCCATGACTACAGCCTGGCTGTAGCTGTCTCGGGAGTTGTCGGCCTTCTGGACCCCCCACTGCTATCAGGATCCTGTTACTGCAGCGTTGGCAGCTAACCCATGCCCTTGTGAACCAAATGGAAAGGCAAGGAGCATTCTGAAGCTGCTCATTCTGTCCTGGTGGTGTCACTTTGGCTCTTTCTTGTTCCTGGTTTCCTCCTGACTGCCTGGCTTGTGTTGGTGCTTTGGTTTAAGCTTTTAATGGGGTTTTTGAATAGTTCTTAGTTTACACTTTAGCAGATTCCCAGTCCACCCCTTTTCACAGCCAAGAATTCCAGCCCCTCACGCCGGTCTAGAAGAGATCCGTGGCTGAGCTGGCTGAGTTCCCACGGACACTGTGAGGAGCTGGACTAACACTAGAAACTTGCAGAGTCACCTGGCCTCATGCACTGCTTGTCAGAGCCCTGGATCAAAGCAGAGGGAAACTGCTTCCCAAACTGCAAAGTCTGGCCTCACATGCTACACTCTGCCCTCTCTAGGAAACTTCTGTGAAACATCTTGGGCAGATGACTTTTGTCCCTATTTGAAACGGAAAAGAAAAAGTCACAAGTCCCTGGGTTGATTAAACACTGAGCAAAGCAGTTTCTTCGGTTATTCAGAATTGTTATTTTCCAAGAAGAAGAGTCAGCGACTAGAAAGACAAAATCAACACTTTGTATAGTGATCTGAAAACAAAACCCTGCATTTCATATTATTGAATTGTCAACATGTGATGATGTTCTTTATGTTTCTTCAACCTCTATTTGAAGCAGGTAGCAGGTTTTAATTCATTTCACATTTCGTGAAATTTCCCAATGTAGAAAATAGCCTTTTGCTAAAGCCTTAACTGAAAGTATTGTGTTAATTGTCCTTGATGGAGAGAAGAGATGGAAAATGTGAGCAGAGTGGGTAGGTGTCTCAGAGATGGAGAAGGCTCGTGCCCTGCCCTGTTCTGTTCTCTAGGTAAATGAGCAGACCTGAGAGTGGGTGGCTACTTGGTGTGTGTAGAAGGTAGGATTCTAGGCACTGAAGTGACAGAGTCCCACACTTATGGCGTGAAAGCAGCCAGACTTCAAGGGGCTGAAGATATTCATGATGACCACGACGGACTGGAAATTAGAGAACCTTTCTCTTTTTGGGACACCAAAGAAGTCTCCCAGATTTTGATGTGGGCTTATGGAAAAAGGGGGCTACCCTTCATACCTGAGATTGGCTTCTTGCCCCCCTGGCAGAGTGACAGCTAGAGTCATATTTAATTTGATTTAAAGAGAAGATAGAAGTGTGATATTTCTTGTACAACTGGAGATACAAATTGAAATTCACACTTTCACATATAAGTTGGGTCTTTAAAGGTAGCTACTTGCAGCAGGGTTGTCAATGGGGTGTGGTAAATTGGTAGTTTTAACCTTAAACAGTGAAAGTTCAGTTTTAATCTTGTTTTAGCTGAACTGCCCTTTCTTTAGAAGAATTCGTATGCAACATCAATATACAATTCAGGTGAAAGTGGAGGTGTCCTGATGGGAGTCAGTGGGACCCAGAGCCCTTCTGCTTGGCCTCTGTCTCACACTGCTTTGCCCTTAAGTGACATCTGTGAATTCCCAGGGCTCTGAGGATCAGCTTGGATCCATGTGACAGGTCACAGACTTGCTTTGATAAGTAGATGGCTGAGTTGTCAAGAGCTAGTAACTTCTGGGTCATGCCAACATCCCTTAGCTCTTACTTAAGGTCCTTCATAATGCGGCCCATGCCTCCCTCTCAACCCCATCTCTGGTCACTTGCATCCATCTTTAGTGTCCACCTTAGTGCCTGGTGCAGATGTGTGTTAAATAAAGGCAAAGAAGTGATGTAACACTTGTCATTTGAAGGAAGTCATTTTGCAGCCCAAATGATTCAGGGGAGTAGAATAAAATATTTGGTATTACAGAGAAAGAGAGAGCAAATTAAGCTTTATATTTATATTTTCTTAGTTTGGAATGACTTCTACACAGTTTTATTCACGGTTGGAGTTTAACACACAGAAAGTCCTGTGCCAACCTCACAGGACACGTGTACATACACATGCATACACATTGTGTTTGAAACCAATTGATAGAGAAGTCAGGGAGATGGCGCTCAAAAGAAATGTTCTTTTGCTAGTAGTGCTGGGTCAGAGCCCGTGGCTTGAGCAGGCTTCCTTCTCCTTGGCCTCAAATCTAGGCTTGGAATGATCTGCCTTAGCTCTGTAAACGGGATTACTTCACCAGCCAGCTTAGCCTCAAGGAAACATGGCCATCACACACTTGAAAGACCTCAAAGTAAGAACTGGAGATTTAGGTCTCCAGAGCTGCCTCTGGGCTCTGATCCAGGTGTACTTCCCCTTGGAAGCGGATGCAAAGCACAACACACACAGACACCAAAAAAGAAAAAGAACCTGAGACTTCTCAGAGAAGTCTTTCCTACTCTCCGGGGCTGGGGATGGGGCCAGAGGTGTAAATTAAGGGTAGAGGAACTACTTCTTAATATTTATGAATAGATAGTAGGTCCCAGAGCCAGCCCTGGTGGTCAAGTGGTTAAGATTTGGCAGTGAATGGCCCCAGTTCATTTTCTGGTGAGGGAATCACACCACCTGTTTGTCAGTTGTCACACTTTGAAGGCTGGATGTTTCTGTGATGCTGACAGTTATGCCACTGGTATTAAAATACCAGCAGGGTCACCTATGGTGGACGGGTTTCAATGGAGCTTCTAGACCAAGACAGACTAGGAAGAACGAACTGGCCATCCACTTCTGAAAAAATTGACCATGAAAACCGTGTGAATGGCGGCTAAGCGTTGTCTGATATAGCACCAGAAGATGAGAAGATGGTGCAAAAAGACCTAGCAGGGTTCTGCTGTGCTGTACACAGCGTTGCTAGGAGTCGGAATTGACTAGATAGCACTAACAGCAACAGTAGGTCCCAGTTTAGAGAACAGTGTAGAAAATTCAGAAAGTGTCCCTAAGAGTCATTTTTCACTACATTAAACCTGGTTGTATTCTTGAAAGATCCCACTTGGACCTTCGTGTCAATCAGACATTTTGAACTTTGGTTTTTATGTTTATTGACTGGGACGAGCCCTAAGCTCATTTCTGGCAGGGTAAAAATACTTGGTGTGTCCTGCATGATAGTTGAATTCCACAAAAATGAAATAAAGCTAAACCAAAATTTCTGAGGACTGTGTTTACAAATATATAACAAAGTTGTACATTAAACACCCCCAAAGAATTTGGCTTTAGTTTACACAATTAAGCCCTGGTACACACCAAACATGATGTGTATAAGAAGAAATTAGGAACAGTAAACAGATGGGCAGAGACAAAACACAGCAATGCAACTGAAGAGACACAGGGCCGCATAACCTACTAGGACTAGAAAAAGCACACACACATTTAAAGATCAAAGTATAAAATTAATCATCGTGTTGAGCATCCCCCTAAGTGAAGTGCTTAAAGCCAACAGTTTTCAAGGAGAGAGACTGAAATCTGAGACCAGGCTGAGGATGATATGTAAAGAATCTGGGTGAGGCAGTATCTACAGAGAAGGAAGACATAGGTGTTAGAGATGGTTCACAGAGAGAAAAACGGTGTGCCAGCCAGACTCCTTGGTTGCAAGCAACAGTATCCACTCCCTTGGGATAAAAGAGAATTTTTGTAATTCACAGAAGCTTGAAGAAGTAGATTTGGCAAACAGACAAGCTTCAAAGAGCATCTGGAAGCCAGGCAGCAATAGCAACCTGACCAGGACTACACATCACCACTGCAGGGCATTACTGCAGCTGTGGCATGTGGCTTCCACTGCTGTTAGACATTGCTTTGCACTGTAGGTCATCACTGCCACCACTGGATACTGACCTTGGACACCACAGCTGCTGCACGAACCACAAACAGTTCCAACTTGCTTCCTTTTGGCATCTCTTGCTTCCAATTCTAATTTCCTAGTTGGAATGTATCTTTGGCTCAGCCGAGGTTATGTGCCTGTGCCCTGACTGCCAAGGGGAGATGGTAGATTTTCCTTCATTTACCATCAAGAAAATATGCAAAGAGGGTCAGCCCCGGTGGCCTAGTGGTTAATTTCAGTGCACTCTGCTTCAGAGGCACAGGTTCATTTCCCAGGTGCAGACCTACACTGCTCATCTGTTAGCAGCCATGCTGTGGCAGTGGCTCACATAAAAAAGAAGAAAAAAAAAAAAGGAAGATTGGCAATGGATGTTAGCTGAGGGCGAGTCTTCCTCCATAAAAAAAGAGGGGCCAGCCCAGTGGCATAGTGGTTAAGTTCATGTGCTCCATTTCAGCAGCCCAGGGTTTGCAGGTTCAGATCCTGGGTGTGGACATATGCACAGTTCATCAAACCATGCTGTGGTGGCATCTCACATACAAAACAGAGGAAGATGGGCACAGATGTTAGCTCAGGGCCAATCTTCCTCAGCAAAAAAAATTTAAAAATACAAAGAAAATTTTTAAAAAAGAAAAGAAAACATGCAATGGGAAATATTCTCCACCTCCTACCCCTCAACAGCAGGAGAGTTGAATGATGGGCAGCCTAAATATATTCACATATAAAACTAATGAATACATCAATTATGTCTCTTGAGGAGATTTAACATCCAAATGCCAAAATTAAATGGACATCTAAAAGTACTAAGTGCCACAAAATAAACAAAAACATTTTTTAAGTCACAAAGAAAGTGCAATTTATTTAGTTTTATGATCATTTTTTAAAAAATAAAGATCAAGTTACGTGTCTTCTTGTACTGATAAATTATAAACTGCCTAGCCCATACCTCCCCTCATATTATTTCTTCTTCTTCTCTCCCTATTTGCCCTTGCAATTTCCAACATATGTACATTATATAAAGAGGTAGGTACTGGTCAATAAAAGTCACTAGGGGAAAAAAAATGTCAAAGTGGAGCAATGATTCCATTTACATTTTTTAATGACGTGGGTTGGCTCATATACTAACAGACAGATTGCGCTAGTTATGCTTGCTAAATAAAATACCTGAGATAATAATAAAAGATAGTATTTATTGAGTGTTGCTGAGTCAGATGCTTTGCATATATTATCTTGTTCAATCATCATGGCAACTTGGTTGAAATTATTATTACCATTTTCCAAAGAAGAAACTAAGGCTGAGAGAATGTAAGTGATTTTTGATGAAGGTTGTAAAACCAGGCAATGAGCAGAACTGAGATCTTAATACCCTGTCTGTGTAACCCAGAAAGTCCTTCTACTGTGCTACGCCTCCTCTGAGTATTAGCACGGTTGAGTAGATCTGAGTCACTGTTACTCTGATGGGCGTTGGCTTCCTGCACAGGCACATTCCTTCAGAGATAAAAGCATCGCTCTCACACGTTTCTTGGCGGAGAGAATGGGAATCTCCACTGCAGACTGAAACTGTGGATTTGCTTCAGGAAGTGGGGATTGGGAGAAAAGGGAAGAAGAGGGTCTTGAATTGCAAAAGTCAAGCACTGGCTGAACAAGACTTCTCTGGAAAAGCAGTGCCCTGCGAGGATGTCCTGGCCAGTGAAATTGCTTTTGGCCAAAGTTGTCTTCTTCACGGAAGGTGGAAAGTAATGTTACCCCAGGATAACGCAACACAATTTGCCTTTATTTGATGGTTCCTTCTGCCTATGTGATGTTTCCCAGGCTTCTTTTTATACAAGCACTGGCCTTATAAGTGAAAAAGAAAAATTTGTTACACATTTTGTAAATCATGAACATTTTGCCTTGGCGTTGGATTAAAAAAAATGCTCAAACTGTGTTGCAATTAAACTGGAAGCACAAATAAATTCATGAAAATCAAAATGCATTCTCTTCCAAAACACCAAATGCATAAAAATGCCATAGATCTATAACACTTCACATATGGTACTAAAACCTTTCCCCCCCAGAGAAAATATATAAGTAGAAGCTTTGAATAAGATGGAAAAGGAACAAACTGAATATAAGATTAAAATGATGTGACTTTTCTCAGATGTTTTTAACCTATGAAGATTTATTTCTTCAATATCCAATAGCATAACCATGCCAGAAATCCATAAATTAATAAAAGAAAAAAAATCACTAATTATTTTGCCATTTCAGTAAATCAAGCGCATTAATTATTCCTTTTTCACATGAAGTCGTGGTTTATCTTTCTTCCCTTAACCCTGTGTCATAGACATTTCCTGTGAATATATAGTATTTTAAATTACAATTTTATTTGTTGCATCAAATTCAGTTGAAGGGATATGGCACAATTTATTTAACCAGTTTCTTATTTGGGGATTTTAAAGTTGTTTCTAATTTTTCACAATTATGGAAGGCACTGCCATAAATTTAGTTTTGCATTTAGTTTCCTCCACTCCTACCCTTTTAGGGAACTAGTTCCTTAAAATAAATTTCCTGGAGTTGAGTCACTCTGTCTAATGAAATGAGCTATTTTGCTATTCTTGGTAGATATTATAAAATTGCTTTCCAAAAAAGTTTTTATCAATTTACACTGCCACCAGCAGCGTTTTCATAAGCCATTTTTCACTACAAACTTAACAGCATAGGGCATTTTATGTATTTTAAATTGAAGTTCTTAAAGGAAGCTTTCTTGAGGTTGAAGTGTGGCTAAAAACTCGCCATTTGGCTATTGTGTTAACTCTTAGAGACTGTGAAATCGTAGCAATAAAAATTGGAGATGTCAGAGGCCTTTTTAGTTTGATCTGTCCCTCTGTGGCAGGTGTTGGATTGTTATCCCCAGGCCAGTGCTTGGGAACAAAAATGAGTGGAATATATTTGTCAAATATGTCAGTCTGAGTTCCCGTAAGACTTGGCCACAAAATGTTGACAAAGCTGGAATACAAAGGCCTGGCTTTTCGCCTGCCATCTCCTGCAAATCTTGGGAGCCCATGAAAGGAAGGGCATCTCCTGGGTATGCTACAGAGCCTTCTGGGTTCCAGAACTTTGCTTGGACACCTGGAATTCAAATTTCCCCCACTGCTGAACTGGAATAAACAAATGTACCCCAGGGCCATCTTCTACTATTTCCTTCTCTGAATGTATTGTTTGTAATGTTGAAATGTATTCTGTTAGAACGTCATTGGACGTACAAATTGCCAGGGTATTGGAAATCACCTAGTCCAACCCCTTTATTTAAAGAGGAAGAAACTGAAGCCCAGTGAGTGGGGGCTTCTAATGCCTAGGTTTGCTCATTCCCAGGGTGGTGGTGGTACCCATTGCCTTCACATATTATTTTAGTGGTGAAATGTCTTTTATAAAAGCTGTCCAAGGCTGTCTTGTTAAATTAATTTATTACTGGGATATTCCTCGTTATTGCTGATTGATCCTGGTATATCAGACAATAATTGCAAAACATGCTACTGAGAAATTATAGGCATTAATGTCAGGATTGTTTTGTAGTTCAGTTACAACAATAAGTAACATCTATTTAGTGCTCACTCTGTACCAGACTGTGTTCCAAGTACTTTTTATGATCTAATTCACTTACTCCAACAGTTTTTAAAAATACATTCTTTCATCATCTTCATTTTACAGAGAGCTAAACCGAAAGTGGTTTCTTAGATGGTATATTAAGCAGTATATGCCAAGTCAAGCTTCAGTAACAAACAAACCCAGATCTCACAGACTTACAACAGTAGAGCTTTATTTCCCTCTCATGTTGCATGTAAATGATAGGTTAACGGCAGTTCTTTTCTCTGGGACCCACACTGAAAGAGTAGCCCTTATCAGAAACTGTGTCCTGGCGGATGGAACATTGTGAAACTAAAACTCGCAAGGGCTCTTCAAGCTTGAGAAGGGGCACGTGCTACTTCCTCTCAGCTTCATTGACCAAAGCAAATAACATAGCCAAACCTGACGTAATGAGGTAGATAGTAAGATACTCCAGCAGGGAAGGTCCAGTGAATATATTAAACAAGTATAATCCACCATTGACAGTAACTTACTCAAGGGCCACATCGAGTAAATTTTGGAGGCAAGATTTGAACTCAGTGTGATACCAGAGCCAACACAATTATCGGCTTTACTCTCTCAATGACCAGATGCTGGGACACGTCCTTGGAACCTGGGTTAAACTTTAGAAGCTAGTCTTTAGCTTCCGTGAAAATGCGATTGGTAGTGTTAAGCATGCACTCATACTTTTTAGGCCAACTATTTCACAACATTCACTGAATCCCTCCTCTACTGGAGCACTAGCACATTATTAGTTTGCATGCCATTTCTTTCTGGGTGAAGGAGATCTCTACAGCCACTTAATGCTCTTAAACACAAAACTTTTTTAAAAACCTATTGATAATCTAGGTGGTCAGGGCCTCAGAGGATGGCAAGGCCACCTCCCTGCCAATGCTGCTGTCCTTGATGTGGAATCCTGCCGGGAGGCCACACAGCCTCTCATGTGCACCTCTAACACCTCCCACCCCAGGAAGGTTGTTCCGTTTGTGGACAGCTCTGACTGTTGGAAGGGTCTACCTTAGTTGAATCTCCTTTCCAAAGCTTTCATTCTTGGGGCTACATTTTAAGATAAATGTAATCCTTTAAAGTATATAAATGTATGCACACAAGCACTATGTATACAGTCATGAGTCACTTAACAACGAGGATACGTTCTGAGAAATGCGTCATTAGGTAATTTGTGGTTGTGCAAACATTATAAAATGTACTTACACAACCTTTCTACACACCTAGGCTATATGATACTAATCTTATGGGACCACTGTCTTATATGTTGTCTGTTGTTGACCTAAATGTCATTATACATATGTATGTATATATATGTATATATACATATATGAGATATATAAGCATATATATCTTTTATATATTATATTTTGTTTATATAATGTTTATACATTATATGTTTATATATATTTATATGTATTATGTCATATATATAAAATAATCTCTCTATATATACATAAATATGTATCTCTCTCTCTCAGCTTTTTATTTTAACGCAGGGATTGTGACAGCCAGTTCTTATCTTGTCTAGCCTCAAAAGACCCAACTTCTTCCTAATATGATATGATTTTGCTTCTCAAAGCATCCCAATTGCCAGTATTGAAGGTACTCTGGTCTATTTTTAATGAAAAATGGGGTTTGTATAATGTTACTCTTTCCCCCCCTTTTATTTATACTACTGGAGTTATAACTCCCAAATAGGAATATATGTTACATTTAATAAGCTATCGTGATCTTTTCTATGATGAATTAAATTTATTTAGCAATTTCCATTAATATAAACCAAGTTTGGTATTTAGAATACTTGGAAATGCTGAGAGGCAAGATAAGAATATCTGCAGATCCTTCAATACATCTTTCAGAAATTGTTACAGGAGAAAGAATACCTTACTCTTTTGATAAGTAAGATGGTTTTGCTTTCATACTTATTATTTACTTTAAACAACTGGTTGGTATTCAAGTATAGACTATATACAGTTTATTTCTCTTCAGTAAATGTTTGACAAATTCTCTTTATAAATTAGCTTTTGATTTGGGGGAGCTTTTGGTATGTAGACGAAATCAAGCCACGTTCAGAAATTGCTTGGGATGTTTCACAATCTTTGAAATAATTTACTTTACGGAAGCTCTGTAAGCTTTGGGGGGAAGGCCTATGTCTTTCTCATTCATCACCAACCCCTCAGTGGTTGGTATAATTTGTGGTACATAGTAGGAACTCGATAAATATTTGCTGAGTTAAAAAAGAAATAGCAATGGTGACCATAGGGGAGTGGCCATATATTATGGTTCATTTTTCCCATAGCAGTTGGTCATGATCAGTAAATATAGTAAAATAATAGCACAGATTACTGTAATTTATCTAAAGGCAATGGTAGTAGAGTGAAGGAAAAGAGATTTGAGATCTAAGAGGTACAGACTGGTTAGATTTAGTGAATGATTAGAAGGTACAAAAGATTAGGGAAAGAGAAGAGTCTAGAATAACTTAAGAGTTTTTGGTTTGAGTGACTGGGAGTAGGTGGTTCATGGACTATTCAAAAACAGTCCATTCTTTGCTTTTGTAAATAAAGTTTTAGTGGAATTCAGCCACACACTTTCATTTGCATCTTGTCTGTGGCTGCTTTCACACTATAATGGCAGAGTTGAGTAGTTGTGACAAAGACCATATGGCCTACAAAGACAAAAAATTATTGACTGCTTGAAAATTGACTATTGACTAACATTTAAAAAAGAATGTTGGCTGAATTTTGCTGTACAGAATACAATTTTTTTTTGGGTGTGGAGAGATATTGGGGTAGATAGCTTCCATTTATTAATATGCTGAGTTTGTGGTGCCTATAGAACATTCCATTGAAGATATTCAGCAAGAAGTTGTAGATACGAGCCTGGAAGTCTGGTGTGAAATTATGGCTGAACACACAGATTTAGTAGTTTGTGGTGAAGTTGTGGCTTTAGCAGCCATGTTGAAACAACATGGTGGCTAAGTATCTAAAATGAAGATGCTGTTGGTGAGTACAGTACTCACTGAGGTCTAGCTTAGGAGGTGAGTAAGCAGAGTTTGATTTCATCTTGATTTCAAGCGCATGAGAAGGACAGGATGTGGGGGCACATCAGCTTCCTCTTCCAGAATGTGGGGCAGGGGGCCCCCTGAACACAAGGCCCAGGCAGAATCCTCTAGCTAACATCATTCATTTATTTCAGAGTGACCGACGCTGCTCCAGATCCTCATAAGAGGCCCCAGGCTAAAATCAGAAGTGCCCCTTCCAGCTTTACTATGCAATTTTGCCAGCCCAACCACAGAACATCTCATATTGGTTGATTAAGGGGAGGAAAAACTAAATGTTGGTTACAGTTCTAAAATGATGCCAGTCCTAGAGAAGTGCAGCTTTGCTGTAACCATCAGGGTTAAGCCTAACAAGGGAGCTCATGTACTTTCCAGGCTGTTTTCCAGCTGGTAAGTGAATATTTCTCTACTGCACGTGGTGCAGAGAGCTCAGCCCAGCTCAAGGACAGTTTGTTCCAACAGAGTTTTTAGGCCAGTTCCAACATGCCTTTGAATCCTCTTACTTCCGGAGTGATTCACTTCCATTTCCTCTTTTGCCAAGTAGGGGAAATAGCCATCCCTGTTTCTCATCCTTGGTAAATGTTGTAAGAAGAAATATTTTGAACGAGATGGAGAGTGTGGAGCCATATGGATAGTGAGCTCCTGGAGGGAAGACCCTGCAGCTTCTACAATGGTGACTGAGAAAGAGTAGACACTCAGGATGTTGAATGAGTGAGTCCACAAAGAATAATTTACTCCAAATGTTGTTGTATAGACTCTGTAATCTAGTGACCTGGACGATAGACATTGGCTGTCTGAAAGAAGCAAGATTATTGGTAACTGTGCTAAGATCTTCCCTCTTTTTTCCTTTTTCGTTAGCCACTGGTAATAATGAACTTTGTGCAGGAAGTTAATTTGATTTTCTAATTTTTTTGGTGGATTTACCTTAATAGATGGGAAACCTTGCTAATACCTCTGCATCTACTCCAATACACATTCTTGAGTTGTATTTCTGCAAATGTAGTTTTGGAGCATAAGTGTTTTAATTTTTTCAGGACCAACAGAGGTTATTATGCTAGATATTGCAATGCCCATTGAAAAATGGGTGGAACTAAAGGGGAGAAAAACACTTTAAACTACAATCAGATTTCTCCTCAAATCATGTTTTCTATTTTTTTTACCTCACTAGGAAATTCTTGGTTTTTATTTTTAACATTGAATTTTCATACTCCCTTTTTGAATTTCCTGTAATATGCCAGGGTGTGCCATATGTATATGAATGTCAGTATGTCACAGCGTGCATGTGTGTCTGTGCGCCCCTGCCTGGCTGGAGTAAACTTGTGGGTCTGTGTGCATGTGTGTATGTGTGCAGATGAGCGGGGGTGTATTTTCCTTGTGGATGTGTTGGTCTGATGGAAGGAGCTCTTAGATCCCACAAGAGCCACATGCCTATCGAGAGGGATCTTTGTTACATTTTTTAGCACATGCATTTGCAGAATTAAAGAGGGTAGGCACCACGGTAACCACAGAACCGTCCATGAACTATTCTGGGTCTCCCCAAAGACCTTTAATTTACTATTGTATTTAAAGACAATGCATGGCCTTGCATAGTTGTATCTGCAAATGCTCATCCTCTCAGTGGCTTGGAAGACGGACCATCACCTAGCCAGGATCCACTCAAAGGTTGAACCAGCATCCACAGAACCTTAGTTGAATAACACATTTCGCCAGAGAGTTTTTGTTGTCTGTTTGTTTTCCTCCTGGCTAACTCTTGGCCCAGACTCAAGATAAACTTTGCTGCCTTTCTGCCTGCTGTGCTTAATTTTCTGTGGTACCTAAAATGCTGGATTTGTAGCCTTTTTCGTTTGGCTGCGGTCTGGCTTCTCCTTTCCAATTCAACGTTCAAGTTTCCTCTGTGTGCAGGACTCAGAAATGTTTCACTTAAGAGTTTAAGTTTCATGATTTTAATTATTCACATCATCTAAACTTGGCTTTGAAATCAACCATATCAGGCATGACAATTCACCCAAGAGTCTGAAATGGAATAAAGAAAGCAGAGATGAGGCGACATCTGGTGCCAAACCACCCCAGTGAGGTGCCCATATGTTTATGAAGGGGGCTGGAGAGGAGGAGGGGCCTTGAGAAGAGAAGAGAATGAACTTTTTGAAGCACAAAATACAATGAGATAAGTACTGGATCGGAGATACATTATCCACTTTACTATCCCAAGAATCCTTTTGCAAGTAGGGATTTCCCAAATTCTTTTTCTTTTCCTGCTCGCAGCTCCACACATCTGTGCTCCAGGGTAGATGCTGTAGTTGCAGTGCGCTGAATAAAAAAATGTTACTTAAACACTCTGGGTTACTTAGAAGGCTCTCTCTCTCTTATCCGGATGTTGTTGTCTCTCTCTTTCCCATTAACAAATACCACCCTGGTTTTACGAACTGAAGCTAAAAATTGCCAGCTCCTTTTTTTGACCGCCAGTATTTTATTGTTCAACTGTTTCCTGCCCGCTCTGTGTGAGTTCTTTCTATAAGGAAGCATCAGTCTAATATTTAGGATTCTACAACAGAACAGAAAGGTCCCATAAATATGTTGATATGAAGTTTCAGAGTGAAGAAGCTCCTCCTGTCTCTTATGGCCAAGATTTTGTCATTTTTGGAACTCTCCTTTAATGAAGTCATGTGCTGTGAAGCCAACAAGAGTGGGATCTTTTGCATGAGAAAGTAGATGCCTGTAAAAATTATTTGTCTGATTATAAAGGTGTAAAAATATTGGAAAGAAGCTATGATAGAAAATAAAACTTATGCATAACCTAACCAACTCAAAATAACTCTACGAACATTTTGGTGTATTTCCTTTTTGTTGTTGTTGTTTGTTTTTTCTTCTTTTCTTTCGACACATTTTTTAAAACGTTATATAACCGGTGTCTAGGACAAAACAACTCTTGAGATACAATCACAAAACAAAATTATTTGATCTCCTCCATTGTCTCTTTAATTAGAAGGCACAGTCCTTCCTCTGCCCTAAAAGGAAAGACTGAGCAGTCTCCTGACTCTTCTGATCACACCTAAGTGATAAGAGAACCGATGGTCCCTTTTCAACAACCTCAACTGAGAAATTGCAAATCCCAGTTCCTTACAGTAATCCAAACTTTGATTTAAAATTGTCTTTTCCACTTCCCCGGCCAGGCTGGCTGCCGCAGGAAAACCTGAAGAAGGCAAAGGGGATGTGGCTGGCTTTCACTCTGTTTTTGCTCTCCACCTCCACTTTTGTCCATTCCAGACCCCTCCAGGGGAAGAACTAGAAGCTTCTTAGTGACTGGCACTGTCCAAGGCGGCCTTCCCACTCCCTGGACTGAGCAGATGCTAAAGTCAGTGCTCTCATTGACCGTCAATGTGTTCATCAAGCCACGCTTGCCGGCACACCATACCTCCCCAAGAACTTTTATGTGCAGTTCTGCTGATGTTGGTGATGTGCTCTCCTTCTCTAGCTCGTGTTTACTCCTTCACCAGGTCCTAGTAATGCAGCACTACCTTCAGCTTCTCTCTAGTGGGGACTGTCTACCCTCCAGGGGTCCTGCTGGGTAGGACTCAAACCCCATACTAGTTCTCTCACTCTCTCGATAGTTGCTCCATGAGAAACACACATCCTTTGCTCCCGCAGGAGTGCTTGCCATCCAACACAACCATCTCTTCTTCACTCCCACCACCAGAAGAGCTGGCCAAGCTAGCTTTCTCCATCGAGATTTCCCACTGTGTGACTCCTAAATTCAAGAAACATATATCCAGTTTTGGGTGGTCCTGTTGAAACTCTTCTCAGAAGGTTTGAGATGAGTTTCAGACACTCCCCTCCCCCACCAACACACGCACACACACACACACACACACACACACAAACACTTTGTGGACACACATGGTGGGTACTCACACCATAGCAATAGTTCTCTTCAAAGAAATTCTTCCCTGATTCCTCTTTCTTAGCTTTCAAAACTGGCCCTTTTCATTCTCTAGAGGTAGATGTAACCTTTTCATAACCATGTCTTTTAGAAATTTGCATCTTGATCTGGTACCTCACTTTGAAATGTCATATCTGTCGAATCGTAGTGACAGCTGAAACTTAATGATTTAGCATTTATACAAGCTTTTATAAACCTTGTTTTCAAATAGTATTTATCTTGATAATGATCCTATGTCATTCTTTATTTTTGAAAATATGACTTTTAATAGTATTTTAGTACTAAAATTAGTTTCATTTGCTGCTGTTACAAATTATCCCAAACTTTATGACTAAAAGCAACACAAATTTATTATCTTGTAGTTCTGAGGTCAGAAGTCCTAAACCAGTCTCAGTGGGCTAGAATCAAAGCATTGGCAGGGCTGTGTTCCTTCTGAAACCTTTTAGGGGACACTCTGTTGCCTTGCCTTTTCCAGCTGCCTGTGTTCCTTGGCTTGTGGCCCTACATCGCTCCAACCTCTGTTTCTATCATCATATCGCTTCTCTCCCTCTGCTTCCATTGCCACACTGCCTGCCCTGAGTCTGATCCTCTTGCCTCCCTGTTATGACCCTTGTGATTACATTGTACTCACCCAGATAATCCAGGACAATCTCTCCATCTGGAGATCCTTAACCATATCTACAAATTCCCATTTGCCATGTAAGGTAACATATTCACAAGATTAGGACCTTGATGTTTTCTGGGGGGCAGAAAAAAACATTATACAGCCTACAAACTACTATATGTTTTGGATATTTCACAATTTAACTAATTTTACTTTCAATTCTTTATTCTAAATATTATAAACAGCGCTGGATTGAGTTTCCTTAGAAATGAAAACATGTTTATGAGTTTCTCTGATGGTTTCCTCAGTGTAAATTTCTAGAAGTGGAATTATTGGGTAAGAACATTTTTTATTTATCTTGCCAAATTCCCTTCCAGAAAGACTTTGTAAATTTTGGGGTTTTTTGTGCTTGAGGAAGATTAGCCCTGAGCTACCATCTGTGCCAATCTTCCTCTATTTTTTTGGGGGGGGGGGGTGGGGTAGGTAGGACACTTCCACCGCATGGCTGGTGAGTGGAGTAGGTTTGTGCCCGAGATCCGAACCTGTGAACCTGGGCTGCTGAAGTGGATCCTGCGGAACTTTAACCACTCAGCCACCGGGCAGGGTCCAAGACCTTGTACATTTTTGACTCCACGAGCCATAAGGAGTCTACCCTCACCAGCACTGAGTGTTCTTCCGATTTCTCACTTTTTGATCAGTTTGATAGCTAAAAATGGTATCTTCTGAGTTTTTGATTACTAGCAGGATGAACATTTATTGTATGTTTATTAGCCAAATGCATTTCTTCCTTTATGAAATAGGTGTTCACTGCCTTTGGACATTTCTATACAGGTCACGTTGAGAATTGAGAGCATTAGACAGATGTGTCTGGTTTTGATTTTTTTTTTTTTTTGGTTTAGCTGTGTGACCTTATGCAAATAATGTAACAACCCTTTGCCTCAGTGTTCTCACTTTGTAACACGTAAATAATAACCCCAACTCCACAGTGTGAGGTTTAGATGAGATGATGGGTGCAGAATAACTAGACGAATGCTTGTACTTGTTGAGAATGGGCTGTTGTGCGGCTACTAGAATGATTATACTAGCAAGTTTTAGAGAAAAAGGATTTGTTAGATGTGTTTTTATATATTTTTAAAGAATATTAAAGCTTCGTTGTTTATATTTGTTGAAAATGCTTTTCCAATTTCTTATTTCTCTTCTACTTTTGCATATACTTTGTGTAAAAATATCTCATATTTTGTGATCCTTGTGTTATTGTTTGTGATTTACTTCATTTATTTTATATTTAGAAGTTGTGACCCATTTTCAAGATAATTTAAATATTTAGTGTTATTTTCACTTTTTAATAATTGTTTTCCTGGTTTTCACATAGATCTATAAAACGTATGGAATTTGAATTGGTGGATATGTGACATGAGGATCAAGTAAAAGTGTATTTCTCCCCATATTTTCAGCCACACTCCCCAATATCATTTGGTGAACATTATACCTTTTCTGCATTGAATTTTGCTGCTTCCATAGTTACCATATATTAAGTTCTACAATATTTTAAGATTGTTCTAGAACTTTCTGTTATGTTCTATTTCTACAACTACCTAGTCTTATGACAATATGATCCTGTTTTAATGATTATAGTATTATACATGTTTGGGTGGGCAAACTCCCTCTCCTTTCTCTTTAAATTTGTTCTTAGCTCTTTTACTCATGTTTTCATACTCTTCTGAATAACTTTCAACCATTTTCCTAATATAAAAACCCCACCTGTTACTTATTTATTTATTTATTTATTTTTGATGAGAAAGATTGTTCCTGAGCTAACATCTATTGCCAATCTTCCTCTTTCTTTTATTTCTCCCCAAAGCCCCAGGACGTAGTTGTATATCCCAGGTGAAGGTCCTTCTAGTTCTTCTAAGTGGGACACCACCTCAGCATGGCTTGATCAATGGTGTGTAGGTCTGCGCCCAGGATCCAAACAGGTAAACCCCAGGCCTATGGAGCAGAACGTGAGAACTTAACCACTCGGCCGTGGGGCTGGCCCCCCACCTAATTATCTTGATATGCTTATATATTAATTTAGGAAGATCTGGCATCCTTGTTCATTCATGTCATCTGGGCACTTAAAATCTCTCCTGGTTTTGTAAACTTTCGTTTTGAGTCCCTATAAAACTCTCAAGTTTCATTTCCATAGATCACACAATTGTACTAAAGCTACCTACGAGTATATTTTTATGAGTATAATCAATCCTTTTCCACTATGTATTTTAAATGGATGTTGCTACTAGATAGAAAAGTTATTGATTTTTTTCTTAATCTTATTTGGCTAATTTACTGAGCTCTCTTATTAGTCCCAATAGTTTTTTTCAGCTTTTCTTCCTTTAATTTTACACCATATAGTCAATCATTTTAAAAAAATAATTGTATGGCCTGGTGGCGTAGTGGTTGAGTTTGCATGCTCTGCTTCTTTGGCCAGAGATTTGTGAGTTTGGATTCCGGGAGTGGACCTGGCACTGTTCATCAAGCCATGCTTTGGCGACGTCCCACATACAGAAAGGAGGAGGATTGGCACAGATGCTAGATTAGCGACAACATTTCTCAAACAAAAAGAGGAGAATTGGCAATAGATGTTAGCTCAGGGCCAATCTTCCTAACCACAACAAAATAAATCATCATCATCCTCCTCATAATAATTTTTTATATCCTTTCCCCCAGGATTCTTGCTTTATTTTGCTGATTCTTGCTTTATTGTATTGGCTTAGATGTCCAGAAAAATAATAAGTATTAATCTAACTAATGGGTATCCTTGTCCCGTTGTTTATATTGAATGTAATTCTTCTGATAATTCACCATGAATTAAGGCAAAGTAGGTTTTCTCCTCAAGGAGGTACTCAGAGATTTTTCTTTTCACCCCTTCTGAATATATTCATTAGAATTATCAGAAAAAAAAAATGCATGTTAGTAGTCCAGAGATATAACAGACACTTTTTACAAAACTGAGTGGCATTTTAGTGCAATGAAAAGAACATATGATTTGGAGTTAAGGGCTGTCAGGTTTGGAATGCTTGTTCTAGCACTACTGGGTAGACAATGTGCATAAATATCTACCGTTTTTATTTCTTTCTCTTTAAAATGTAGGCCATAACATTCCTTTCTAAGACTGTATTGGAGATTCAATAAGATATGGAAAAAATACCTAAGACAGTGCCTGGTAGACAGCAGGCACCGGAGATGGAAGACAGCCCGTCTGCATTACAGTAGCCCCCCTTGTCGTGGGGGATACGTTCCAAGACACCCAGTGGACGCCTGAAACTGCAGGTAGTACTGAACCCTATATATACTGTGTTTTTTCCAGTACGTATATATTTGAGGTGCAACAGCAAAAGTATTTCTTTTTCCTTCTTAGCAGTTTCACGGATAGAAGTTTTGTTCTTACTGTAGATCTCAGCATCCTCAACATGCGATTTTTTTCTTTCCTTATTAAGTTGGGAACTTTCAGTTTTTCACTTAAAGGAAGCACTTTATGGCTTCTCTTCGGCATATCCGAATTGTCACCATGACTACTCTTGCACTTTGGGGCCATTATTAAGTAAAATAAGGGTTACTTGAACACAAGCACTGCGATACTGCGACAGTCGATCTGATAACCGAGTTGGCTAACAAGCAACTAACAGGCAGGTGGCGTATACAGTGTGGATATGCTGCACACAGGGATGATTCATGCCCCAAGAGGGACAGAGCAGGACAGCACAAGATTTCATTACGTTACTCAGAACGGCGCACAATTGAAAACTTATGAATTGTTTATTTCTGGAATTTTCCATTTCATATTTTCAGACCACAGTTGACAGCAGGTTACCAAAACCGCAAAAAGTGAAACCTCAAATAAGGGGGCACTACTGAAGTTTTGTTCTGCAAAATGTGGGTTGGAAACCTGCATAATGAGTTTTCATAAGAAAGGCAAGACTTGCTGATGACCTCTGTGGACTTCAATTTCTTCCCCTATTTATATGCAAACTAAATAGTATGGTCTCTCCTAATGGGGAAAACTCTGAAAATTCCATGCCTCTCTAATCACAGCCACTAGGGCGCCCATTTCTCAGATTCTCTAGCAAAGTGGATGTCAAGGCAGCTCTCGCCTCCGTAGGATTGCTACAGAAGGAAGAGAAGCCCCTGGAAGCCTGGCAGAAGCTGCATTTTCCTCCGTGGCCCCTCCTCCGGAGCTGCGCTGTGCTGCGTGTTGTTGCAGTTGTACTGTACTGTTCTACCGCATGGATTCATAGTTAACATTTTTCTTCCAGGCACATTCAAAACATTTGGCTTGCATCCTCCTTGAGCTGTTTTATAAGGGCAATAACCGAGGCCAGGGTGTGCTCTTGTCAGCAGGCAAAGCACGCAGCGGAGGCTGCCAAAGAGTTTCCTGCTCAGGGGCCACCCATCCTTGGCTGCAGGACACAAGGCTGGAGCTCATGGCAACTTGCACAGAGCGAGCGCCGGGACTTTCTGTTCTCAGGGCTCATGCTTTGGATTCCAGCCTTCAGCCCTGCTGCATTGATCAGTGGAGGCTGTTGTGTTTGTGCTTGTTTGGGACGAGCTCAGAACACATGTCACAGCAGTGGTTCAAGGCCTAGCTCTAAGGCTTGGAGCTGGGAGAATGCTCTTTAAAGACTAGCAAGCCGTTCTTCCTGCCTGTTAATGCAGGCACAGAGTTCCCACGGATCAGCTGCAGGGAAGAGAGGCATTCCCTTCATCCCACTCTCTGTGAATTAACTTTGGGAAGGACAGACAACACAGACGCCAAATGGAGGGTTCCAACACTGCTACCCCACCCTCTCTGAAGTCCACCTTGGCAGAAGCAGATCTCTTCTCATGTGTTATTTATTGCCAAAGACCGTGACCGGGAGAATCCGCAATAGATCCCTGAAGCTGTTTTTTCAGGATTTCCTTTGATTGGAAGCTCTTGGCTGTGCCTTCTGCAGCTGGCTCTGTCACAGAGCTGAGGGCTCAGAGTGTCCCCCAAGTAACAGCTGCCATGCCAGCACAAAGGAGGGTCTGGCTGTGAAAGTGCCTTGATGCTCTAAAGAACACACAAATGGACAGGGTATTGTTACTCCTTCACTCACCAGCAGGGAGGCAATGCGATGTCATGAGCGGAAAGAACACAGGCTCAAGCCCAAGAGATGCAAGTTGAAATGTCAGCTCTTCCACTGACCCACAGTGTGGGCTTGGTCTCAGTCTTCTCGTCTGTAAAATGGCAATGAAAAGATTTACCCCCAAACTTTCAGCCAAGAATCAATAAGACAAGACATGCAATGTTCAGCTCCTTTCCTCTAAATTCCAAACTTAGTCTGGAAATTTTAAAGCCGTTTAGATGACCCTAAATACTTTCTTTATCTTTTTCATTTATCCATTATTCATTCTGTCAGCATTCAATAAATAAGAAAGAATATTTCAGTGACTTTAACATTTTAGGTAATGCACAAAGTACTATGAATAAAGAAATACATATTCAAGACATGGCTTCATCCCTTATCTATCTCAAAGGTAAAAAAATGAAATGACAATAAAATATACAGGATGTTATGGTGGTGGAAGGTTCAGGAAGTAAGGAGTGCACCCAGACAGGATATTTACACCAATTGTGGAACGACCACAGGTCTTCCAGAAGAAGGGACATATAACCAGGTGGCAATGTTAGTATATAGAGGACAGCATAAAATATTCCCAGAACTTAGAGGCAGGGACCCTCTGAAATGTGGCAAAAGTGACTTGCCTTTAGAGGTGGACAGTTCATGGGCTGCTATGGGAAGAGTGAAAAATGTCAAGTCTCGTCACAGATGCAGGTTGTGATAGTCTGTAACTAAATTCATCCAGATCCTACTCAACAGGACTGCCTTATAGATTTCTGCCTCCTTATTCTACTTCTGTCAGACTGCTTCGACTTTTACTTCTTCATTATTTTGTTAGTGCTTTCACCTATCCTTTTGGTTGAAAAAAATAGTTTCAGGCTAAATAAAGACTTTGTAAACCATTGCAGCACACCATATTATCTAGAAAGAAATTTCTTGGAAAATGAGTTTCATTGCTGAGGACAAGGAGTGCATCGTGATTTACAAAATTTCCGCTTCTTCTGTGCCTTCCCCTGCATTATCTGAGGATACATTTTCTCCCGGGAGACCATGAGTTCCTTGAGAGTAGAGACTTTGGCTAATCATCCTGTTACCCCAAGGACTTAGTGGCATACGGGCAGACAGTTATTACGCATGTACTACTCAACACTGCCCCCAAAATGATCATTTTAATGTGCAAACTTGATTATACCACTTGCCCAATGCTACTTAATATTCATCAGTGAAAGCTTATTAAGCGTCAGGCATGAGCGTGGGGATGAGGAAGGAATATCAAACACAGCGTGAGAGGAATAAGAAGCAACGTCTCTGTTCCTTATGACGCAATTTGGAGTTTAACACCAAAGCAATTTACCAGACAGCCAAGGTGTGGAAGGAGTGTGCCAGAAACAGGTCTAGAGATGAATGATGGACAACAAATCTGAGTAGATCACAGACTTGAGCTTCTCTAGGTTCTGCTGTCCTGCTCCCAGGACTTACACATTTTCATCATAGTCTCCTGAAAAATATTCTGAGGGGATAAAGATGTTTGGATATTAATTCTTCCTTGTAGTAAATCTTCCTTTTAAGGGATTCTCCTGGGGCCAGGATAACACCAGAATATCTACAACAATAACACCCTTTACTAGGGAAGACTCTCAGGAGCCCAGAATGACCAAACCAGATGGATAAGTGAAATTGTCGAGGTCGTATTTTACGGATGGGGAAACAAACTCAAAGAGAGGAAGTGAGGTGACCAAATTCTCACAGAGGTTATTGTCTGGGACCAGGGCCCAGATTCTCAGACTCCTTGCCCAGTGCTTTTTGTACTAAGATCATGTGTGAAAAGAGATCTTTTGTCTAATTCAAGCCTGAGAAGATGTGTTGAGGTTAATTTAATCTTTAATTAGGGAAGGAAAATAACGTTTCTTAAATTCCTACTATATGCCAACCATGGTACCAAACGTTTTATGCACATCCTCATTGACCATCACAATACCATAGTACATACAATTGACCCAGTTTACAAATGAGTTACCTGAGACTTGGGAGACTGAGGCTTTCTACCTTCAAGGTCATTTAGGATCAATTCATTCCATGCTTTCACCTTGAATCAGTGTCTCATAGTTGTTCCCTTAGTGATAGGACAGGGGATAATGGGACTCTCTTCGTCTTATTGCCATTCTACTTCATGGCATCCCATAAAATAACCTCTGGCTCTCCAAAGTTTACAAATTGTGCATGGTGTCAAGCATAGCAATTGTCATTTAATCCTCTGGCTAATAGAATCCTGAGATTATACTGGGGAAAATACAATTAAATCTATTCTTGGGTAGATATTCACCTTGATATATAATTTCTCTGAATTTAAATTGAAGTATAGTTATCCATATATACTAATCTTAATTATTTCAAATTGAATCAAATAACCTATTCAAAAAGACCATTCCTTTTATAACTTATAATGGATACAATTTTTGCCAATCTTATTGCTTCACTGATCAACCTCATGAGAAAATTATCTACAAATTTACAGCACGTGTCTGTATGCTTATTTGTGTTGTGTGATCAATATTGTCCATCAAATTAAACTTTTAGTCTCAGAAGCCATGTGTATAGCATTTTGAAAATGAATTTTATGCATGATCGTTGTTTGTCAGTAGTGGATTTATTCACAGAAATGCCATATCTTATAAATAAGAAAGCTAGTCAGAACTGGATGAATATTGAGGAAATACAATAGCCTGGCTATGTCCAGTATCTGTGGGTATGAGGTGCTGGAGAGTGAGAGAGTAAATATGTACAGGACCATGTTTACGAAAAAAAGTAGCAAGTCAAATAGGAAAAATTTCTTCTGTGCTTGGTGGCCAAGGTGAGGTCAATATC
Source organism: Equus asinus (assembly GCF_041296235.1). Taxonomy (NCBI): domain Eukaryota; kingdom Metazoa; phylum Chordata; class Mammalia; order Perissodactyla; family Equidae; genus Equus; species Equus asinus. The sequence continues at coordinate 35,702,315 of NC_091799.1, forward strand.
AATATTGGCATTGGCACTGCCAAGTTCATGTTTTGCATGACGATAATTTAATCAAGATGTATTGGTGACAAAAGGCTTATCAAACATAGAATGTTTTATTACACAGTTTGGTTTGTTTGACAAAAGTGACACCCACCTTCCTTCACAAAGCTACTGCAAAATTCGCATCCGGCCTTGCAAAATTTTATGTTGACAGCAAGGACTACGAAGTACAAATTTATTGAACGTTTGACATGCCTATTACTCATCATTAAAAAAAAAGGAAAGAAAAGGTATTTCTTTTCTCAGGAAACAGGAATGTTTCTTTTTACCCCACAGAAGCAAAATGTATAATAGAAATTATAATGTATAACCTGGGAGTTCAAACATACACATATTGAATCTGACAATATTTGTACGCTAAGAAAAGTTCAGATATTGTTGCCTTATTTTACTGTTTGGTAAATTAAGATCTAATGAATTTAAAATGCATATCAACATCTTCTATTACTTTAGGCAACTGTGATAGGGCAGCAGTCCAGTAGAGCCATCCGACATTACACTTGTAGTTCTAAGAAACCAGCTCAGCAGAACATTTTCTATGTGAATTTATCCTTTCATTATTTATTTGGTGTATTTATTCATTCAATTTCCGCCAAATTTCCAATTGGAGTTTTGTTATCCAAAAGCCTTTTGAAAAGAGGAAAAATTAGCAATTTTAACAAAATTCTATTCACAGGCAATTTCTATTTGGTGAGGACCAAACTGAGCAGAGTCTTTTGTTAGCGAAGACTAAAAAAAAGGAGAAAGAAAACAGATTACTGTCACTATCAGAATAAGAGGAAGTGTACCTTTTCATAGATTGTAACAAAATTTTCCCAAGCAGTAAATAAAAATGGAAATTCATCCACCGCTTTATGTACACACACACATACAGGACACAGAACCATCAAACCACCTGTGAGACAAATTAGACGAGCAATGAAGTTCCTTCATGTATTATTCACAGAGCTTTCAAAGGTAGTGACTGGCCACAGGAAAGTGGAGGTCATTTGTAGTTCATTCCCAGGCCTTATAAATAGTGAAATATCCTGATTAAAAGAAACATACTTCCTAAATGAATTTCCCTTCCTTGAAGATTGGCTCCTTGTGGGGGAAGTTTCCAAAGGTATTTGGATGTGACTGGTAAAAAGTGAAGTGCATTTCCAACCGTATTCACCACCCTGTGTTTGTACACCCCCAGCAACCTGATCCGCTGAAGTCCTGATCATGTAGAAGGTCTGTTTTAGCGGAGCCATAACTGCATCCTCGGAGATTCTACCCATTTGTTGAAATTTTCAATCTGGACCATACCAGTCAACTCCATTTCTTCCTCTAAACTGCAGCCCTTCAACTCTTTGGAGATGGCTGTCTTATGTGGCAGCTCCAGATTTTTGTGTAGAGAGAGTTGAGGGGTGGCATTCTGACTGCTTAAGGAGCTGGAAGACTTGTTGAAATACTACCTCTCTGCGGCAAGCTTGCTGTTCTGATGTCCACTGTGCATTCACTTGTGTTGACTTGGAGGAAGAGGTGTCACAGAGATCACGGGAATAATCTTTAGCCATTCCCACCCCTGGCCATTCTATGATGCTTCCACTGTTTATCTAGACAGTTTGGAAATATGCAGGCAGTGCCTACTGGTCTGTAAGCCTACTGGTATATGAGCAAACAAATTAGGATAACTCTACTCCCAGTTTCCCATCATTCAGCTATCCAAAGGGAATACCTAGAAAAGCACCTCTGCCTGAAGCCAGCGGTGAGGACAGTGTTCCTATAAACCCATGTTGTATCCTACAGAAATAAACAGCTCAAGGATTCAAGGACCTCAGCTTGAAAGTTTAAAAACCAGCTATTAAAGATTGATTAGGCAAAAAGAATGGATGGGTTGGCAAATAAGGTCCTCATATGTACCTCTCAGAGACATGTTACATGGTTGGGCTGCATCACACAGATTTGAGTATAGTGTAACCTCTTTGTATTGTTGGGATGAAAGGAAGAGCTAATTTGATCTCTAGTGTGTTGGCTATGGAGCATCGACATCTTCCTGAGCCTGCTGTTCATTACAAGATTCACCAAATAAGCTGTTTGAGTCTCTAACAATTCTAGTTAGATCTCCAAATATCTTCCATAATAGAAATGCCAGAATCCACAATCATAATATTGACATAACAACAGCAATAGCAATTTTTTACATTTGTCTTGCTTGGCAGTGTATAAGGAACCTTGATATTTGTTCTTCACAGCATCTCTGTAAAGGTGGTGTTAAAAGCCCTATTCTACAGCAAACAAAACTGTGGTTCAAATAGGTGATATGACCTGCTTTCAATTGTACCAGCTAGAAAGTTGCTGTAGCCCTGGGAAAACGGAAACTCCCCCACTTAAAAGGGGGTCGTAAAGGTGGGTAAAATTCAAAGGTAGCATTTGGTGACAGTGCTTGAGAGTAGGACTTTCTTTGTGGAGGAGTGTAGGGGTTAAAGTCTGAGGCCAGAAACGGGAGGTGAGGCAAGAAGAGGCAGAGAGAGGCTGCCGCTCTGGGAAGTGGTCCAGCCATCTGTCTTGGCTCTTGACCTTCTCATTCTCTCTTTTACTGCCCGCTCCTCTCCAACCTCCTTTAACAAAATTGGATAAGGTTAGAAGCTCTGTTGTCTTGCCTTAAGAATGTCTGGACCAGTAGACTTAGGTGAGCTCTGCCCCAGCCTTTGGGGAAAGCTCTTTGCACTTGCAATGAGCAGCTTTCTCTTCCTGGACTGGCTTTTCCTCTGCATAAGAGTGGTTAGATTCAGGGAGCTAAGGTACTGCTTTAGGCAGTGACCTGCTGGTAAAAGTTTAATAAGAACAACAACAAAAGGAAAAAAGAGAAGAAAAACAAAGAAGTCCTGATCTGTAGCATTTGCCAAATTCTGTGGTGTAAATTCTCCCACCGTGGTACATTTCAGGCAACCAACTTGAAATCAACTGGCTTGCAGAATTTCTGAAAATTTAGCTATTGGCTCTCACAAGCCAGTACAAGCTTCTCCAGTACAACATTGGTTAGAAAAATGGCCAGAGGTGAGCAGGCAGCCAGCTTTGTCAGGAGCCAGGCTAGAGGCATTTTCCACACCACTCAGCCCAGCTCACCAAGGAACTCCGTGTGCTTTTAGAACCAAAGTTACAGAGTTATAAAGATGATGTGTGGACAGGTCTTTATCCTTAGTACATTCATTTCCCTTAGAAACTGCAAGGGGACATAGAAGTGACAGATTAAAATAGGATGTCCAGAATCCTCTAGTATTCTTATATTTCTCTCTCTCTCAACAAAAATATGTGTGTGTATGTGTGTGCACATATGCTCACAAATATAAAAACTCCCCACCGTCTTAACAAAATTGTTAAGAGCATGAGCTTTCTAATGAAATAGACATAAAGTTGATTCCCAGCTCTTTCACTTAGACAAGTTGCTTACATTCTAAGTGTCAGTTTCCTTATCTGTAAATTAGGGAGTATTAGAAAGCACCTGATAGGGTTGGTCTAGAGATTAAATAAGATTCTAATAGTTTAAAACTTGTTGACATCCAATAAATAGTAGTTGTAGTTTTTATTTTCCCCATACACACCTCGATTAATTCTCAGCTGCTTTCAACATCTTTCCTCCCTGTCGTCTGTGGACAATTCAGGAATAAGCTGCAGAGTACATGATGGCAGAGTGACATTTATTTGGTTCCTGTTTAAACTGAGTGATAGGGGTGTTGATAATCTTGTGCATTTTTTTATTTAAATAATTTTCCCACATGTTCAAGTAATATACTTGTCACCCCTTACAGGCCTGGGAACAGATCTTATTTGCTTTGCCACACTATGGTACCTGCCTGAGTAAACACAAATACGGAATGGACAGGCAAAGTCTTTGCTCAGCATTTGTAACCTAATTCGCTAAGGCAAACAGGCAATATGGCCACAAGGCTTAGCCTTCCAGAGCAATTTTAATCTCAAAAGTAATGATTTATAAGCCTCTAAGATGCAAATAAAACATTGTTAAATTGTCCCAGGGGCCATCTTGAATCCTTAAAGAAAGAGCAAGTGTGTTGGTGAATATAAATATTTAGCAATTAAAATAATCCCTGAGAACCAAGAGTAGAGGTTAATGTCTTACCTTTCTCCATAACTTGATACATTCATTTAAAAAAATTTAGCTTTCCTTTTTATCAATGTGATTCACATGCATAGCTTAAAGAATGAAATAATTCTTGCAAGTGTGTGTGCTCACTCTGTTCATTTTTGCCTTGATATCTTCTAACTAACGTGCTTATGATGCTACTTCTTAATTTTTATTTTAGCTTAGGAATTATAATTAACTTCCCATTGTAGAAAATGAGGATTTAGCTCTCTTTGACCGTCTGTTCCACTTAATCCAGGTATATTTTGGTTCCCTTTTTATCCCAAGATAACTATGCTTTAATTGTGGTTAGATCAGTTTTTGGTATTTACACTAAAATGATTGTTTAAATGGTACTCACAGTTGATTCCTGCTGTATATTTCTTTGTCTGTATTTTTATTTTTGCTTAGTTTTCCATATTCATATCACTAATTTATCCCCAAATTCTTCCTAAGTTATGACAAATCTCCTAATACATTCAAATACATCCGGTAATACTGATGTCTTCTTGAAGAAATACCCGAGTCCTCTGAACTTGTCTTCTGTAGACAGATTGTTCTCTAGACCTCTGTCTTACATAATTACTCTTTGGGACCATTTCTCACTGTTACTCCCCTTTGCCCAGCTCCTATTTTGGATCCACTGCTCCCCAGATTCCACTTCATCTTTCTTGGCTTTCTCTCTCTTGGTGGTATACATTTTTCAAATGACTTCCTAAATGAGGGTATAGGATCAGTCATTTTTTGAGACCTTTTAAATTTGAAAATATCTTTATTTTACTATCCCACTTAATGGGTAGTTTGGTTAGGTATAACATTCTCAACTAGAAATCAATTTTGAATACATTGCTCAATTTTCCTCTAGCTTTTTGGAAAAGTCTGTTACCCTTCTAATTTTTGATTCTTTGTATGAAAACTTGTTTTCTCTCTTTCTGAAAGATTTTGAAGATTATCTTTGCTCCCACTGACCTAAAATTTTGTGATGATGTGTTTTGACATAGATGTATTTTTATCCATTGCGCTAGACTCATTCACCTGAAATCTCTGTCCTTCAATTCTGAATTTTTTTTCTTGAGTTATGTCTTTAATAATGTCTAACCTTCTGTTTCATATCTTGTCTTTTTCCTGGGTTTCATTTTTTTCAGATGTTATGCCTTCTGGAATGATTCCTTTATTTTCCTCCTCGATTTTCCATCTCTTTTTTTTGTATTTCTTTCTGGATGATTACCTCAGATTTACCTTGAAACCCTCTCATTTAATGTTTTCATTTATGCTCTCACTGTAAAATTTTTCTTGTGTGTTTTGTTTTCTCATTTCTTGCATACTGTTCATCTTCCATTGATGCAAATTCTTCTTTCATCTCTTGGAGAATATTAATGGTAATTTTCTGAAATTTTCATGTCCCTGCTTAGGCCATATTTCTTATTTACTTGTTCATTTTGGTCTCTATATTTCATATTATGTGCTTTCCCCAAATGTCTCATATTTAAGTGTGGGGCACTACAAAGCTCTGTGTACGTGGAGGGATGTTCCACAGGCTTCAATATAGGGTTATCTGGTTGGGCCATTTTATACCCCACTGTTATACCTCCTACCTGGAGGGTGTAAGTCTAGATCCCTTAGCATCCTGGAAGCTGTGTGAGGGGAAAGTCTGAATAACATGTGGTATGTACACTTTTATTCAATAACCCTTTTCAGTATGGCATCCACTTTGCAACTCTGTTCAGTGTTCTCCAATCTTGACATCTGCTGTTTTACCCTCTTAAGAGAAAAAAGCCTCCAATATTCTGCCAGGATATGACAGTAGCAGTCACTCAGCTGCAAGGTGAAAGGTAGGGAGTCTCATCAATTTTTAAATATACTTTCAACCAATCCCCCTGTTTTGAACCCCCTTTTCAGAGGGACCTAATGTTACCAAGCCTGGGGATGCTGCAGCGTTCTCTGCTGCTGGCTTATAATTCAGCTTTACCAGGTCTGCTAATTCAGTTCCCATCTGCTTTCCACCTTCCAATACTCGTTTCTGTTTTCTTCTGTATTCTTTATCCCTCTGGGTTTCTGTCTTTATTTTTTAGTCGCTAAACTATTGTTCAAATAGAGTTTTGAGATAGAAGTAGAGGAAATGTATGTGTATAATTCATAACCTTTAACTAGAAGTTTGTATTTACTTTTCAAAATAATTTTTCCTGAGTTGTACTCACTATTTCTTACCATGTTATTTTAATCATCCTTGTCCACTATATCATCAGCTTTAAGTATGATTCAATATGATATATGAATTAGCTACTAGGAGTCAGGCACTATACTAATTGTTGTGGATACATAAATACAAGAATAAAACTCCCCATGAGGAAATTTGGTGATGATAACAAGAAGAAAGTCATAAAGTTCTTTTGAAACTTTCCGCTGAACGTAAATGTATCTTCCTGTTTCCTCTGAATTTTGCCATCTCCCTTTGAGTTAATCTAAAATTGTCAAAATGTTTACAATCTTTCTGAGTCTTCCAATGTCTTCCAATGCCAGCAACTTGAAGATAAGCCTCTCTCCTTTTGTATTCTCTATACTTTTATATTTTTACCTCCAATATTTATAAGCGTCTCTACCATGCTTTATGTTTCTCTACTTCATCTCTACCATGCATTACACTTGATGGATCTTTTTGCTGCTTTTTTCACATGACACACACTTATCATACATACAACATTTAAGAAAGTCTATTGTTTTCATCTTTACATCTGCAATCCCTTTGTTGCAAACAAAGACAAAAAGAGATAGTCCTTGTTTGATGGAAGTACTTGCTTTAGCAGACACATGGATACATAACCAATACTTTCAAGACAGTATAGCATGTGCACAAGTAAATGAAATTAGAAATGAGTTGTTCTACGGATGAAAGAAGACTTCCTGGAGATGGTGGCAGCTGAGCTGTTTTGAAGGACGATTAGGAGTTGACCACGTGCTTTCTATAACGCATAATCTGGTTTTAAGTTATTTCCTCTCACTGTGTTGTGAGCATATTAATGCGGGGCCAGTATTTGAATCACTTCCTGAATACTTAATACCTAGAGCTGTGCCTGGCGCACAGAAGCTCAATGAATGCTGAATGAGCAAAGATATAGAAGGAGCAGAAATCTGAGTTAAATCTATATTGGTCTCAGAACTTTCCCTGAATTAAATACACAGATAAGTAAATAAAACCAATGATATAACCTGACTTTCCTATGACAATTTTTCTCGAGTTATTTACTATTTTATTCTTTTCTCAAGAAATAAGATATATTTTAAAAATCATATTTACTTTCTGCAATCACCTGGCATGTGTCCACTAACTTGATTGAAAGATATTGTACTTGAGAAAACCTTATAAGACACATTCAACTATTTCTCCTCCTCCAAAATAATTCAATTATTGTAGTTTGCAAACATAAAAATTTAGTGGTTTAACCCAAGACTCAGAGCTGACCTCGTGAGAAAGTCCCCATCATCTGGGTTTATCCTGGGTCACTCAGGAGAACCTGAATTGGAATGCCTGGTTTCTTGGCTAACATGAGACACAGAAGAGGGAAGAGCCTGCTGAGGTTATTCATTTATAAAGGGAATTGCTGATCTGGAATGAAGCTCATTTACACCCATATTTGTACCCAGGATTTTAGGAGGACGATAGAAAGATCAGTTCAAGATTACTGAATTCACAGTGGGACTGAGAAATGATGCCTGATACTGTATTACAGTTGGCCCTCCGCATCCCAGGGTTCTGCATCCGCAGATTCAGCCAACCCGGGATCACGCGCTACATTTACGGTCCTTGATTGCTCGAATCCGCAGTTGCGGAACGGGGCTACTGTATACTGTGCATACAGATTTTCGTATCTGTGGAACCAATCCCCCTGAAGATACCTAGGGCAGACTGTATTAATTTAAATATAAATATGTAGAACAAGTGATCATTTTCAGTCAATGAAATTCTGATGCCAACTCCCAATTCCTGCTAGGAAATTTCAGGTACTCTATTAAGTGTGCTTAAGCAAAATAGTTCTAGTCAGGCTTAGTCAGGATTCTCTGTTTTGAACCATCAGGCCTTGATGATCCTCTTAAAGAGGTCCAAAAAGTGAGTACTAGCTCACAGGTGCCCCCTGTGAATGAGATGTACAGACTCGACTTCACCCCACTGCTTGCCCTTTCCCGCCCAGTCCGCAAAAGCATTTAACTTTTCTGTCCCTTACTGTAAGATTATTTGCCTCCTAGGTTTGTATGATCTGCAGGACATCCAATAATAGTTCAGTTTTTAAAAACAAATTTGTTTAATGCCAAATTGTGTCTGTGATTTTACTTATGCAAGTTAAATAAGAGTTAGAAATTGAAGCTGTCCCCAGGGACTGTGACATATCCCACATTTTAAAACCATGGACTGTATTCTGTCTCAGGAACTATTTCTCACCTGGGAAATTGCAGCATCCCCCTGGCTGGCCTTCTTGACTCCAGTGCAGCTCCTAATAGTCCATCCTCTGTGGGAATCTCCAAAAGAGCTTTCACAAAATTTGACTTAGTGCTCTTTAAATATATGCAAACATAAAAGTAGTTGTAAACTCTTGTAGCCCTCTTGAAACTATCAAACTTAAACTCTGAAAGCAATACAATTCAAATAGCGTAGATGTAAGGACATATACGATGTGTTGAAAATGAAACATTACGTTTCACAGTTAATTTCAGAGAGGTATATTTTGCTCGCTGTCGACTTGATTATTTTGATGTTGAACTTGATCAACCAGAGTGATTGCTTTCAACTCAGACCTGATCACCATCCTCCTGCCCCTCGTGATCTGGACTCTGACTCCTGCTTCAGCCCCATGTCCCAGGCCCTGCTCACCTCTTTGCACTTGATGCTCCAATCACAACACATGGTGGGATTCTCACAGCATACTTCTGGGTGCACACTGTTTCTTCTGCCTTTAGTGCTCACCATCATTGCCTATGTGAGGAACTGCTAAAGTGTCACCTCCTCTGGGAGGCCCTCCCTGGTACTCCCAGAAACCCTCATCCCCTGGACTAATTATGTACTTCATACATATGTGCAGAATTGAACTCATCTTAATCATGATTGTTTGGGACACCTGTCTTTCCAACAAACTGTGAACTTCTCAATGTCAGGGACAATGTGAGAAGCATGATCATTTTCATCCCTTTACTGCAGATTCAGAGAGGTAAAGCAACTTGCCAAAAGTCACACAGTTTGGTCTCCAGGTGTGGTAAGGCATCCAGTAGCATGAGTCAAAAGACCCAACTCCACTGGTCTCTTTTCTGAGACTGGGGTTTCAGATGGTGGTTTGTTTCTTTCCTTGTCTGTCTTTTTTGGTGACTCAGTACCTGAAGAGAGAGTCTCAAAATCCCAGGTGCTTGCCTTGCTGCTGGTGACTTTATGTGGGACCTCAAGCTAGTTCTCCTCCTCTCTGGGCCTCAGTTTTCTCATCTGTCAATGAGGGTGTTGGGCCAGATGGCATCGAGCCTCCTCTGATTCAGTCCAGTGTGTACGTGTGGCTGGCAACTCTGGGTGACCTTATCATGTCAACAACCCAAGCTTTGCCAAAAGCGCTGAGTCAGGATGTGGAAATGGGCACAGGAAAGAATGGCTCCTTCACATGGGTAGTTTGTCGAGGCGAGTGTTATCGCTGGAGGAAATTGACTCAAGGAGATAGCCCCTTAGTATCAGAGAAAGCCAGGCTATCACTGGGCAGCCCCCGCAGTCCCAGCTGGCGTTGCCAAGGGTGCCTCAGGTTGGGCGGCTGGCCTTCCTGACAGGGAAGACGGCGCCAGGCCCAGGACAGGCCACTGTGGGAAAGTGTAGACTAGAGTTAGGCCCTGGGGATTCAGAGAGCTCAGACAGGCTTGCGTGGTTCTCTGTGGCCCCCATGACACCCAGGCGACCAGACCTCAGGATCTGCCACTTCTCTAGCCACTCTGACAGAGAAGGGCAGGATTTCCCCCAAGAAAGGTTCTGCTGTTCCCACAGAGCCTGGTTCTCTGTCCTGTGCAGGCCTTACCTGGACTCCTGTCCTTCCACCCCGTGCACTCCATCACTGAGTCAGGGGACACTCAACACTGGCTCCATTCTGCCTGTCATGTCCCAGAAACAGGGAACACTGGGCAGAAGGCATTGAGGCAGCTTCAGCCCATCTTGAGGAGCTACACCAACTTTCCCCAGCTCTTCCTGCTGCCTTTGCTGGGCCAATTTCACCTTCAGCTCCAAACTTAGCTCTAGGGCCACCTCCTCCAGGAAGCCTTCCTTGAATTCCCACAGTCTGGGTTGGGCACCCAGCCTGGCCCTTCCTTCTGCTTGGAAATTATCACTCTAGATTATTTCCTGGGTTCTGAGAACCTTAAGCAAAGAAATCATTTTTTCCTTTCCACTTATCCATGCATTAGTTAAGCAAATATTCTTGTGTGCTTAGTCCCTAAGAGCCACAAAATATTGGAGGAAAAAACCCCCAGAAATGGTCCCTGATGTCATGATATGTATAAGAAGGCGATTAATCAAATCATCATCCAATACATGAAAAACGAAAACTTACAGGTGCTGAGAGCAGCAACTACACGGCACACTGAATAGCAGGAGAATTTGGTATAGTCAGGGAGGGCAGCGGAAGCTTCCCCAGAGAAGTGCTGATGGAGCTGAGAAGGAGCTGGAGTTATAGGCAAAAGGGTTCAGGAGGCTCCCCCATGTCTCATTGATCCTGTAACCCTAGCATATCTCAGGGCAGCTACTCAATAGATGTTGATAAATATGTAAGCCACAATTCCTGCAAAGTTGGCTCTGAGGCTATGGTCCGGTCCCTGCCTTTTGGACCTGCAGGTCCATATGCCCTATAACTGTTTCAGTGAGTATTTTCATTTCACTGTCCTTCTGGGAAATGTCCCTGTCTTGCTCATTCCTTCCCCTCAAGACCCACAGTCTCTGATCTAGCTCTGGCCTGGAGCCCGTGGCCGTACCATCTACTGCAGACTTTCACACGTCTTCTCTCTTCAGCGTCTCTGCAAATCACCCATACCTGTGCTCTCTTTCCCCAAAGAAGCCATGTGGATCTCTGTGTTGCCTGGTCTTTCATGCCTGAGCCATCTGACCTTCTTCACCACCATAACTCCAGTTGCCATAACTTGCCAGTTGGGCTCCTCTGAGCATGCTCCCTATTTCTCCCAGTGCCTCTCGGTCTGCAGGGAACAGGACTAGTTCTAGGGCCCTGACACCCTTGATTCATGCAGCAGACCAGCCTTGCCCAGCACCCTCCTGAAACGCTACCCAAACTTTCTTAATATTGGGTTCATCACAGACAAAAACACATTTGGTTAATCAACCCTCTTTTTCCAAACTGGAGCCACTCTGATCAAGATTGAAAATGTGCCCCCATTGTAAGTGGCTACTGTTTCCAATTACATATGCTTCTCCCAGCCACCATGCAATCTGTTCACTTCATGCTGGTTTGCGAGAGCTGTTCGCACCAAACCATTGACAGCCACTATCTAAACTGAAACCATCTGCTTAGCCATTTGCCATGCACGGCCGGCTCTTGCAGGCTTACCCAGTTGAGGCCCTGTGGAGCAGTCCATAAAACAAGCATGAATTAACGCAGCATGTTTTTATTAAATGTCTTGCAACTGATGGGAAGATGGACAAGCCTGTCTGGCAAGGATAATGGCCAATCCTCATAGCATCTGAAGCCTTGGATACACTCCAACAGCACCCTGCATCTCAAGACCACTGAGTGTTTCAGGAGTGTGGTCGTGCTTTAGAAGCAGTTTGTCTATAAAAGCCTTTTTAAAGATTTTGTGGTTTCTCCTTCCTTGTGAAATAGTTTATTGGTGAGTTCTTCAGCCATAACTTGTGCTCCTTCTGTTTTTCTTGGTATAACTTAGATGGAAACTCAGAAAGAAGCAGATAAGAGTGAGTAGGAGCTTTACTGGAGCACAGATATCCTCTGTTATTGTTACCAACTCCGGAAGATTGGGGCGAGTAGGTTTTCTCTTACTCGTGGAAAGCCTACACAAGGGTCAGATCTGGCTTATTCAGCAACCTGGAGTGATCCTCCATGCACTTCATCTAAAAACCTTGGCCAAGGAAGTGAGTCTCCAAGGCAGACGATGGCTTGGCCCACTCACACCAGCCACATCTTTGTGGCTGGAAGCCTTCCAGTACATTGAAGAGGAAAACATGAGCAGTCAAAACCAAGGGCACTGCCAAGAATTGAGAAAATTCAGCAAACCCTGACTACTTTGATTCCAGGGTCGTCGGGAAACCTTCTGCTATGTTGAGTTCCCAGGTAGGAGAACTATTAAGAGTCCAACAGAGATTGCGTTCTTGAACAAAAGCAAGCATCCGCCCCACGTGATGATGTATTTCCCACTGTAAAGTAGTCTGGCGGCATCATATAGTGGTATTCAAGGTTTCTGTTATTATTTTAAAAATTCCTTTAAATGAAAGAAGTGAATCCAGGAAGAAGAGTTTAAGCAAAGAATAGTCTGCCCCTCCCTCCCTGAGGGTCTAGTCAGAATATTCAACGTCCGTCAAACACTCACCATGGACTCTGGCTGAAGACAAGTGGGTCTGCCATACGGGTATGTTCAGGCTGAATATTGGTACTGCCTCCACTATGTTCTACATTTTTTTCACTCAAGATTAGATGACTGGAAGGCTGTTAACTTGGGTCACTGCCCTGAGCTTCCTTGATTTGCTCTTTAAGATCACATACTGAGATTTTGGTAAACATTACCAGCACTGGTTGTAGGAATTTGCTTTCGGATTTGCTGTGAGACTACAGTCATGGGTCTGTGATCTGGCAGTCATCTCTTGAACTTCTCAGAGCCAGCAGCCCTTCTGGATTCTAGGAATCTAAAGATGAAGGATAATGTGGTCCCTCCCCAAAAAGATCGCACTGTAAGGGTGAGAGACTTCCTCTCTGTTATGCAATGTTCCTTACGAAATCCTAAGTAAGGTGTTTCTTTAAAAATGCAGCCCCGGGGGAAAAGGGAAAAGAAAAACCCAACAAAGCAGAACAACAACAATGCCCCCCAACAAACTCTTTTATTTTCTTTAAGCAACAATTAAAAGAGCGACAGAATTTTATATTCCTTTATTCCTCACTGCTGGGAGACTCAGAGCCCAGTATCATGCTCCGCCAGGTCAAAGGTAATTATGTTACTCCTTAAAGTCCCAAATCTTTCCTCTTCTGTCATATCATTGGTTCTGCTCTGTTTATTTTTTAGTGAATTCCATATGCTTGGCTCTTATCGTAAACTGAGTTGAATCAATAGTTGATAAAGCCTAAAATGATATAAATGCGTTTTTTGGGGGTTTTTTTTGTGAGGAAGATTGGCCCTGAGCTAACATCTGTTGCCAATCTTCCTCTTTTTGCTTGAGGAAGATTGTTGCTCAGCTAACATCTGTGCCATTCTTCCTCTACTTTATGTGGGATGCCACCACAGCGTGGATTGATGAGCAGTGCTAGGTTCGCGCCTGGGATCCGAACCTGCAAACCCCGGGCTTCCTAAGCGGAGTGTGAGAACTTAACCACTACACCACCGGGCTGGCCCCAAAATACGTTTTTTTAAAGACTTAATTTTTTAGAGCAGTTTTAGGTTCACAAAATTGAAAGGAAGGTACAGAGATTTTCCATATAACCCCTCCCTGCACAAATGCATTGTCTCCTCCATTATCAACATCCCCCACCAGAGTGGTACATTTGTCACAATTGATGAACTTACATTAACACATCATTATCACCCAAAGCCCATAGTTTACACTAGGGTTCATTCTTGGTGTTGCACATTCTATGGGTTTGGACAAATGTATAGTGACATGTGTCCATCATTACAGTATCATACAGAGTATTTCACTACCTTAAAAATTCCATGAACATCTTTCTCCCTTTGCCCCTCAGCCCATATATTTTTTTAATAAAAAATATTTGGTTTATTTCTATGCCTTTTGTTTGGCCCAAGAAAAAGAAATTCCAGTTCTTACATCTTTGAGGAATGGCAGCCTCTTTGCTCATTCATGCCGTCTTCTCTGACCTCCTCCTTCTCTTTCCACGTTGTTTTATGAGCTTATGAGTTCATCGATTGGAGAATATTAGTTTGGTTGAGGTGTCATCTGGTCCATTTCTAGAAAGAAAAATTATGGTTTATGATTTATTGGACTTATACAAAGAGACAGGTGATGTTTACTTCATTTCATAAATAAATAAGAACTCAGACAGCCTTAAGAATAGTGAGTTTTTCTGACTTTTCTTTCTTATTCATATGTACTTGCAGGGGCCAGCATAGAGCACGACACTGAGAAAGTGCACAGTAAAGCAATGCTGAATAATTGATTGCATGAATGAATATCAGATAACGTAGGTCCTACTCTGACAGTCATATTTTGTCTCAAATTCTTGCTCTTTCTGAATAATATACAATGACTACATGCTGCAAAGCACACAGGTGAAAAATGAAGATAGATCCACACGGCAGACATTTTTACATTCTGATACGTGTCAGTAGATAGATGAATATATATGTACATGTGCTTATGTATCATGTAATTGCTTATTTTTTCCTGAGTTTAGCCAGGCTGCTTTCTATGTAGATGCTACTAGGGAAAACACAAAGCCACTTCAAATAGACCCTTGTTTTTTAATTATTAACCATATGTGTACCTTCTTCCTGAGGCACCTTCCTCCAGGACATGTCTGATGCAGAAGCAACTCAGTGTAAAGGAAAGAGGGCAGCTGGTGAAGCCAGGAGACCTGGCATGAGTTCTGGCTTTGTCCAGCACTCACCATGACCTCAGTATGCTCTTAAACCTTGAGCAGCCTCATTTGCAAAAGATGAACCATGCAGGACTGACTGAGAAAGTACACTTCAACAATACAGGAGAAATGCAAATGATTTGGGAGCCAGGCAAATAGTAACCAGGGGTCCAACTCTGCCACCACATTTGCCTGGATGCCCAGGGGCACTTAGTGTCTTGGCTGCCACTCATGCCTAGTCACTGCTTCCTTATCAGGTACACCAGCCTTAGAGTTCTTCATCTTTCTTTTCTTTTGCATATGCTGTCAGGGATCAAGTTGGGTGGAATTCCCTTTGGTAGAGTCCCCATGGGGTGCCAGGCTCTGTGCAAACACATTCACACAAATACTATTTGGTCCTCACATAACCTCCAGATAGTTAGTATTATCCTTGTTTTGCAGATAAGGAAGGAGGCTCAATGAGATGAAATGCAACTCTTAGTGAGAGAAGAGGGACTTTTTAACCCTTCAAAATCGGTATCTACTCTAATGTGTCAAGAGGAGTTAGGCCATGGACAGGCCCACTGTCAGCAAACCTCAAATAGACTTGAAGACATGAAAGAAAATGGGGATAGAAGCAAGGGCATGGCAAGAAATTCCTTTTTATGGTAATAGGGTGGGCCCTTGAGTGTTTGTTCCTTCAAAAATGGCATCGAAAACAGTGAGGCCTTGATCTGGGCAACGCTGACTTGGCCTATTTTTCATTCTACACAGTCTGGGGAGACTGAGAACTTGGAAATATCTTTACAGAGAATAAAGAGAGGCTCCAAGCAGCAGGCTCCCTCACTGGCGTCATTATTTGAGCATTCCTCGCTGCCTGGTCCTATAATAAACCAAAGTGGAAGTAAACTTGGCCAAGTCTGAATCCTCAGTTTTGGCCATCTTCAAACCTGAGATTTATCTTTTCAGGCCGGCTCAGCTGACGTACTTTCGTCCTTGGGTTCCTTATCATCTGGAAGTGACCAATGGAAGGCCTGCAGCGTCTGATTTAACTAAGCACTGACTACGGCTCAAGCACTAGGTTAAAAGTATTTTTTTAAATATCAGTTATTTCTTCTAACACTCCTATATGGTAGGAATATTTTTATTCTTATTTGAGGGCTTTTAGGTTTTGGTGCTTTTTGGTGTTTTGTTTTGTTTTTGCCATTGTAAGCAAGGGTGAGATGACCATTTTTGTCCCATTGGCAGATAATTTCCTTAGGATGACTTCCCGGAAATGAGAACAGTTACTCAGTCAATTCTCTTGAGCAGTTTTAAGGCCCTTCATGCAGATTGCCAAAGTGCTTTCTGGAAGGTCAGTACCAGTGCACCCTGAGGCCGGCAGAACATGTGCTTGCTGGTGTCTCAAAGCCTCGCTAGTACAGTGATGCGCAGCATGGAGAGTACCAGAAGCTCATCTTTTTAATGTACTTGAAAACAAGCTGGAAAGAACCTGGGCTGAGATGAGAAACCTGGTCCCTGCTCACCACTGACCCTGTGTGACAACCAGTTAGTGCTTCCCTCTCTCCGGGTCTCAATTTTCTTTAAGTGTGGAATGCGGAGGGCAGAACAGAAGATAGTGTACGCTTTTTCAACTCTCATTTTCCTTGACACTTTGGGAGAATACAAAATCTCTTCAGTCAAGAGGTGGCTCAGAACATAAATTAGACAAATTTCCATATAACACCTCCAGTTGTATATAAAAAACTGCTGAGAAATTGTGTTTTAGAGGTGAGCTTGGTTTTAATTCTATCTTCACCATTGACTCCTTGGGAGATGGTACAAAATCATTTCTTCTTTCTGAGCTCTGGTTTCCACATCCGTAGAAGGTAGATAACAATGTCATAGGTTTTTAGAAAGGTCAAACAAGTAACGTATATAAAGCATGGCACATAGTAAGAGCTCAACAAATAGTAGATCTCTTTATAGAGGTAAATGTAATACTTCCTTTCCTCCTACTTTTTTTTGAAATTTTGATTTCATTTTTATTTGAGATTATTATTTTATATGTGTATATATATTTAGCTTTTGAGGAATAATTTATATACAAAAAATTGCACACATTTCACATATATAGTCACGCACTGCATAACAACATTTTGGTCAATGATTGCTCCCATATCCGATGGTAGGCCCATAACATTAGTACCACACAGCCTAGGTGTGTAGTAGACTATACCACCTAGGTTCATGTAAATACACGCTATGATGTTTGCACAACCACGAAACCACCCAACGATGCAGTTTTCAGAACATATCCTTGTTGTGAAGCAATGTAAGTGATGACTGTACATCTTGATGAATTTGGACATATGCATACACCTATGATACCATCACCACAATCAAGTTACTAAACGTATTCATCACCTCCAAAAATTTCCTTGTGTTCTATTTATGTGTGTGGTAAGAGCATTTAATATAAGATCTATCCTCTTACCATATTCTAAAGTGCACAATACCATATTGTTAACCATAGGTATTGTGTTGTACAGCACATCCTCCTCCCACTCGTGAGTAAAGAATAATGGGGTTCTTTTTTGTTTGTTTGTTATACTCCACAGATAAGTGAGATTATGCAATATTTGTCTTTCCGTGTCTGGCTTAATAAAGGCACCTCTAAATAACTATTCAAAGATCCTGAGCACCCAGAGGCTTCAGGATTCTGGTTTCTTAGCCTAGGCATCGGCAGTTTCCAGCATCTTCCAGCTTAACTTCCCAGCCCTGAGCACCATCCACCAAGTCCATGTGTTTTCAGATTTAAAGCAGATTTGAGAGTTCCATGTTGACCCTCCATGTAACTAGAGGCACCATTGCATGGGTACAATTCTGTCCCTGACATCACCAGTTGGCCTCAGTGGCTTTGATAATGCAGCAGTTTGCTAATGTCTCTGTCAGTTCAGGGAGCTCTTTGAGCGAAAAGCTGATTGATTAAATGATGAATTCATCCTGCAGGTTTGCATCTGTTCACCACGCATTTACCAGTGTGGACTTCCCTGGGCGATAGGGTTACAGAGATGGATAAGAGTTAGTCCCTGCCCTTTGGAGTTCCCAGACAAGTGGGCGAGAGGCCCCAGTAAACAAATAATTACAATACAATGTGATAAGAGCTATAATAGAAGCAGATGCTGTGAGCTTTGGGAACACAAAGGAGGGAGTGATTCATTTTGTGGGGGAAGAAAAGTTGAGACAGGCCTCCAAGAGGATGTGGCATTTAATTTAGATCTTGAAATTTGAATAGAAATGTGTTAAATAGATGATGAGGAAAAGGATGCTAGAGCAGAGGAAACAGCTGGAAAAAAAAACATAGAGGTTTAAAATAAAGAGTTTGGCTTATTGGTGGGGAAATCAGATAGGAATCATGGTAGGAAATGAGACACATAAGGTAAACTGTAACTAGAACATAAAGGGCTCTCAATGCCAGGCTGAGGGGCTTGTATACCACTGTGCAGATTTACAGTGTTTACTATGCTAGCCATTAGATGCCTGTGGCTCTTTAAATATAAATTAGTTAAAATTAAAAATTCAGTTCCTCACTTGTACTAACTATATTTCAATGCTCAATAGGCTCCTGTAGCCATTGGCTGCCATATTGAACAGTACAGACAAAGAGCATTTCCATTATCACAGAAAATTCTGTGGTTAGTGCTGTTATAGGTGGTGTAGAGTGAGTGATGGATTTCAAGGGGTTGGTCATGGGTAGATTTGTCTGTAGTGTGTAGAATGGATTTAAGGTGAGTAAAAGCAGGAGCAGGGAAAACAGTGAAGAAGTTGTTGTAACACTCTAGACAAGAGATGATGAGAATTGAATTGGAATGTAGACCGTCATTTTGTGAGCGAACCAAGACTCTTGCAGCTCATGAAGTATCAACAAACCAAAGACCGCGGTCTTCCACGCAGTTTGTCAGTTGGGAGAGAAATCGGTCTCATCCCTGTCATGAGCACCCTTTGGCTTGAAGCCCGAATCCTCAAACTTCTCCCCTGGCTCTGGGGCTGTAGGCAAACTCCTGAGGACACGTGCGCTCTCTGCAGGCTCCCTGCGCCTGCTTGCTTCTGTTTTGTCATTGCCATTGGGTCTTAATCAGATGAGTATCTCACTTGGCCCCTTCTGCACCCGTGGCAACTGGAGTTTGGAGCAGGAGCATCATATGGCCAGCCCACACGTCTGTTTGGCCGCGAGTGTCTTGATTCCATGGTTGTAACACAGTAATGAATACTGCAGAAAGGCAGTGGCAGATTGGACGATAAGATGTGGTTCCTTGTCTCCTCCTTGCCTGATAGGATCTCTGCTAACCATAAACAAATTATTTCCATTCACAGTTGACAGGGGGAAAAGCTGTATTCTCTGCCAGGGGAGTTGCTGAGTGCACTGTGGTAAGGAATATAGACGACTTCTTAGGAATGCAAAGATGCTCTCAGAGACAGTCATGGAGCCATGGACAGTTTACCTACAGCCCAGAATACAGGGCCTCGATACGGACTCTTCCGAGCCATGTCACCCTGGTTCAGCTTCTTACATCATAAGCAGTTCTTGCTGTCATGGTATCTCTCAATCCTTTCCCTGTCCAATGAGAAATAGGAAATATACAAGCCCTAGAAGAAGAAATTCTCTGATGGTGAAACACTAGTTTTCTGAAATCCTACTCATTCTTCAAGGACCAACTCAAGCACTAACAGCTTTGTGATACCTTCAGATCCCTAATCCTGCTCAAATGGAGTCTTCATACAAATCACTGTTTGGTGTATACCAGCTGTAGCTGGATGATTATATCCCCGCTTGCCTCCCTACATAATGAGCATTTCGGAGCAGTTTGGCTTAAGTCAGGTTTGCACTTAAAGAACCTGCCCAGGATTCCATTCTATAAAAGTTCCCTGAATTGTACGAATGATGATGCTTAGTCTCTAGTATGTCTGAGGAAAAGTAAGTCAGTGAAAGTCTAGGAAAGAGTTCAAACAAGACTCTAAGGCAGAAAGTATCCATTTATTTTAGGTGTTTTTGCTTTACCATTCCTTTATGCATTCATTCTTTCTTTCTCTCCTTCGTGTGTTCATTCCATTACTGCACAAACATTTACCGAGTCCCTACTGATGGCCGAGCAATGGTCAGCAGGTAGAGAGATTAGCAAAGTTACTAGTTCAGAAATTGGTGGGGTAGGTAAAGTGCTGGGTAAATAATGACGGTTCATTTGGGACTGGCTGTGCTGGAGGGATGTACCAAGGGCAGGCAAAGGAAATCAGGGAGAAGCACACATTCTAAGCGAGGAGAACAGACTCCGGACTTCAAGTCCGAGCTCCACAATTAGTAGCTGCTTGGCCTTGGGCACTTTGTCTCTCTGAACCTCAGTGTCCTCATCTGTGAAAGGGACAGAGCTTTTAGGGGAAAAAGTGTGATAATATTTACAAAAGTCTTGGTGTAATGTCTGGAAAAAGTGATCAATCAATGTTATTTTTCAGGGCTTCATATTTGTCAACCTAAATGATCAGCACCATTTCCAACTTCTCTTTGCTGGAAATGAATGTGGTTTAATGTGTTAAAGAGCTTGCAGCCAAAGCACTTTGCCCAGATGTCTCTAATGACATGTTTTAGATGATCTAGCCTTTGACCAGAGACCTTTCTGATGCACAATCTCCTAGATTTGGCCTCCAGAAGATCAAACAAGATAAGTCTGACTGTATTTCACTTTCCTGTGAGACAGAAAAATGTGAATAATTAGAGAACTGTAACTATTCAAGGCTGGAATAGGTGAGTAGCTTTTCACAGGCTTTCATTGGAAACATATTCATTGAGACACAAAATTCTAAGAGGGGCATAGAAATTTATTGAAAATAGTACATTGATACTCTCCATGGAAAGCACAGGTGGACTCAGATCATGATTGTGATTACTACTGTCATCAATAAGCCAATAGGGAGTTAGTATTATGATTGCAGAATGTGTTGATATTTAGAGTCTTGGTCAAAACAAGGAAAAGATGCTGATGCCACAGAGAATCTATATCGTAAGAGAGGCACAATAAAACTCAGAGATACTAACCAGTTAAACGCTGTTGTTGTCTTTTCTGCTGTGGAGTGAAGAAAGGACTGGCTGGTTTATATGCTCACTGACTCCTCCCTTCACTCAAAATGAGAACCAAGGAGAGGCCTGTCAAGTTTTGATAATTGTCTCAAAGATGCAGGACAGGGCCGTAGGTGGCAGGAGAGAGGGAAGATTCCTAACTGGCCTTTCTCTCTGAAGCTCTTCTTGTTCTTTGTTGATCGAGAACAAACGTCTTGGACAATCAATAATCTCTCTGTTAAAAAGTGTTTGATTTTTAAAGCATTGAGTGAGAGCAACCAACTTTTCTGAAACACACTCACGAATTGCTAGCCCTCTAAGAACGTGTTTAAAGGGAAGGGGAAAGGAAAGACTATTTAATGGACACTTCTCTACAAAGCAATGGATTGTCTTCATATTTCATTCAAGAAATCAAGGTTTTTTTTTTTAATGGTGTGTTGGCGACAGCAATGGTAGGTGTCTTTGTTAGCCCAGATTCTCTTGATTTTAAGTTCCAGAAACGTAACTTAAAAGAATTTAAGTGAAAGAATTTCTTGGCTCATATAATCATGAGAGAAACATGGCTTAGGAACGACTTGAAAGTGCGAAATTTATTTTACTTTGGTATTTATCCCTAGTGTGTTCTCTGGTGTGTTGAGCTGGACGGATTAGTAGGGCAGGATATTCTTGAGACTCTGAATGAATCTGTATTTGTGGAGCAACCAGATAAAACTTTTATGTTTCCATCAGCTTCTGGGACGTTTCCAGTCACATCTCTGGACAATGAGTCCACCTCCTATGAGCTAGTGGGTGAGTCTCTAAATCGCTTCTGCCAAGATTTCCTCCCTCTGCCTGAGCACTTCCTTTGTCAAGAAATTCATTCCTGGGGCTGGCCGTGTGGCACAGCAGTTAAGTTCGCACATTCTGCTTTGGTGGCCCAGGGTTCACCAGTTCGGATCCTGGGTGTGGACCTATGCACCGTTTCTCAAGCCATGCTGTGGTAGGCATCCCACATATAAAGTAGAGGAAGATGGGAATGGATGTTAGCTCGGGTACAATCTTCCTCAGCAAAAAGAGGAGGATTGGCAGCAGATGTCAGCTCAGGGCTAATCTCCCTCAAAAAAACAAAAAAAAGAAAGAAATTCATTCCCTTCCAAGGTGACTGAATTTATCTCCTGACATATTTGTTAGAGCCTGTTGATTCCTTCAGCTCAATCAGTCACTTTTCTTCAGTGTATTTTTCTCAATAATCCATCATTCAGGTCATTCAGAGTAGAGCTTTCAGTGCTCAGTTTCTGTTCACTGATTCAGTTTGATTTGATTCAACCAAAATTTGCTGAACACCTACCTTCTGAGTATGGGGAACTTGGCTAGGTTCTGGGGACATGGAAGTGAGTACAATATAGTCACTGCTCTCAAGATTTTGTGCCATAGTTGTGGCAAGGATGTAAATGTTTTT
Source organism: Equus asinus (assembly GCF_041296235.1). Taxonomy (NCBI): domain Eukaryota; kingdom Metazoa; phylum Chordata; class Mammalia; order Perissodactyla; family Equidae; genus Equus; species Equus asinus. Next base: position 35,724,748 of record NC_091799.1, read on the forward strand.
TAATCACATGTGCTTTGGAATAAAACATATATGAAGTATAAGAGAGCAAATGGTCAGGTGTTCTCCTAGGTGCTGGGAACACGAGAACAAATAAAATATTATCACTGTTCTCAGGGAGCTCTAGCAGTAGTAGGGAGCGTAAAATCATTACTCAGCATAGTACAATTGTTATTGTAATAATTATAATATAATGATATTAACATTACTAATATATTATTAATATTATACAATATTATCAAAATAAAATTGTTCTCATAATATAATTATCAGTGGTTTGGGATATATTATTCATATTTTAATAGTATTATTCATATTAACATATTTATTACATAAATACAATGTTTATATCTATACATATATTTGAATAGAACTATATATGTATCTATAATACAAGGGAGGGAGTGGTCAGGAGGGAATGGGGATCGGGGAAGGGCTCCTCACAAAGTCCTGCAGGGTCTGTCACTTCTTTCAGGCATTGTGCCACCCTCATACTTCCCACCACCTCAAATTCTGCTCCCTGCATTCCATGTCTTACTTCCTATGGCTGACTCCTGCTATTTGCTTATTTAGGAGAAAAGAAAAAGAAACAATCCTAGGATGGGTTGGTAGCATGCCTGTGATATCATCTGTGTGTTGAATATAAATGTATGCATTTCCTGTGAGTTATTTCTTCCAGAATGAAACACGCGCAGAGGAGCATCCTCTGTCATGACCAGAGAGGGCGCAGACCAGCCCTAAGCCCTTTCGTGTGGGAGCAGAGATCTCTGAGGCTGCCCGGCGTGAGCCAAAGGGGTGGGTCTCCTGCGTCTGGACCATTTGGCCTGGATTTTACATTCCCCGGGATTTTAGTATCACAGGGCTGGGCAGGGTTGAGGCAGGCCATCAGCACAACATTCTCTTGTTTTCTTTTCATTTTCCCAGAAGTGAAGGGTCTACAGCTTTCTTGAAAACATTTTCTAGTCTCTCAACATCATTTAAAGCAGGTGGTTCTTCCTAAGTGGTTCAGGTGGTTTTGGGAGTGGAACCAGTTTTTTGTTGTGCTGGACTCTCCTTTGACTTGCAGGATATTTATTCTTCTGATTCCTTCCACTAAATGCAAAGAGAGCCCACCAGCCATTGAAACGACCAGTAATGCCCTACACATTTCCAAACACCCATCCCAGGGAAACAGTTCCATTGCCAACTGAGAACTGTTGCATGCTGTCACCAACTTTGGTGACAATTAGCCTCAATTATTGATTCGTTCATGTAATCCTTACAAGAGCAAAGCGCCTAAATCCTACTGTGCACTTTTAATTGTCATGTGCTGTAAGAGCTACAGAGACGAATAAGACACCCACTGAGATCTTACCCCAAGAACAAACAAAAGATGAACACAACTGTTACATTTGTCCAGTCATCTGGAAATATATATGGAATATCTGTTTGCCCTGTGTCAGGGGCTGTGACTCAGACACTGTCCCATGTATACAAGACAGAACGGAGTGCAAGTATCATGTGAGCTCATAAGGAAAGGGCATACTTCCCAGCAGGGATCTGGAAGTTTCCTGGAAGTAATGTTGCAGGTGATACTTGAAAGGACTTGGGTAGCTAGAGATTGGTGATGCCTGGGGGACAACAACCAAGGGGGAGAAAGCCGCACATGGAAGTGAGATAATAAGTGACCTACCTTGACTGGAGTGACAAGTGGTAACATGTGAGTTTGAGAAAGGTGTCTGGAAATGTGAGAATAAAGGGTTAGAACTCTCGAGGAGCTTAGTTTCCATTCTGTTGGTCATTGAAGGGATTTCAAAGGACATATTTATCCCAGATCCAGAGGCTGTCACATACTTGAAAACAGTTCTCAGGCTTCTTCCCCAACTCCTGTTCTCCACACATGAGCACACACTTACAGGCACACACATGCACACGCATTCACGTACCTCTCCATTTCCCCTTGCCAGGTAAAATATCCTTTGTCCATTTCTTCTCACAGGAACCATTTTCCAGTTCGAGGGGAGAAGATGAAGACTCACAGATAATTTTATGTAGCCACCACTCTGACTTGTATACATTGAAGTTGCATCTAGATCGAGCAGGACCACTGCAGCTCACCAGAGGCCCCAAAACTTCCTGAGGTCCACCCTTATCTCTTTCCTTGGGGCTCTCAGGATTGAAACTCCTTTGTTTGACCTTTGAGATCTCTTATTATCGGACCTCCACCTGCTTCCCCACCTCATCTTCTGTAGGGGTCCTCATGCGCCTTACCGCAACCAACCTGAGCTGCACTATTTTATTTTGCTTCCCTCTGCCTGATTTTCACCATTAATTCCTGGCCCTTTGCTTCCCAGTTCACACATCACCTCCTCTGGGAGGTCCTCCCTGAGCCTCTAGCATAAGTTAGATGTCGTCCACCTACCACTCCCCACTCCCATCTTGATTTCTTTCAATCCAGACCCCAGCCCACATCTTGATACTTCTTAAAACTACTCCCTCCTTTTTTCTTTTTAACATTTCTTGTGTGAATTACTCATTTGGCTGCATAGCACCTGTGGTTGTTTCAATTAGTTTCTTTTTTATATATTGACATCTTACCCTCCAATATTGACCCATTGCCCTCCAAACATACTGACCAACTCCCAGTTTCATCCTGCATGATGGCCTTTGTGCCTTCTTTTCTCTGTTCCCAGAATGCAGTTCCCACCTTCATCCCCTGCCACCCAACCTTTCCCCTGATCTCCCTTCACTAATTCATCCCCTACTCTTCTTTTAGATCTCAACCCAACGGTCATTTTCTCAGAAAGCGAGGCTTCTGACTAATAGAGTTTCATTGCATGTATTATCTGTTTCATTGAGCCTTTCCATTTATTTGGGTAGCTTTCTGATTAGGTGTATCTGCTCCACTGAATTGTGAACTCAAGGCAAGACACTGCATTTATTTTCGCTCATCATTGTTTCTGCTCTATCCTCCAGCATGTAGCTGTTCCAGGGACTCAGTGCCTGTGGGTTGCTAAATATATACATGAATGAGTAGGTTGACTTCATATGGTGTGGAACCTCATATATCACGCCATGGGATTTACATATCTTTACCTATAGTGATTGATAAATGAAAAGAAATATCGACTAGAATAGCATTTTGACTCCAACCTAGTCTTACTGTAGAAAGTTTTAGTTAAGAAAAAAAAGTGGCAAATTTTTAGGCTAGAATTGGAAAATGGAGGTTTTGAGAAAATTTTGTTTTTCTTCAATCTTGAGATTTATTGCATGCATGAACCCTTACACACAGACTTGGCTCCCAAAGGATGCCATCACTGACTCATCTGGGAGAGATTTAAAAATGTGGATTCTAATCAAATCATCTGTAGAGCTGTCAGGTGCTTCCTATGAATTCTGCGGTAATTAAGAGTCTGCCATACAATATCAGTCATTAGAAGCTTTCCTCATAATCCCGGCAGTGCTCCTGGAAATAGAAGTCTCTTAAGCCATCACTCAACCACACTGATTTCCTAAAGTCTAATGACTAGGGCCACTATTAGGATTCCATACCGATGAAATGCTTTCTGGTAACTCCTTTTCTCCGGAGACCAGAGAATGAATTTACAATTATTGAGATCAGGTCTTGGTTGTACACGTCTCTGAACTTGGAAGCAAGAAACAGTATCAGCCAAAAAAACACAGCAGCCAGGGTTCATCTCTCTCTACCAGTCCCTTGAAGGTCCTGGGCCAGAGGAAGAAGTGAAAAATTTAGGAAGCGAGGGTCTAGTTCTCCACTCAGGCTGCTGAGGAAACTCTTATCACTGACCATCCCATCCTGCAAGGGGCAGAAGAGGCTGGTGTTGAGCTGTGGCCTTCAACTAAGAACGGAGGATTCTGGCCAGAAGGAGGGGCACATAACCCAATGACTACCTTCCTCTCCTCAAAGTAACAGGAACAGGACCCAAGGAAATGCCAAGATCAGAACAAATAAACTGACAAAGCACAGTTTCTGCTTATTCCACAAAGGTCCAAGATAACTTCTCTATCTGATTGGCTTCCTTCTCTCCTGCCCATCTGCTCCATTGGGCCCGTTATATCTTGGGCTTCACAGCAGTACCTCCTGAACATCTTGGCTTCTTCCTGAGTAAAGCCCACAGACCTATATTCATACTCCAACGTTCACCGAAATCAAACATCCTGTGCATTCTTCCCTGAAGTCCCATTGCCTCCCCTGCTTCCCACATGCAGACACCATACAATCTTCCTCATTATATCTGATTTCCACAGACATTCCTCAGCCATAACAGATGGGTGTCAATGGGGTGGGAAACATCCATTGTGATGAAACAGACTGAAGGACTGACCCTTCCAGGCCAATGCTATTGAGTGCCTCCAAACAAACCTTGTGGCAGTCAGAGTGATCTTTCTGAAATATAGCTCCTCTCTTGTCACCCTACATGTCCTCTTTTAACAACTTTAGATGTCCGCATGATGCATAAATAACAAAACTCAAACTCCTTAAGCTAAACTAGCATTTATTGACCTTCATCCTCTTGTCTCAGTGTCATTTCTGTGATTTTCCTTGACCTTCCCATCCTACACTCCCACACATCAATTGTCTTCATTGTTTCTGTCATGACAATGTTTCCCATGCCTCTGCGCTTCGCCAGTGCTGTTCTATCTGCCATAAATAAACTTACACTTGTACATCTCCACCTGGAAAACTTCTGCCTTCAAGACACAGATCTCAGACCCTTTGCTTTCCATTCTTCCCTATCCTCTTCACTCCTAGATGTAGGAATTTCTTTTTCTATGCTCTCTTATCTTCTAATTCCACCTCTGTTTGGTTTCTAAATTTCCATTAGGGACAAGGAGACTCTGGAGGGTCAGATACAAGTAGGGAGTCTGAAAGCCCAAATTAAGTTATCAGGAGGGGGAGGGGAGACAAACCAGAGTGTATGGTCACCAGCCATTGAGTGTGGATGAAAAGTGGTGTAAAGGACAACACCCAGACTCAAAGTCCTATTTAAGAGTAAGGGCAGAGGGTTCAATCCAAGGGGGTCACACAGACAGGCAGAGACCAGCCACCCTGGAGTCAGACAAGAAGAGGGAGCTGTACAAAACACTAAGGGAATCTGGAGGAGAGAAAGAAACAATTCTGTTTGTGGAGGTTGATCGAGGTCAGCTTTCACTGAGGAGATGACAGTTGAACTGAATTTTAATGAATTTGTACTTGTCAGCCTCAAAAGGAAGAAAGGGTACCCCAGGCTCTTGTCATTAATGTTCCCAGCAGCCAGAGAGGTAAATTAGTGATCACAATAGAGAGTGAGGGAGCAGCAGCCCTATCCATTTTCTATAGAAGTGTTATCACCGCAATTGCAATTTTGATAATCATTTGCAATTTGTCAACAAATTATATGGAAATGATGAAAATTATCTTGGGTTTTTCTTCAAGATGATTCATACTCATGAATATATAAACTCACAGATTCAGGGGAACTTACAAACTCTGATTTCAAAATCACAATGAAGAATCTATTGGGTCTTTCTGTTACAACAATAGCATCTACCATTTATACAGAGATTTACTGTTTGTGATAAGAGTAACAGCTGGCGCTAATAGTGTATTTGGTAAGTGTTCTCCAGGCGTTATCTTACTTAATCCTGATAGAAAATCTATAGCTAAGTTCTGCTATTACTCACGTTTTACAGAAAATGAAACTGGGGCATAGAGAAAATACATAACTCACCCAAGATTATATGGCACAAGCGTTTGAAACTAGGCAAGTTGACACTAAGAGCCCAGGCTGTTATTTGTCTCAGTTCAGTCTCCTCAACCACTTCTAAATGAGTGTGGGTAGACTTTGTTAAGAGAGTTCGTTAGCGAACTGTTCCAGTGCTAAGTTTTTCTCAACTCACGAGAAGTGATGGGGACTTCAGTAGGACCACTTGGAGAGCCTTGAAGTGTGTTCCTTGCATTTGGTTGATGCAGAAATTGAGTGGCCCTTCTGCTTGGGAATTCTAGGGGGTGAGAGACTAAGAGTGTCAGCATCAGAGCAGGACAGCACTCTGAAAAACTGAAAACAGGAAAGAAAAAAAAGAAACATGTTATTTTTCCACTGGCTAAATCAGGCTTTATATACTGACTTATGAGTTTTAGTTATATATTGCTTTAGAACAATTTTTATAATAGAAAACACAACAAAATGGTAAGAAAGTGCTAATATAACAATAAGTATAATAGATGTAAGTAGTTAAACTCATCAATTAAAAAAGCCTCAGTTTAGATTTTTAAAAATATAAATTATGTTGTCAACACACCCAGTTAAACAAAAAGATACAAGAAAGTTTCAAAATCTAATGATAGAAAAAGATATATTAGGCAACTATAAACTAAATGCAATCTGAACTATCAGCTTTAAAAACTGAAGGATTCATTTTGGGATGATTACAAAGTTCTGGAGATGACGGTTGTACAACAATGTGAATTTACTTAATGCCACTGAACTGTACAGTTGAAAATAGTTAATAGTAACTTTTACTTTATGTATACTTTACCACAAAAGAAATTAAAAAAAATTTTAAAGCCAAAGGAAAACAATATCTCAAAGGAAATAAAGGGATGTTATATTCTAGAACAACAGGGCAAGAAGAAACATCCATCATGAGCACATATGCTCCTAATAATATAGCCTCTAAATATATAAAGCAGCAATTTATAAAACTGTGGGGAGAAATAGGTAAATCAGCAATTATAGTTAGAAGTTTTTTGTCATGGAGTTGAGCTGTCCCATGGGTGTGTGGGTCATCCTTTTTTTTTTTCCTTTTTGCAGAGGAACATTAGCCCTGAACTAACATCTGTGCCAATCCTCCTCCACTCTTTGTGTGGGTCACCGCCATGGCATGGCTGATGAGTGGTGTAGGTCCATGCCAGGGATCTGGGCAGCCAAAGTAGAACACTCTGAACTTAACCACTATACCACAGGGCTGGCCCTAGTTAGAAATTTTTTAACACACCTCTCTCCAAAACCAATAGCCAAAAAAAGCAGAGAATAAATGATAAAAATGATACAAATTCAATAGTTGGTTAAAAATACATCTTATGTTTAATTAAGATCTTTTTCAAGGAATAGAAGCATGTTTCAACATCAGATAATCTATCAATATAATTCATATTAATAGACCAGAGAAAATTTTGATATGATTTTCTCATGGATGAAGAAAAATTATTTGATGTTCAGTGTCTACTTTTCATAATAAGAGAAAACAAAAGCAAAACAACCAAAAATAAACACAACTCTTAGCAAACCAGGGTTTATACCAAAAATCTATTGCCAATATTACACTCAATGGCGAAACTGTAGATACATTATCTTGACGATAAGATATAGATCACAGATGTCTACTACCACTGCTACTATTTAAGACAGAGTAGAACTTCAGAATAGAGATAGGGCCTTCTGGGACATAATCAGCTGATTTTCAGAAAGTATTTTCTTCGCTTCATTTTTTCTTTGCTTCTCTATTTCTTGAACTGCTGTTTTTCAAATATTGGCAATTACATTTCTATCCTTTCTATCCTTTAGCTTTTCTTTTATGTGCCCCACTGTCTCTCCTGTGGGTAACTTTTGGAAGGAATCTGATCCTTAAGCCTACCAAATGATTCTTCCATTGTATTTGTTCTGATATTTTTCCACAAAAGGTTTGTCTCATATTTATTTTCTTTATTTTTGTTATTATTATTTTGTGTGTGTGGGGGGGGGAAGATTCGCCCTGAGCTAACATCTGTTGCCAATCTTCCTCTTTTTGCATGTGAGCTGCAGTCACAGCTTGGCCACTGACAGACGAGTGGTGTAGGTCCATGTCTGGGAATTGAACCTGGGCCACCAAAGTGGAGCACATTGGACTTAACCATTCGACCACTGGGGCTGGCCTGATTTTCTTTAACTGTTGTATTTTTTACTCCTAAAATTATTACTTGAAATTTGGAACCTATTTGCATTTCATACTGCCAATTTTCTTTTTTATTTGAGAATATTTTTATTCATATTTAAAATTCTTGTCCTTTCTGTGATTCTGTTTTAGGTAAAATGAATGTTATCTTTCTTTTATACCAGTGATACCCATCTAGTTATTTTGGCCTGTGTCTTCACGTTTCCCTAGATAATCACCATTCAGTCTGACCCAGTGTTTTGAGGGGATGGTTGGAAGCCTAGATCCAAATAGGTGTCCCTTCTGGTGAGTTTAAGAAGAGAGGGATTGATCTCCAGGGCAGGTTGCCCACCCTTATTGGCTTCATGCCCCTCCTTCTATCAAGGACTCTTTTTTGAAAAAGGAGCAGTGGGAGGAGACTACCTCTTTAAATTGCAGAATACTATTGCCCTGCAGATACAGGAGATGGGGAGGAATGAATGCCCAAGGACAGCGGGTTAGCAAGGGCCTGTTTCACCCTCCCTCCTGCCCAAGACTGCTCCTCCACATCGTCACTGTGGCTCTACCATGTTGCTTTAAGAAGTGACAGCCCTCTTCCAGCTGCTGGGGATGACTCTCAGAAGATCCCCTAATTTATGAGAGGAGGGAAAGCCTCAGAGCATCAACCCAGGGTGCAGAGGAAGGGCTTTGCATAGCAATCCTTGATAAGTGATGTACAGGGACTCAGGAATGAGTCCCCACCAAGAGGCTAGTGTCTTGTGTGTAAATGGTTAGAAAGTTAATTAACAGCTTAGAAATCATTACTCTGTGGTTACCGTTGGTTGCTAGACTTTGGCCAAGTCATTCACCTCTCTGAGTCACAGTCTTCTCATCTATCAGATGAGGATAAGAACAGCCCCTCCCATCCCACCACAGGTGGGTTTGCAGGTAAGGCTGCAGCAAGGCTGGGTGAGAGGGTGTTCAAGAAGTGGTCAGCACAATCCAGGCAGCACTCCTGATCCCTTGGCCCAGCTATGCTCTTAGAACTTCATGCTCTTGCATCTTTGGTTCTTCACTTGGCAAGCTGAATAGTGAACCTACTTCTGTGGCAGCACCAAAGCTGTCATCATACCCTGTCAATGGAGCAGGTCCACATCCCCGGAATTAGTGCCACGCTCCATGGGTCTGTGTCTTGTCCTTACTTGCTCTCAGGGCTCTGAGGCCTGGTGGGTGCAGGCTCTGTCTGCGTCCTTTGCTGGCTGGCAATCCATGCTGCTTACACACAGCTCTCATCCACCGCCCCACATCTCAGCAAGCCCTTGACGGAAGGCACTTGCCTGTTATTAATTACTGGGAGTGTGCAGCCTGAGAGATCTTATCCATTCACTTTCTTCTCCCTGAGTGTGTGTGTGTGTGTGTGTGTGTGTGTGTGTGTGTGTGTAAGGAGGGTAGTGAGGGAAGAAGTTGGGAGAAGGATCAAACAAAATGCACCAGCCACCATCTGTGGTGTCATAAAAGGAAAACAACCCCTCAGGCAATCATTCCAGCACTGCGGGGGTCTGTGTGCTAACCTGTATGTGCTCTGGGGGGTAGGGGGTCACTTAACAACTGACGATCAAATGCAAGAGAACTCTAGGGAAACTGCTGTGTGCTTATGTAGAAGTGACTCCAAAGAGCAATAGTAACAACACTCTCTCTCTCCCTTTTTTTTTTTTGGAATAAAATGAGTTACTTGCTGCTAATGCAGCATAAGATAATTGAAAGAGAACAGACTTCAGAGTTCAGAAATCCTGTATTTGAATCCTGACTTCATCACTGTGTCGCTGTGTGCCCTTAGACAAATCATGTAATCTTCCTAAAGCTCATTGTCCCTACTTGGAAAAGTATGACAATAATAATTAATATACCATAGAGTTGTTGAGATAAAGGAAATATATGATGACATAAAATTAAAACTAGATGATGAACGTGAATAATGTTGGATACTGTGAGGAGCTTTGCAGATGTTGGCTGTCACCAGCATCACTGGCTTAGTCCTCAGCAAGATGTGAGCTTTAGCAGCTAGATTTGTTTAATGGTAATTGTGCAGGGGTGACTACTAAACTCTGGGTTGCTGAATGCATTCTTCAGTTTCTAGAACTCATGTATCTTCCCTTGAATGCACAAAGCAGAGCTAATATTTTTCAAGAGAAAACTATATCCTAGGCATATGAAACCCTCACTACAAGTATATATGGTAGGTGTTGTACTCAGCCTCCACAATGGCCCCCAAGGATCCTGTCTCCTGGTATTCCCATCCTTGTGTAGCCTCCTCCCACATTATGCCAGCATTGGTCTGTGTGATGAATAGAATAGGGCAGAGATGGTAGTATGTGACTTCCAAATCTGATTATAAAAGACCCTATGGCTTCACTCTTGGGTACTTTGTCTTTATCCCTCTCAGATCTTGTGCTTTGGGGGAAACTAGCTGCCCTGCTGTGAGAGGTTCACATGGGGAGGAACTGAGATCCCTTCCAACAAGCATGTGAGTGATCTGGGATCTTGTAGCCCCAGTCAAACCTTCAGATGACTACAGCCCCAGTAGACAACTTGATTGCAACCTCATGAGACACCTTGAGCTAGGACCACCCAGCTAAGCTACTCCTAGATTCCCGACCCTCAGAAACCTTGTGAGATAAATGTTTGTTGTCTTCAGCTACAAATCTGGATTAATTTGCTATGCAACCATAGATAACTAGTATATGAAGTATGATCATTCTTTTATAGATGAGAAAACTACAAATCAGAGAGGCTAAGTATTTTTTTCCAAAGTCATACAGTTGAAAATACTGCATTTGAACTAGAGCTTTGTGACTTCAAAACCAGCATGATCTTACCACTAAATATGCTGTTTTCCCATGACGGAAATTTACTATTGACCTAAAGAGGAAAAAATAAACAAAAAATTAGGCTTTTCAAGGAAGACAGATTCCTTTCATATATAATTTTTTATGATTACTCAAATACCTCAAAGAATTATTCTAAATGATGAGTACCCCAAACCAAATATAAAGCAGACTTGGTTGGGAGGAAAGGAAGAATCAATTCCTTTTTTACACAATGTCTTGCTAATCACTGAATGCCAAGTTCTGGGAGTAGAACTGAATATAACAGCAGATTCCTGCTCCATGGAGCTTACGGTGGAAAATAGCTCAATAGAAGATTACAACTGATAAGGCAGTCTAGAATAAGAACTGAGAGCTCTGGAACCTGGCAGAATTTGGTAAAAATCTGCTACTTATCATCTGTGTGATCTTGAGCAAATGACCGACTGCTTACTATGCAAAGGACTGTGCTAAACTCTTCAAGTTCATCTTCTCTTCCAGTGCTAACCTCTTTGTGTGCATTATCATACATACCAAATGCTAAGCTTTTTATGTGAATTACCCCATTTAATCCTCAGAACAATCCTATGAGTAAGTATTATTATCCCAGTTTTACGGATTAGCACCTAGCTCATTAGGCTGTTAAGAGAATTAAAACATATAATCCAGATAAAGAGCTTGATCCTGCATCCAGCTCATGGTAAGTGCTGACTCAATGGTAATGGTAGTGTAGATTACTCCAAATTCAGGTCCTGAAACAAGATTATGTGTGCAAGTAGTTTGTTTGGGAAAGAATGTAAGGAGCTGTGAGAGAGTAACTAAATGAAGTCACAAAGGGAAAGGAAGAAGCTAATAAAGAGTGTGTTGATGAGCAGGTTACTTCTGTGGACAACTGGGGCTCGACCCCACTTGGGTCTCTCTGAGACACAGTGGAGAGCACACCTCAGGATTGTCCCAATAGAGCTACAAAGATGGGTTATTTATCTACCAACTCTTATGGCTCATTGTTTAGGGTTAACCTTACAGAGCTTCCTCCCTGGGTGTGAGTCAAACATGCTCTATGACGAATGAACATCTTCAAGCAAAGGCACAGGAAGCTCTCGAATAGAGGAAATGTCTGCAGATGACTCAGAGGTAGGCCCATATGGCATCTGTTGCAAGTAGCTATTATTAATATTACTGTTAATAATATTACAGAATGATTAATATTGTGATTGGAATATGGTATAGCTTTTCTTAGAACACAGTGAAGGTCATTTTCCACACTTGGACAAGAAAGTCAAGACAGGCTCAGAGATGTGGAGTTGATGGGAAATGAGTAGAACTTTGGGGGAGAAAAAAGAACAGAGGAGTGTTCCAGGCAGAGAGAACCTTGTGTGAGAAGTCCAAACAAGTGTCAAGAAAAAGGAAGGCTTATTCCATTAAAAAAATAAATAAATTTTGTTGTCTGAATTTTGAGTTGAAAGGAAAGATCCTTGAGAGTTAAGTCTGGAAAGGTCAGACTATGTAAGTCAGATCATTCAGGCTTTATAGGGCATATTGAGGAGTTTGGGCTTTACCTGAGAGCAATGGGAAATCCTTAAAGAACTTTCAGCAGATTCATGTTTTGATATTTCACTCAGGTATCTGTAGGGAAAGTGAATTTGGGAAAAGGAAGAAATTTGAAAGCAAAGAGGCAAATTAGAGAAGCAGTGCAGTAGTTTAGGCAAGAGTTAGTCTTGGACTGGGCAAAAATAGAGACAATGAAGACTCAGTAATGAATATCTGTATCTCACATAGTTTTTGTGGGTCAGGAATATGAGAACAGCTTATCTGGAGGTTCTGGCTCAAGGTTTCTCATGAAGTTGTAGTTCAAAAGTCGACAAGGACTGCAGTCATCTGAAGACTTGACTGGGGCTGGAGGATCTGCTTCCAACATGGCTCACTTGCGTGGCTGTTGGCAAGGGGGTCTTAGTTTCTTGCCATGTGGACCTCTCCATAGGGCTGTGTGATACCCTCTTGACATGGCATCTGGCTTCCTCCAAAGTGAGTGACCCCAGAGAAAGAGAGAGAGGGAGAAAGAGAGAGAGAGAGAGAGCACAAGACAGAAGATGCTATATCTTTTATGACCTAGCCTTAAAAGTCACACTCCATCATTTCTGAAATATCCTATTCGTCACCCAGGCCAGTCCTATCCCCGTAGAAAGAGGCTATACCATACAAGGATGTGAATATCAGAAGGCTGGGATCATTGAGGTCTATCTTAGAGTCTGGCTATGACAGTCTAACCTCAGCTTCCCATGGTTCACATCCCTCCCACATGCAAACACGCTCACCCCTCCCCAAGGCTCCCAAAAGTCTCATTCTATCACAGCATCAGATTGAAGTCCAAAATCTCATCATCTATGTCAAGTTCAGGTGCAGAGAGAAGTCTTCTTGGGTATATTTCCTTAAGAATATCTCCTTGAGTATAAGACCTCTTGGTCTGAACTCCTGTGTACTAAAGAGATAAGTTATCTGCCCCCTATACAATTGTGGGGCGGGATAACTGCTGTAGACACTGCTGTTCTAAAAAGGTCACCAGAGCAATTCTGAAATGTAGGCAGGAAATACTAGAATTTCCTTGATTAGTACTCAGTCTTGCTCATGCTGAGGAATGGTTCTTGACTCTCCATGATTCTTGGGTCTGTCCTACTTCTCCCTCGCATTGGACATGTAGCCCAAACAAAAAATAAATGCATGTCACTGAGATTTTAAGGATTGTTTTTTAGTGCAGCAAAACCTAGTCCATCCTAACTGGTAGAGTTATCATGGGAGAAAAGGCTTTTAAAGGGAAGGCAGAGAAGGCTGCAATGGAAACTAAGAAGTGGCCAGGGAGATAGAAGTAAAACCAACAAACTTCAGAAGTGGGAAATAATCAACAGTGTCCAACATCTTTGAGAGGTCAACTTAAACATGCCTTGGGAGTAATTAGGTTTTTAGGTTTAGGGAAAAGACTGTTTGGGGAAACCATGGGAAAGAGTCATTTCAGCAGAATGGAAAGATCAGAAGTCACATTGTAATGGATTGAGGAGTAAGTAGGAGGTAGAGAATTAGAGGCAGTAAATGTTGACTATGAAGGGCGGTAGCTGGAGAGAAACATGGGTATTGGGAGGTTTTGTTAAAATGAGAGACAGTGAGCACGTTTAGGCTTATAGAAAGGAACAAGAAAACAAAAAAAGGAATAAACCAGAGACAAGATGAGGTCCCTGAGAAGGCAATAGGGGGTGGTCTCCAGAGTTGGAGAGGAGGGGCATTTAAGCCATAGTAACAGGAGAAGAGGAAAGGATGGGCTGTTGCTTGTGTAAGTGTCTCAGGTAGGACAGGAAGGCTAGAGAGGGCTTGGTCTGTTCAAGTTTTACAGGAGGTTCTCCATGGCTGGAGGGTAGGTTGTCCTGGAGGCCAATGGGAGGAAACTGGGAGGAGAATGGCCGAGTAGGAGAGGAAGTTAGGGAGGGGCTCACACTGCAAGGGCCTGGAATGATAAGTTTAGACTATACCTTGTATAAAATAGAGATTCACTTAGGGATTTCAAGCAGCATCATGGGACTTTCCTTACAGACAGGATTGGTGATCGATTACCTATGAGGGTGAGAGAGGAGGATGGCATTGACGTTCTAGTATCTTGGAAGGCTATAGGATGTTGATGCCATTGACCTACATAGGGACTGTAAGCACAGAACAGAGGACATTTATTTTGGCAACCCTGAAATACATTCAGAATTGCTGCTGAGCTGGGAGGACTGGGCTCCATATCCCTGATGTAAAGTAAACCCAGCAGTTCTGGGTTTCAGAACCAGGGCTTGTCAGAGCCTTCAAGGCCACAGTTAACACTGAGCAAGACGCTGATGCTGACAGTGGCTTTCCACATCATCAACGGAATTGCAGATGAGCTTGAAAATTCATCTAGCTGGTGCCCAACAGAACCAAGGGACAAATGAAATCCAGGCAATCAGAATCACTGAATATCAGAATTGCAAATCATCTCATAGCTCATCTAGCCCCGGTGGCCATGGAAAAGTGGGTCCAGGTATGCGGCCTTGGGTTCACCACTTGCTACCTGAGCTTCAGATTCCTCAGGTAACATAGTGATGAGAATGCCTATCTTAAAGGTTTGCTGTAAAGACAAGTGATTTTGTTTGTTTGTTTTCATTATTTAACAGTGTTTACCGTATTGCGGTTACTTTTCTAAGCATTTTACAAATCTTAACTAATTCAACTCTCATAACCATTGTGTGGGGTTAAGACTATTTACATTCTCGTTTTAAAAATGGGAAAAGTGAGGCCAAGAGAGGAGAAGGGACTTGGCCAAAGCCACCGAGGTCTTCAAAGGAAGAGTCAGGATGAGCACCGGTCGTCCTGAGTCTCAGACGTGCATTTTCCATGCTTTCAACTGAATAAACACAGGCATTTTCCAGCTGTGTCTTCATGTACCTGTGTGCAGCTTGTTTCCAAGATGTGGCTTATGCCTGAGGAAATGCTGGGAACACGTGCTGTTAAAGGGTCGCAGGAGTTTCTATTAGCGTTTCACAAATATCCTCTCCCCGGGTCCTTGGCCAGGTGTGTGCTAATGCTGTTAGCTCCGCTCTACGGGGAGATGGACACCCAGAGGCTGACCGGCTCTGCAGCAGCTGGGTGGGGAGGAATGACTAGGCTAGCGAGACCCATGTCCTGGGAGAACCACCACCTGGGGACTATCCTTTTGATCTTGTTAATCTTAAAAGGATCTGCATTGCTGGTTTCTGCATTGTTTCTCATTTCCTTCCTTTATTCATTCATTCATTCATTTCAGACGAGGTCCCCAGCTTCAGGGAATTGTGACGGAATTTGAAGCAATCAGTATTTTCTTGCTTATATGTTAGATGCAAGAACGTGAACACTTTGTCTCCTGCAGAAATATAAAAAGAAAGTTAGTGACTTCAGCTTTTAGATACAAACAGGAAGAATGATAGAATCACTGGGTCAGAAAAACTCAGTATCCCAGAGTCATTATAATCAACTCACCACATGTTGCCTGGGTTGTTAAGAACCTCAAACTCCATCTGGCCCAGGTGCCCATTTGATGCTTGGAGCTCCTCCACCCTCCACGGGATGGGCCTGAACAGGCAAGGTGCTGGGCCCCAAGAGGGAGAAACACTTCACTCCCTTATGAGTTAGTCAAATCCCCATCCCCAAATTTCTGGATGCTAGAAGCTCTTCGTCACTCAGAGTCCAAAGATTTCTTTCCGTAACCTCTACCTGTTGGGGCTGGTCCCCAGTTTCTACGAGAGCAATTCCATGGGGCCCTAAGGAGTACCTGGACAACGGAGTCCCAGCTATTACCCTCTTACAGAAATCTCTCCTGCTGTTTCCTTGTTTAAAATGGAAATAGCTGTCTTTGCTTTCACCATCAAAGTCTTTTCTTCCCCCAACTTCAAATAAAGTACTTTCATGATTTCAAAGCTTTTCATATTCTAAATGACCTAATTGTTTTATCGAAAGAGAAAAGAATGGAGCCACCCAAACCCTTCCACATGCAGATATTTGGGGAACACCTGGTACCTGGGAAGTATTAAGCCAGGTCCTGGTCACAGGAGGAAATGATTTGGATAATCACGTCTGGTGCTGGACACCATCATTCTGCTATTCTGTGCGGACCCAGGAACCAGCTCATGTCTCAGATCAAAGGAGCAGTCCAGGCCGCAGGGGAGCTGGTGGGGAATCGCTTAAAGGGCGGCAGCCAGAGAGTGACAGGGGATGGGCAGGAAAGCCGGTTTCCCAAGAAGGACCTGCTACATAATTTGCAGGCCTGGTACAAGAGGAAGATGTGGGGCCTCTTGCTAAAATTATTTAGAATGTTAAGATAGCGACAGCAGAGCCTTGAACCAAGCCTCTGGCCTGTATGGTCCATCCCCGTTTGTTCTCTGAGAGAACCCCACCCTGTGTAGGGCACGGTCTGCAGGGGAGAAGGACCCCTCCTAATCCTCTTCCTCAGGCCCCTGTGGAAAGACGACGGGATCACGGCGTCTGTCTTCCTATTTAGGGCATTTTCCCCTCCATTTACATTATTTTCCCATCTAAAGGCAAGAAGGCATTTACTTACACAGATTAGACGAAACACACTTATCACCTTCCAAAACGTCTAAAAGGAGGTGGTCCACTGTGTGAGGGAGAACAGCGTCTCTCAGCCAACTCCAAGGTCCACCATCCACTAGCCGCTACTAGGATGTCACCTTAAATCTCCCAGCCATGTTTTCCTCATTTCTAGGGCAGAATAATAGAGTGGGGATAGCCTTTACATCATGGGCAGCATTAGATAAAAATAATACATGTCAAGTGTTTAGCACAGGATCTGGCATAATATAGTCAAAGTATTTCATTGGTATTCTGTTGGGGTAAAAATATGCGAGGTAGGGGGAGATGAGGAAAGGAGGGAGCGATGGTAGAAAAGGTGCAGAAATACTCTATGCTTCTGCCTTGAATGTCATTCTCCCTTTCCTCCTGTGAGTGCTCATTCTCTAAGTCCCAGCTCCAATGTCATTTCCTGGGGGAAGGAGCTATGTTCTAAAACTGTGTGTTCCCTTCTGCGGGGCTAGCTTCTGTTATGGGCCTCAATATGGGGAACTGTGAGTATCTCTTTCTTACCTGCTACGAGACCCAGTGCTCCTGGCGGACCCCCTCCATGCCATCCCCACCTCCCTGTCCCCAGGGACTAGCCCCATGCTTGCACAGAGGAATGCTCTGTTCACACTTACTGAAAGAAGGAAGGGAGAAGATGCGAGAAAGAGAAAGAAAAAGAAATTGAGTGATTGCAGATAGGGAAGAACTGCTAGATGCTTCATCTCCTGGGCAACTGGTTCACTGCGGAGTTGCCTTCTACGGTGGGACCAGTTTTGCAACACCTGTGAATCACTCAGGCTCATCATGCACCCTCACTCTCGCTCCACAAGCCTTAACTTGTAGCCCCAGCTGACCACAAGGTCTTCTTCAGAAAGATGCAAAGGAGAAACATGGTGGGAGGGGTGAGAAAGATGGGGAGAGGAAGGCAAGGGGGGTGCTATGAGATGCTACCCTCTTCCTGCTCATGGCCTCCCCACCACCCACCAAACCCCAAGCATGGGCCCAGGCAGAGTAAGAGACTCAGGGGATCCCTGTCCTGATAAGGCAGGTGAGGCAGTAGGAGAGGAGGAGGGAGAGGAGAGCGGGAGAGAGTGCTGAAGGGACAGAGGTGGAGGTGGGGTCTCAAGGAGTCTGAGCAATTGCTGACTTGTGGTTGAGGTGGAAGAGGGGGGCTGGGATCTGAAGTCCAGAGACCAGAGCTGGAGAGCAAGGCCTCCTTGACACTTAGAAAGGTGTGGGGAGGGCTGGTGAGGGTAAGCTGGAGTGTAGGTTAGAACACCTGCTACAGCCCTGACAGTGGATGGTCAGGCCATGCAAATGGAGATCCTCCTTGGGCACCTAAAGTGGCATAGCCCACCCAGCATGGAGGGGGCTTATACACTTATGACCTGGTAAGTCCAAAGTTGACTCTCCTCATCTCCACTGTACCCTTTCCACCGCTTCACCCAGACTTCGGCCTCCTCCTAAAGTCCTCACCTAGGAAGATTTCATGATGTCCAAGTCATCCTAGCCAGAAACATCAGACCCTTCCTTCACTCCTACCTGCCTCACCTTCCCATGGACAATTCTCTCATACTGTTAGTTCTGCTTGCCCTTTCCCTTGGCACTGCCTCATTTAGGCCACCATCATTTTGAATTTGGAGTATTACAACAGCTTCTCTCCCTTTTTCCTTCCCTTGGCCTCCTCTCATCAGTCTTCTGGTGTACATCACGTGACTTATCTATGGTACTGTCTTGATCATGTTCTTTCCCAATTAAACACGCCATACCTCCTTTGGTGTTTACAGGAACAACTCCTTGGCCTGACTTTCAAGGCACTGTGTGATCTGTCCCCAGCCTACCTGTCTGGTCTCATCCCATCCCATCCCATCCTATCCTCTCTCCACATAGCCCAAGCATCAGCCACATGCCAAATGTCCCTGCCTTTTTATACTTCTCTGCCTTTGCTCAGGCTGTGTTCTCTGCCAGGAATGCAGTCCTGCTCCACATCTGCCTGATCTTTTCCTCCTTGTCCCATGTGAAAAGCCCAGCTAAAGTGCCTGATCCTCACCTTAGCCCACAGCCTGCTCCCCAGAACTAGTTGGGAGCATTGATTGCCTTGCATGCTAATTAGTGGTCTGTGCCTGTTGTGTTCCCTCCGTGGAAGCTGAAAGCCCCTCAGAAAGCGAGGCCTGCCTGGTTCATCTCAGAACAGGCATCAGTGGATAGTTGTTGATCTGAACTGCTTGGCAATAGGTCTGGCACCTGGAGCTGCCTGTGTTGGGGGTAGTTTCCTAATTAAAGCACACTAGAGACACTCTGTCTCTCCTTACCTCAAATCCGCGCTGGCAGATCCTCCAGGGGAAGAGAAAATATTAGCATGGACAAGTACATTACCATAAGTGGCAGATCAGAGACTCGTAATTAGGAGATAAACATCTGGAACGCAAGCATTTCAGCGGTTAGAGTCTATACAGAGAGCCCGCCGACAAGTCACAGAAAATGGGTTTCAGGTCACGCGGCTGTTTGTCAACACAGTTGTATAATCTCTGCCCACTCGTCTGAGGGAGTGTGGACGAGCAGGCAGGGAACCCATGCGTCACCCTCTCCTCGCTTAAGCCTCAAAGATGCGAATTCCGGAAAGGTACAGCAACCACGGGGGTCAAGATGACCAATTTAGTAAAGGGCTATGGGGCACCCCAACTATGTAGGGACATTTTGGGAAGATAATTTGAGCTGTTGCTCATGGGATGCCAGCAAAACCCCAATTTGTTAGTCTCTTTTCTCACTGGGTTCCTGTTTCTCCACTATCCGATCATAAAATCCACTTGGTCTCGGGCTGCAGTTGACAAAGCACTCTCTCCTGCATGGTCCCATTAAAAGCGAGGTGAGGAGCCAGGTGAGGATCAGAGAGGTGAAGCGACGTGGTCAGAGTGACCCAGCAAGTGAGTGGTGAGTGGTAAAGACAGGATCCACAGTCCTGTCTGTCCATCCAGTATCCTTTTCTCCTATTGGATACGTCTGTAGTGGGTTGAATGATGATTCCCTCCCAAAAGTTCACGTCCACCCAGATCTCAGAATGTACCTTCTTTGGCATAAGGGTTTTTGCAGATGCAATTGAGATAAGGATCACCAAAATGAGATCATCCTGGATTAGGGTGGGCTTTAAATCCAATGACAGGTGTCCTTATAAGAGACAGACAAGGAGAAGACACAGAGAAGAAGGCCGTGTGAAGATGGAGGCAGAGGTTGGAATGATGAGCCTACAAAACAAGGAACACCAAGGACTGCCGGAAGGCTCTGGAAATCAGGAGAGGCCCAGAATGCATTCTTGCTCAGAGCCTCCAGAAGGAACCAAACCCTGACAACACCTTGATTTTGGACTTCCAGCTTTGAGAACTGTGATAGAATACATTTCTGGGTTTTTAAAAACTTACTTTTTCCAAGTTTTATTGAGAAATAATTGACATACGTTACTGTATAAGTTTAAGACGTACAGCATGCTGGTTCGATTTACATAAATTGTGAAATGATTTTAAGACACCCCGTTTGCGGGAATTTGTTCTAGCAGCTCTAGGAAACTAACAGACCACCTAAATATCCTTTGCTGTCAGTCGTACAAGGCAGTTGAAAACTCCTAACACCAGCAAGCCATTAATAATTACTTTTCGTTTCATTTCATTCTTGCGAGGAAATAAAATCCCCTCAATGCCTTCTCTAAATTATCAAGGAGTATAGAATTTGACAGGGAAGATGGGGAAGGGAAAAAAGTTGGGATGGCCTACTATGTGCCATCAGTAAGAAAATACTACGTCATCGTACTTAATCACTAAACAATTTAGCGCAATCAGTAGTATTTCAACTCTATTTTATAAATGAAGCAAGCAAGACTCCAGAGTGGCTGATCTAAGACTGGAACCGCGTTGACGGATGGCAAACCCCAAATCCTGTAGGACTAAGTTGACGCTCTTCGCCTCCTCCCCAAGGCTGTCCAGATCAAGGGCGCATAGCCATCCCCTGCTCACAGGAGCCTGGACCCCCAGTTCTCAGAGAGCCTCAGCCCTGCTCACCCTGTACCGCACTCCTCCCTCCTTGTCTTCTCCTCCTACAGTGTGTGCCTGGGTCTCAGGAAAATCCCCTGTCTCCAGCATGAGTGCAGTGGAGACCAAGACTCCCGCAAGGGGTCTAAGGAGTTCAGGAGCCTCGAATCATCAGTCCAGAGACAGGATCTGACTTAGGACTTCATCCGTGTTCAGCACTCGCCCCATGCAGATGGCTGTGCCGGGCTCCTCAAAGAGGGGGCTAGATCTCACTCAACCGCTCTGAGCCTCAGTTCCCCCTTATATAAAATGGGGATAAAGGAATAGTTCTTAATCTGGGCTGAGCTCAAATCCTGATTATGCCCCTTCCCACTGAAGTCACTGTCCTCTGCAAGTCTGTGGCGCCCTGCGTGGGTCTGAGCGGCCAGTGAGTGACCAGATGCTGAAGGAGCAGATGTAAAGCGGCAGGCAGAAGGTGTGTGGAGGGGAGTGCTTATTCTTCAACAACTCTAACTGTATTTGATTTGGACTATTTCTTCAGCTGCCACACTATTTTTGACAGCCCCGCATGGCACTTGAAAGTGTGGCCCTGGAGCCCGACAGCCTGGGGTGAATCCCAGCTCTTCTGCTTACCAGCAGGGTGGTCTCAGGCAGTAACCGAATCTCCATGCTCCTTGGTTTCCTCGTCCGTAAAGCTGGAAGATGCTAGTACTTACCCCATGGGACTATTGTGATGATTAAAGGGCTTAGTACACAGAAAGTGCTTAAAACTAGGCAGTGCTTCATGAATATTGGCTTTTTAACATTTAACATTTTACAAAAATATCTTTTGGTATTCCGATTATTTTACAGTCATAAGAAACGATCCAGACCTGGCCTTGCTGTTCTTCTGCTGATGTCACCTAACATTTAGATTGGAACTAAGAATGGGCTTCTGTAGAATGTAGGTTAAAAACAACAACTCAGGGGCCGGCCTGGTGGCATGGTTGTTGGGTTCATGTGCTCCACTTTGGTGGCTTGGGCTTTGCTGGTTTGGATCCCTAGCATGGACCTGCATACCACTCTTTAAGCCTTGCTGTGGTGGCATCCCACATACAAAATAGTGGCAGATTGGCACAGGTGTTAGCTTAGCAACTATCTTCCTCAAGCAAAAAAGGAGTGAGACTGGCAACAGATGTTAGCTCAGGCCCAATCTTCCTCACCAAAAAAAAAAAAAGAAAGAAAAAATTACTATAACCCAAAGGCATACTCTTCACCAGAACTTAAAATGGAGAGGTGGCCTGGTATAGTGAAATCTCTACCTCAAGCCCAACTCTACCACAAAGGGCTGTGTGCTCCTGGGCAAGTCACTTTTTTTGTGTGAGACTCAACTTACTAATCTGTACAAGGTACACACAGGTGTGTGTATGTGTGCTTGTGTTGGTGGCTGGCAGGAGGGGTGAGGAGATACCAACCTGATTGTTGGCCAGGCAATGGTCTAACTCTCAGGACTTCTAGGTCACACCTGGCACACGGCAAGAAGCTGTTGACTCCCAATGCTAGCAGGCCATATCCATCATGTAACCTTGACCGTGTGGCAGGGATAATGACAGAGACTGTCCAGTTCAAGTCAACATCAGGACAAGGACCAGGCAGGAGGCTTTGGGGTCAGGCCAGACAATGAAGGGACAGATCTGCTCAGGTCTGCAGGGCCAGGAAAGTGGCTGACACAGCAAGGGAATGCGGATAGGGACACTACCCAATGGTCAAACTGTGAAGGCCACCAGAGTCAGAGCCTCAGGACAGATCGAGGCCGCTGCTTGTTGTGCTGACACAGACATGCCAAACCCAAGACACTTTTCTGTAAGTCTAGCTTCTCTCAACCTTCCAAACAACCATGTCTTATAGCCTTAAATCCCCGGAGTGCTATTGTGTTCAGACAACACCTTTTCATTCCCTGGTTCTCTGAGCATGGCATGAAGAGACATCCCAACCATGTGATGAACTTGCAATGTTGGAGTTAGCAGTGGGTCACCATCCACCACACTTGCTCTGTGACCTTACAGATGACATTGCATCTCCCAGCTTCTGTTTCCTCATCTGTCAAACCAAGAGGATGGATCAGTGAATCTCTAAATATCCTCTAACTCTGGAATTCTACAATTTTAGGTTTTTGTGTGAAACCTCAGTTTTCTTGCCGAGAGTCTTAGCTCACACAAAAGAGAACATTCCCTATACTTTTCTGAATAATCCTAAAGGGAAAGTCAGATTTTAATAGCTATCCCTGACCTGAAAGAATGTACATTCACTTGGCTGCTTTGTTCATAAAGAATCTTTGGGAAACACTCACTATTCCACCTAAGGAACACACATTTTGGAGTTAGAGGACTTTGGCTTGCAAAGTTTCCTGACTTTGATGGAGCTTCTGTCTGTCCATCCTCAGTTTTCTCATACCCCTGTGTATCCCACCCATGAAACACTCAGAAGCCGGTATGGACATCAATCTCTTAAGCATTTCCTAACGTTGTGCTCCCAGTGGTCTCTTGATTTCAGTCTTCCTAAGCTTTTTGGTTTCTGACATCTTCTTCAAGTCCTCTTTGCTTCAAGGACCCGTTTAGACAGACATCCTGGGGTGGACATCCAGTCCTAACTTTTCAGACTTGCCTCAAAACCCCTGGAGGCTACCCTGATTCCAGCAGCACCAGCCACTATGCAGATGAGATGCTCACCGAGGCAACCCTCCAGCCTCTCTCCTTCCATCTCCCTGAGTTATATACCCTCATCTCTAAACTAGGCATCATGCTCCATTACCCAGCAGATGTGGAAAAATGGGCTTTGTAAATGGAAAGCAGCCACCTAAACTTTTTTAGTTTGAACACTGATTCAGATTGGTGGAGAAGGCAGCTGGCGGTGCCGGGTTCTACTCTTGGCCCATTCTGAGCCTGGAAGAAAGAAGTCCCCCACCCCTGCAGTTCTCGCCTTTGGAAAAGGCAGACTTCAGAATTTGCCAGCTCTTTGCCTCAGAGGGGTCATAATGTGGTTCCTCTTCATACAATGGGGAATTCAAAACATACAGTGCAGCATAAAATATCAATTCAGCCCAGTCTCTGAGTGCTATTGCATGTTGGAGAGGAAAGAGGGAAGTGGTGGGAGGGGGCTTAATTTGTATGGAGGAATGACAGATGTGGTTGATCCACTTTGGATTTATCTGCCCATCTGGACTTTCAAAAGAAAAGAAAGTGGTGTGGTAACAATTTCATAGCAAAGGCCACAGGCTGGTTAATCTTCAGGGATTTTTTTGAGCTAACTTCTGAAAACGTCGATTTGGCCTATTGATTTCAGATTAATTGGCTCTGACTAGCTGGAGAACCGCCAGAGAAATCCCGGCACGTTGCATGCTGCAGTTGTCAATCCTGCCTTCTTTGGTGCTCTCTGGGGTGCGGAGTGGCTGGGTGGCTTCTGCCACGGCACGTGGGCTCTTTTCTAGGAAGCGCTTTTGAGCAGACTCAGGGATTCTGAAATGGGAGGGAAGTTGTTGATGAGGGAGAAAAATTAACCCTTAATGTGCAATATTAGCTATCTTGGAAACTGAACCCATTTCATTTGGGAAGTGGGCCAAGCTGCTGAGTTTCAGAAAGAAATTCAGAAAGAGAGAGGAAACAGAGGGGGCGGGGAGAGAGAGAGAGAAAGAGAACAGAGGCCCAGAGAGTCAAAGAAAGAACAGAGAGAAAACAGAGAAAGAGGAACAGAGAGGAAGAGAAATGAAAAACCAAGAGATACAGAGAGAGTGAGAGGCAGAGAGAGACAAACTCTCAGAGACACACAAAGAAAGAGTTAGAAACAAAGAGAAGCAGAGACAGTGAGAAAGCAGAGAGAGACAGATGGAGACAAAAAAGAGACAGAGGAACAGAGATAGAGACACAGAGAACAGAGAGAGAGAGAACACGGAGAGACTATAACCTAGAAAAACAGAGAGACAGAGGAGACAGGGATGCAGAGATAGAGATCGGTGTTCAGAGAGAAGGAGACAGGGACGCAGAGATGGAGATGCGTGTTCAGAGAGAAGGAGACAGGGACGCAGAGATGGAGATGCGTGCTCAGAGAGAAGGAGACAGGGACGCAGAGATGGAGATGCGTGTTCAGAGAGAAGGAGACAGAGTTTGCAGGGTAAGAGGCTCATCCTGCCAAGAGAGAAAACACGGAAACGTTGAGAGTTGGCCAAAGTGCAGAGATAAGGAGAGAGAATTACAGCGAGGGGCCTGACAAGTTGAGAAAGAGACGAGAGTAAAGGAAACTCCAGCAGCATCAGCCCCAGAGAAACCTGGGGGGCCCTAAGAACAGCCTCACACCAGGACTGCCCACCCAGAGCCCCTGCGGCATCCCCTGGCTGTCAGCTCGCGGGGGCGGTCGCCTAGACCTTTGCCTGCAGCCCCCAGGACGCAAGCCAGGCTTCAGGGCAGCTCAGGTCCCAGGGCCTGCAGAACCGGTTGGTGTGTTGTTGTGGGACGTAACAATGGCTGAATCATGAACAACTGAAAACAAAACAGGAGAACAAAGCGGGGAGGAAGAAACCCACAGTCATATTTTGGAATCTTAATTTCCTACGTGCAGTTGCTAAGCAGTTTCCTGCTGTGTGTGTTTCTCACCGTGCTGAGAAGTACAAGGACTACGAGAAAAGCAGGTGTCGGTGAGGTCTGCTGTGTGGTCTCCGGGTTCTCCAGAGTGGAGGGGTTGTTCTCCTTGGGGGCCCAGGAGAAATGCAGCTATCCTCAGAAGAAAGAAGGGACTGACTTCTGAGCCCTAATAGCCCAATTCCCTCCCAAGCACCTACCACACTACAGGAAAAAAAGGTGGCCTTTTAATATCTCAGGGACAGAGCGTCACCTAAGTCAGAAAACTGGGTCACAAGGGCCTCTCCCTCTGTGTGACTCAGGAGGGCACTGGAGCCCCTTCTGCCTCCATGGCATGGCCATAGTCCTGATTATTCCATGCCTGGAACCTCCTCTGCCTTCCACCACCCACCCCTGACCCCCACCCAGTCCCCACCAATAGTTCCTGTGCCTCCAGCCTGGGCTGTTTTTTTCAGACACAAATCTATCCGTGTCCCCCAAGGGCAGAGGCTTCATTCTACCCATCTCTCTGGGCCCATGCCCAGCACAGAGAAGGGGCTCAGTTTCTAGTTACTGAATGAATGACAACTCCAGCGTGGTAACATCGTAGATTTCCAGGATATAGTCATGTGACCCAGTTCCGCCGTATTGTAGATGAGTGAACTCAGAAACAAATTGGGGAAGATACACAAGTTCCCAGTTAGTGCTCATTCAGTGTCAGTAAAGGTCTTGGTCACTTATAACCCAGTTTTACATGGTTTTCAGGTTCTTTCTCAACTCCGCCCACCCCCACTTGGGTTTTCTGTCTCTCAATGGGGATGTGCCATTGCTGGGTGCATTCAGATCTGCCCAGAGATGCCAGGGGACTGCAACTAGAGCTCCAGCCTCAGAAGGCAAGATTTTCATCTATTTGGGACTCTGCCAATTCGATTGTCTTGATTGAAAGCAATAAATCTACTGGCTAACTTGGGAAAACCAAACCAAAAAAAGAATTTATTGGAAGAGTATAAGTGAATTCACAGGAAAGATAATCAGGCCAGAGATAAACCGGGATCCGGGGCAGCCCTGAGGATGGAGGTCGGAGGAAGCTGTGGTGGTGGGGAGGCGAGGGGAGTCTTCTCACATCTCAGACCCAGGGAGGGGCTAACGCTAGCCATTTTCCCCCTTGTGTAATTGTGTTCAGAATTCCTGGGAGAGAGTCTGAGTGATTTAAACTGGGTTGGGGGTCTCCTTTTGGCCAGGGGAGGAGAGAAGCTCTGATTAAAAGTCCCACCAAGAGTGATGCTCAGTCCAACAAAGACTGCATGCTACAGAGGAGTAGAAGTTCCCTAATGAGCAATTTGAGTGATGTTATGAAAAGAGGAGGGAACGGGCACATGAGAGGCAATAGCACCCACTCCAGGAATTCTGTGAACCTGCTGTGTCCTCCAGGAGGGTGAGATAAAGCCTTGCCATGCAGGCCATTTGTATTTAGGGTGAGCTATGTCTCCTTTTCAAGTTGTCTCAGAGTGCCCTATCCCTGGGGAGTGACAAGGGGAGATGGCCAAGATGCTTGGTTGATGGAGAACCACTTAGGAAGGAGCAGAAGCTTGGGCGTTCGTGATCACCTGAACTGGGCAGCAAGTGGGGAAGGATCATCAGGCCCCAAGGCAGAAGAGCAAAGAGGAATGCATGATGGAGCGCTGGCTTTTTTCTTTGCTTCGATTGTCTGGAAACCCCAATTCTGTACAGGCCAATGTGCTCCCCTGCATCAAATCTATATGAGCATATAGAAGGATATTTTCCAAAGATGACAGTTCCAGCCATTCAACCAAGTGAGTTCACCCTTTGGTGACAGTTATAAGATTCTCGTAGCTGAGGCAGATCAGAGTGGGCAGGGTCCCGCCCTGTAATGTCTCAGGGAACACCCACTGCTCCCTGCTCCCCATGACCTTGTCCCCAGCTCTTTCTCATAATAGAATATGCTGCAGATGCCTTGGTAGCTCCATTGTCCTTCCCATTTACAATATTCCAAAGTCTTAGTTAAAAAAACAAAACTTCCTGCACAGAAACCCAGATACTGCTCCCAGTTATAAGCATCAAGTTTGAAACTTGGCGGATCTTCAGGCTGAACACCTGGGCCATTCTGGTTGTTGCCAGTGGCTCAAGGAATGTGCATCTATTTCAGTACAGCCCACACAATAATTAAAAGGACAATTTGCTTCTACATAAAGAATCACAGAATGAAGCCCCAAACCACATAAAAGCCATTTCTGCTCCCGCTGCAGTTTGGCTGTCCCTGGCCAGCCACAGTCTGACCTGGGAATAGTGGCTGCTTTGTCTGGTGACTTTTGGAGGCAGCAAAGTGGTGGGGAAAATCCCTACGTCCTATTCCCTCCTTTCCCCATCTCTGAACTGCCTGTTTCCCATCTGCAAATCGGAAATAAGACTATGAACTCTGCCTTTCTCAGGGTTGTGGTACAGGTCAAAATGAAGAAACGTATGTGATGTAAGGGCTCTCTACAAATAAACAATCTGTTGCTTTGACTTCTATGAAAATCACACTAGGATTTCTCCAGAAGTAAACACAAACAGCAGATGGGGTGGAATTCAAAAGCACCTCGGGAGGAAAGGAAAAGAGAATATAATCCAGAAAACACCAGCAAAAGTGTGGATTCCACACTGGAAGGCAACCTTAAGTTAGGGGTATGCCGCTAAATATTTAACCACCAGCTGTCTGGAGGGAAAAAAAAAGGCTCAGTTGTAGCATTGACCAATTTCCATGTTGTGAATACTGTCAACCATAGCCAATGTCAAGATATCAACATGACATCAACTGGCTAGCAAAACTCCTCGAAATTTAACAGTTCTCTCTCTTTCTTTCTCTCTCTCTCTCTCTCCAATAGGAGCTGGCTCCAGCATACCACTATCCTAAGTCATAACCAAGTTTGTCCTCTATTACAGTAACCTAGACCTGCTCGCTTGCTGGATTTCAAACACTCCGCGGACTGACAAAAGCAGAGGTGGATAACCCTTGAGGGTAACCCTCCTCCATGTTGTGAGGGAACTTGCAGGAATGAGTTCCTTTTCCTCGGTGATGCTGACGTGGCAGGGACTCCTCCAGTAGGGACTCCATTGACCAGTCTGATGGGAACAAGTCTTCCAGGCTGAAGCAAGCTCAGGCTGACCCCCCTGACGCCCCTGGACCAGGAAAGAGGAGAGTCTCTTCACGTTTGCGTGTTTCATCTGCTCATTCCTGTCTGTCTTTATCAAGCACTTCTTGCTGCCCGCCCTATGCCAGCACTGTGGTTCAAAGGATTAGTAAATTCTGTTGTTTTCCCTCAAATGGCAGAACAATGACAATGCAATGAGAACAGTGCTCTGGTGGAGAGAAACACAGAGCATTCTAGAACAGATTCACCCCGGCTGGGGAGATCAGGGAAGACATCCCAATTTTTGCATGGAGAAAAGCATGCCTCCTGCTAATAAACAGCATTTGTAGAGCCCTGTGGAGTGTGTCGACATATTCACACCTGTCACCTTGTTTGGTCCCCACAGCAGCCCAGAAGCAGATTCAGCCAGGACTGTCACACTTTCCTCCTACCTTCTTCTTTCTCGTGGGTAGGGACGTGAGGTAACAACCACCTTGAGCCCACAAGAATGCCTTGTACTGTGGATGCTTTAGCAACGGCGAACAAATACTGAGATTTTGATTTGAACTTCTGTATCGGTTATTGCTTCTTCCTAAAATTAGGAAAAATGCTCCAGTTGGTTTCTAATTGGCATTTGGCAGCCTAAACTTCTTTGGAGGATGCCTCTAACCGTGGAGAAGGATTACATTTAGAAATAGCCACAAGTCGGGTGTTCTTTCATAATTTCTAGAAACAATAAGAGATTTTTTGGAATCTGCCAGCACACTTTGTGCCGAGGGATATAAACTGGAGTCATTTCAATGTTCCATCCTTCAGTGGCTTTTGGAGCTAAAAATATGAGGCCGGTTTTGTTTTGCAGTGTGTTGACCTCTCTCTGGATTTGAGAAGCGAGGATACCATGCCCTCCTTCGGAGAGCGCTGCGCCATGAATGATGAGAATGCGTGGGAGGCTGACCCGTGCCATACGATTAGCAGTAGATTGCACCCTGGAGTTATTTGTCCTCCTGCACCTGGTTCTTCTGCACCAGTTGGGCTTATTGGTGACTACAGAGTCATGTGGTCAGTCACTTGTCTTCTTTATCAGTAACCACCTGGCAAATTTCTCCTTGAGGATCATCTCAGAGGTGGCTGGAGTGTTGTCAATTCCCACACCTCTTGGACCTGGCTTTCTAGGTGGGCTGTGACATCAGCACACAGGAAAGTTGAGTCTGTCAGATCCAAACAGTGCCTCTGAAGGATCTGCTGACTGTCAGCAAACAACAAATAAGGGATCTGTTCAGGATTTCTGAAGGGATGGATTATCTCTCTCTCTTTTTTATTTTTTTGTGGGTGTGGGGGTACTTATGGAAGACCCAGAGATCAGCCCAAATCCTCCAGTGGTTGGAGTTGGGAAAGTGGGGTACTTTCCAGGGCCCCAGGAATTCCTGCTCATTGGTCTTATTGAAAAGGAGTCTGTGGTTTCAGACATGAGAGCTGGGGCGTAGGGAAGGAGTCTTGATCCATTGCACGCCAAACAGAGATACATCCCAGGAAAGCCACTGGGCATCTCCAAATGGGAGATGATTTTAGCTTCCACATCCCAATCAGAACAGGAGTTACTGGAAAGAAGAAATTCTTTCTATCATGCAAATAAAGAGTGACAGCATCCACCAACTTTCTGAAAATTTTGTCGATAAATATATCTAGAACAGCTTTGACAATGCCCGTAGGTTTGAGGAGAGTAGAAGTGGACCATCTCACTCAATTGCCTTCCCGCTGCATCAATCTAGGTTGTGGCACTTTTCATGTGTCAAAAGCATTATTGGTGTCCATTGAGCTACAGCTCCTGCCTCAGCTGAGTCATTTGGGAGTAACAGCCTGTTGACATCCCTATATGTTAACGAAACCCAGGACCCACTGCCTGAAACATATAAAGTACATTTGTTGATTTTGTCCTTGATTTGGAGAGAAGAAACAGTTTTTTTTGTGTTTGTGTTTTTTCTGAGGAAGATTAGCCCTGAGCTAACATCTGTGCCCATCCTCCTCTACTTTATGTGTGGGAGGTTGCCACAGCATGGCTTGATAAGCGGTGTGTAGGTCAGCACCCGGGATCTGAAGCCGTGAACCTCGGGTCGCTGAAGCAGAGCACATGAACCTAACCACTATACCACTGGGTCAGTCCCAGAGGAAACTTAGCTTTGAAGTCTGACTCTGAGCCTCAGTTTTCTTTGGTGAAATAAGGATGTAATGACAATCTCTTTCCTGTTATTCCAATAGTATTTTGGAGAGGATCATAGGAAATTAGGACCATGAAAGCATCTGTAAACTGTAAAATGGTGTGCATAAAAGAGGCAGATCAGTCTGGGAGTCTCCCAGGACCATGTGGCATTCATGAGTAGTGGGAGGAGCAGTGCTTTTGCTTTTCCTTCTCTGATGTGATCTGAGTGCTGTCTAGATGACAGTGATGCTGTGAAGGACAATCTCGTAAGTCCATTGGTGATATTGTGATTTATAATGAGAAATATATATTTGGTGTTGGTCCCCATTTCTGGCACAGAGCTCCTAAAACTCTTGGAATTTCCTAAGAGATGAGAACAGTAAAAGTGTCTTTTATTATGTTAATGTGATAACTTTTAGAAGGCCCCAAAGTTGTTTGAGGATGGACGCTGGTCACCAGAGGAAACAACCATGTGATTAGAGGGTTCGACCTTTTTTCAGTCCCACCCCCATGGAGCTCCAGGGATGGAAGAGGGGCTGGAGATTGAGTTCAATCACCGATGGCCAATGATTCACTCAGCCATGCCCATGTAATGAAGTCTCCATAAAACCCCAAAAGGATAGGGTTTGGAGAGCTTCCGGGTTGGTAAACTTGTGGAGATCTGGGGAGAGTGGCACGCTCCAAGAGGGCATGTAAGCCAGGTCCCCCTTCCCACACACCTTGCTCTAAGCATCTCTTCCATCTGGCTGTTCTGGAGGTAAAGTCTTTTATAATAGACTGGTAATCTAGTGAGCAAAATGTTTCCCTGAGTTCTGTGAGCCACTCCAGCAAATTAATCGAACCCAAGGAGGAGGTCATTGGAACCTCCAATCTAAAGCCAGTCAGTCAGAAGCACAGGTGACAACCTGGACTTGCAATTGGTGTTTGAAGCGGCAGGGGGGCAATCTTGTGGGACAGAGCCCTTAACCTGTGGGATCTGATGCTATCTTCAGGTAGATAGCATCAGCATTGAGTGACAGTGTCAGAACTGAATTGAATTGTAGGCCACCCAGCTAATGTCAGAGAATAGCCTGGTGTGGGGAAAAATCCTATGTATTGGAACTGAGAACAGAAATATAGCATCTCAAACAGTTTATAGGGCATGTGGAAGAATACCAGAAGCTTGATGGCCATAGGAGTCTGGAGTAGTGAGAACTATTGGACAATTGTTCTTCAGAACTCATCCTGTAGCAGAGCATGCAAACAATGCTCTGTGGCAAGCCCTTGGAAAGATGGTGTTGAGTAAAGGACTCTGGCAAACACCAGCTAGCATCACTTGGTACAGGCTGGAACTCACAGGCAGAAGGGTCTGCAGGCTGCATGAATGCCCAGGGCAAGGGCAGTCCGGGCCAGGGCACAGCTGATCACACTGTGGAATTACAGTCTAGAGAGGGACCACTGCACTGCCACTCCTCTCCTTTGACATATGGCAAGAGGGAGAGCACTTCCGTAAGCCTGGGGACAGTGTGTCCAAGTTTGGGCATCAGCTGCCCAAGAAAGGTGTGGGCCGTGCTGGTCCCAGGCCAGCACTTGGAACAGCACTAGGAGACCTGGTGAAAACAGAGTTTGTGCCCAGGGCTTCTGGCTGGAAGGAGGCACTGAGATGATCAGGGGACAACCCTGCTTCTTTCCCCACAGATGTCCTGCCTGGATTTCTGCAGGAGGAAAGGGGGGAAAAGAGACAAGCATTCCAACTTACTGAGCATCTACTCTGAGTCAGTCTCTGCCAGTGCTTCCCATATTTGGTGTCATTTAATTCTTCCAAAAATTCTATGAGAAAAGCATTGAATCACAGTTTAAAGTTGAAGGTCTGAAGCTCAGAAAGACTGAACAATTTCCTCACATTACTGAAGGAGAGAGGCAGGAATCTAACCTGTGTGTCTGACTTTGAAGGCATGGTTTTTCTTCTCTGTGAAGGTGAAAGAGCTCTCACAAGCTTAGAGAGGAGCTTTCCCAATCAAAAGGAACATTGGAATCACCTGAGGAGTGATTTTAAAACTAACCATACCCAAGCCCCATCCTTATACGTTCTGTTTCCCTGGGTCTGGTATGGGGCCTGGATACTGGTATACCTTAAAATCTCCAGAAGATTCTAAGATGCAACCTGTTTATTTTGTTTTGTTACAAATAGTTTTTAAAGGAGCTCCTAGTGCATCTGGAGCTGGCATAAAGTCTCTCTTTGGTAGATTCATTCATTCATTCATTTACTTATTCATTGACGAGACCCCTAAGCAGGCAAGGGTGAGGAGCCAATAGAAGACCCTTGACCTGTGACCTGTGAGAATTCGTTTACACATGTGGTGCGACAGGCATCCCAGTGGGGTATTCAACGGAGTCCACTAGAAGACAAAATGATAGTGCTTCTTTTAAAATGATCTAACCACGTTGCAATATGTATCTGACAACGTTCTGGTCTTTAAGAATTAAGTGCACATGCACGCACGTGCACACACACACGCACCAACTGACTACTAGTGACAGGAAGTGTGGACCAAGGAAGTGGTTCTTGATTCTCGTCAAAAAGCAGGAAGCACAGAGGTGCTTGGAGTTGTGAAATAATAACAGCAAATTTCACTGGAAATATTTGCAGCGGATTTCTCCTTGAGAAATGTCTCTCTGGCCCTCTCTGTCCATTTTCCTCAATTCCCTTTTTTCTCTTAGCCTTTTCTAGTTTCCTATCTGCTCATAACTTGCTGACCGTCTGTCGGAGATAAACAAGACTAGCACAGGGAGAGAGAGCTTGCAAACAAGAAAGAAGTGAAGTTCTCTTTCTCTCCACTCCATCCCCCAGCCTCAGTTCTGCCAGGCTCTCTCCTGTTTACACTCCTCCAGAGTGCTCATCAGTCTTGTGACGAGAGGCAGGAAGCTGGAGCCACACTTCAAGGTCTGAATCCTAGCTTGGCCATACTGTATGTGTTCAGCCTGAGTGAACTACTGAGCCTTCTCTGTGAGTTGGTTTCAGAGAGATCCTAATAGTTACTATCTCATAGGATGGTTTTGAATTTTAGAGTTTTTACATGTAAAATGCTTAGACTTGTATCTGGTGCACATTAAGTGCCCAAAATGTAACCATGATCATGCTGTTGCTGCTGCCGTCACCGAGAGTCTGATTGTCTCTGGCCCTCCTCCTGTCTTTTGCCCTCCGTACAATTTATGTTCCACCCACGTGGAACTACTTGTAGTTACTGGAAGTTACCCTTTCTCTCCTATGCCTCTGGGCATTTGCTCGTGCTTGTCCTTTGGTAAACCTTCCCATTTGGTCGGTTTTCTATTGTTGTTGTAACACATTATCATAAGCTTAGTGGCTGGAAAAAACACACATTTATTATCCTATAGTTCCGGAGGGTCAGAAGTCCAATGAGGGTCTCACTGGCTAAAGTCAAGGTGTCCACAGGGCTGCATTCCTTGGCTCACGGCCCTTCCTCCGTCTTCAAAGGCAGCCACAGTGGGTCTGAGTCCTCACATCACATCTTCCTGACCATTCCGCTGTATTTGCATCCCCCTTCAACTGTGGCCGGGAAAGAAATGTTCTCTGTTTTTAAGGTCTCCTGTGGCTAGATTGGGCCACCTGGATAATCCAGGCCAATCTCCCCAGCTCCTTAATCTCAATCACATCCACAAAGTCCCCTTTTCCATGTAACGTAACATATTCTCAGGTTCCGGAGATTGGACATGGATCTCTTTTGAGGGGGAGAACATTATTCTGCCTGCTACACTATTGAATGCTTGCTGTCTTTCAATACTCATCTCAAACATTACTTCTCCTGAGCATTTTCTGATTCCTCATGCAGAGCAAGGGGCTTGTTTGTATTCCCTGTATTTTGAAAATATGCCACTTTTGTAGGCTTTACTACAATATTTTGTAGTCAATGGCTGATGTAATTGCTGACCCCACAGAGCTTTGAGAACTGAGACTGAGTTTTATTCATTTTTTTAGCCCCAGTGCCTATGTTGTATTTGTTAAGCAAATGGCCTAGTGCTTCTTTGCTGATGGAAATACTACCCCAAACCTGTCCAAGGTCTGGTTTAATATTTAATGGCAATAACTAATAACTCTTCTGTATCATACTTGACATATTCATATCCTTTGTCTTCCTCTTTATCACAATCATAAGTGAAGGCAAATAAGTCATCATTTAGCAACTGAGAAGGTTAAATCCCTCATGTAAAGTCACTCACACAGCTATTTATTGGCAAGGTGGACAGTCTTGAAATCTAGATTATAAGATGCATCCATTCTATTTAGCCAGAAGAGCAGTATTATGATGACGAGATAGTTGTCTTGGGAGACACTTTCAAATTGGAAACTCTTATGGCTAGAAAGCCATTAATTTGGAGAAATTGGATGGTGGGGCCCTAAAAAAATTAACTGAGAAGAGTACAGATTTAGAATAATCACAAAAATAACGAGTCTACTTCAGAGTGCTCCATGTATAGAAAAATATTTATTTCACAATACTATGTAATTGTTATATAATAATTTACAGTTCTAGGTAGCTTGGCAGATGGAAGAAGTAAAGGTGAGCTAGAGATGAGTTCTACCCTAGTGGAAATCATAGAAGAGTAGACAAGTTCAAATGCGCTTGAATGTCTACAATACAAGAGAGTGTGACATGGCATAAGGCAGGGGCTGGCCCCGTGGCCAAGTGGTTAAGTTTGCGTGCTCTGCTTCAGTGGCCCAGGGTTTCACTGATTCAGATCCTGGGCGCAGACCTAGCACTGCTCATCAGGCCATGCTGAGGTGGCGTCCCGCATAGCACAACCAGAAGGACCTGCAACTAGGATATACAACTGTGTACTGGGGAGCTTTGGGGAGAAAAAAAAGGCATGATGCAGGGCTGTGGGGGCTCAAGTGAGGATGAAAGTCTAGCTGCAAGAACTAGAACAGGTGTTGTAAAAGTTCTTCACATACCAGCCTTAATGGATGGATAAGGATTAATAAAAATGAGTACATTTACATATCTTTAATTGTTTGGAAATAGTTCCTTTCTATGGCCATTCAAAAAGTTTTCTCCCTCAAGCAGGTAAAATGTCAACTCAGTGATTGAACTTGTTATCATTCATTTGCTTATTAGCCATTTTTTCTCATAGATAAGGCAAAATATAATCTTCAGTCGCTGTCCACAAAATGAAATGCCGAGGCAATGGCTGTCAAGTGAATGAGGGTTCACACACATTGTCCACCCCATGGTCTAACAGCGATCTTTCCTAAATGGACAGAAGTTCAGTGATCAGCTGAGTGTGCTTAATATCAAACCATAACTGGCCTTGGAAAACAATATTCTGAAAACTCATGTTGCTATGTATACGGAGGATGTTCATTGAAAGACTAAACATTTGCAACTCATCCAATTTATAGACCTTGGCAAGTGAGGACGTGCTCTTACGTAGGAAAGGAACGAAGCATTGGAGCAATCCAGTTTCTCATGCTGTGCTGACCATAACGATGACAATCTCATAAAGAAGAGTAGAGGTGGGCAGGGAGCAACTATAGCTTAAGACCTCTGTAAACTGTTTGGAACCCTCACTTTGTAGGATTTTGTCTCACCTGCTCTGAAGAGGTCACTCCACAATAATGCTGACCAACTGGTTTTCAGATTATAAAGTGCTGAATTTAGTTTTTTGTTTTCTTTGCTATACATTTTTTTTTTAGATTTTAATTGTGGTAAAGTATGTATCACACAAAATTCCCAGAAAATTGATGACTGCCATCACTTCTCATTGGCAGAATTTCTCCTCTGTCTTCCCCACTAGAGAGTTTCTTGAAGGTAGAAAGTCCTTCTCATTTTTGTATCCCCTGATTGTAGCAATAGCGCGTGACGTTAAGAGTGTGCTTAATAAATGTTTATTCAGATAAATTATATTGTAGTTTAACAGCATCATTCCAAAGGTCTGCCCAGAACCCTGCTGGCCTTTAACGACCGTGTATATAAACACAAGTGCGCACATGCAGCCCCCACCATGTCATGGAATTTCAGAGGCTGAAAAGTCGTAATTAATAAGACATAGATACACAAAGTGTTAAATATGCAAGATGGACAACCTTGAAGTCAGGGAGATAACACGCCCCTCTCCGCTTCATTGAGACAAAGCTATTTCATGTGACCACATTTGGGTCATATCTGTAATTTTTACCAGTGTGCTTTATATTTTATGGTTCAATTATCTTTGTAATAAAAAAGTATGCAATTACACAGTGACTCCTGCCTCCCTAAATCAGAACTGGGCTGGAGTCCAGGGGTTCATTTTTTGGTTCCTTTTTGGAAACTCATCCAATTCTCTCAAAGAAAGTTTCAATGTGTAGCTTCCTCAACTTTCCTGTGAAAATCTACTTAACTCCCTTATTCCCATCAGTGCTTTTAGGGACACAAGTTCAATGGCATTGGGTAGCTAATGGGCATGTGTCTGCTAATGTGGAAATAGTAGCAGGAGGGAGAAAAAAGCGGGGATGGAGCAGGTTTATTCCTTGATTCAGTTCAACTGTCAACTCCCCCAGGAAATATTTCCTCACCACTCACCTCTCCCAGGATAGATAATGGACTTCATTGGTAGACTCCTTCAGCTTTTTGGGCTTGTTTTTCTCATAAGCCTAGGATCCTTCGCATTTGTATCCCAAGTGCCAAGAACAGAGCCTAACGTATCTAAGGCTCCAAATGAATGAATGAATAACCAAAAAAATGAATGACCAATTCTGGGCACTGGTAACTTGTAAATCCTCTTGTATCAGTTCAGATTCTTTGGTAAGATGCTATAGAAACCAACTGTGGCCAACCGAGATCAGACATGGAATTTACTGGAATAAGAGAGTGTAGCTAATGGCTCAGTCCTGCAATCGAGCAGGATCTTGAGAGACTCCAGGGACTAGACCAGATGACTAGACAGCCTCTTCAAATCGCTATGTTTTGGGTGAAAAAATCTCTAACCATTTTATTCAGTCCTTGTGTGGCTCTGCTTAAGATTCAAATTCCAGGGAAAATGAAGGATTGGCTTCATGGGTTTAGGAGATGTCAGGGTGTCTTGATGGATCCACCAGGACTGCATCCAATGGAAGAAAAGTAGTTCTCAAAATAAAAAAAAGGGAAATGGGGTTGGGTGCTGGACAGGAAAAAATAATAACAGCATTCCATAGCAGTTCATTTTCATGAAAAAGTATATCCCACTGTTCTACTTACATAGACTTTGGACACTGGGCATCAACTGCAAGGTCATGCTTCAGGTTTTCATACAGCATCCCTGGCCAAGACAGGACTTCTCCAGTAACAGGGATTGCCTTCCTGCCTTCCTTACCCAATCAGTCCAGCCTTTTAATTTTTCTTCCAGAGTCCCTTAGAAGTTAAAACAATATTTATACCTATTGCTTTTATTGATCTGAAGCTTCTGCTCATGTCTACCCTTCTACTCATTCTATAGGATTTTCCAGAACAAATTAAGTCCTTCTTCCACAGGGCAATTCTCTGAGCCTTGACCTTCTTCCTTTAAAACTATCTGACTTCTTACCTCCCCACCACATGGCTGCTACATGTACGATGCCTCTCACCAGGCATGGCTCGCTTACTGTTCATGAAGACCCCTCCACTTGGGGCCTTTTGGCACTTCCTAAGGTTTGTGTCTGTCTCTCTCCCTGGCTCTGCCCACCTTTGACCATTTCATGTACTCCAGCCTCTCCTCTCCCCACCCCTGCTGCCAGGGACCCTCCTTACTGAATACTCACATCCTCACTTGCAGACAAAGGTGTTGTCTTTCCCTTTAGGCAGATCTTGTCTTGATCTGGCTCCACAGCTTACTCTTCATATGTCTAGAGAGCAAATGTTTAAACTCTCTGTTTAAACTCAGTTTCTTGATGAAGAGGCCTAAAGAAGAGGCATTGAAAAAATGTTTCCGCATTATTTGAGTCAGCATTTTCTATTTTCTTCCTAATACACTGTATTAAGAGAAACTGATTGGGGATCGCAGAGCCAAAAGTCTTGTATTTATGCAACAAACAGCGTAGAAAAGGCAACTTTCCTACTTTTTTCTCCCCTGAGAAGCCTCCAAGATACTTAAAGTATTAAGATTTGTGCAGTCTGACTGTATCTGAGTGTTCTTGTAACAGACACTCTTCTAGGAGAGCAGCTCTGGCCAGGGCCTTCTCTCTTGTGCAGGCCTTCTCAACCTTGGCACTGTTGACATTTTGAGCCAGACGGTTCTTGGTTGTGGGGGGTGTCCTATGCATTGATGTCCAGTAGCGTCCCTGGCCTCTGTCCACTAGATGCCAGTAGCATCCCTCAGTCAGTTGTGTCACCAAAAGTATCTCTAGACAATGCCA
The DNA here is from genome assembly GCF_041296235.1 of Equus asinus. Lineage (NCBI taxonomy): Eukaryota > Metazoa > Chordata > Mammalia > Perissodactyla > Equidae > Equus > Equus asinus. The sequence continues at coordinate 35,763,878 of NC_091799.1, forward strand.
AATGTCTCCTGAGAACCCACCTAGTGGACCCTTGCGCCAATGCTCTTTCCTGGTTCATTGGTAGTAGGTCCAAGAAGATAGTAAAGCTGAGATGGTGGAAAGCCCTTGGGTTTCAGTGTTGGGCACCAACCCAACTTCACTATTTAGTAGCTGTAGTTCTTGGACAAATCACATATAAGCTCACCAAGCTTTAGTCTCTTTGCCAAGAAAAGGGAGAAAATAATAACTACTTCACGGGATTGTTTTGAAGATTAGCTGAGATGACCTGTGTGTAAAGAGACAAATGCAGTGGTTGGCATGCTGTGGTTAAATATGTGTTGACTCAGATGCAATTATCCTCATGGCTTCAATGCAATTCTTGAAACAAAGGGAAACTTTTATCTTGGCTGAAAAATGCCTTAAAATGCCAACACTTTGGCACAATTTAAATGCCAGTCTTCAGGGTCTTAATCCTTTTCTACATAAGGCACATGAAGAATGTTGAGCAGATAACCAATAACCCAGGGTACAAAGCCATCACCAGTCAACATGGGAGAGCTGCTTCCATGTCACTGTCTGAAATGATATTGTTCTGAGTAATGCCATAGGAACCCAGAACCAACCCTCCCATTGTTGGGCTGCTGTGGCAGTTCCATTAAGATCAGAGCCTCTGAGTTTTAAGGATGAGAATGTGAAGAGCTGAAAGAGGTGGAACTTCATTCTGACATGAAGATTCCAGAGAATAGTTTCTTCTGAAGTTTTTATATACACGTGACTCTTTCTCCCAGTTTTCTGTCCCTCCCAACTCTTCTGTCTTTACTAAGAGTTGATTCTTTCTCCTCAATCTTTACCCTGTTCCCCTCACCATCTGCAGAAAATTTTGCTTTGTCTTACAAATTCCATTCCCTGCTCTCCTTTGTGTCTTCTCCATATCATCTCTTTCTCCACTTTTCAACATTTCTCTTAACTTCTCATTACATATCTAGTATTTACTTATTTAAAAAATTATGCTCGCTGTTCATAATTTTCAAAGCAGCAAGTCTTGAACATTAAATTTCTTTTTATATTTTAATTATATGTAAATTTTTAAATCTTCCAGACTGCTAAGTAGAAAGAGTTCTAGCACTCTGACACTTTCTCCAACTTCATAGCTTTCCCCCATCACTGCTCTCACAAAAATCTGTTGGAATTGTTGCAAGTTTTTCTTAGCAGCTGGTTTAGGCAGATCTGGGGGGATTAACATGCACGCATGGGGAAAACACTGGGTATTTAGATAGCACTGTTGTTTCAAGGATCTCTGGAAAGCATGGTTACTCTTAACAAGAATAGAAATGAAATCATTAACACTCATCTCAGCTGGATTCCTGCTAAAAGAGAAACAGTTAACACTTCCCCCAGACACAACTACCCTTTCCTTTTACTTCCTCTTTACCTTTGCTCCCTTTGAGCCAGACACCCCAGGACCCTTGTTTCTTTGACAACCGTCCTGCAGCTGCTAGTGAGGGTGGTGCTGGAAACTGAGGGCTGATCATCATCTTGGATGGGAGCCCAGGAAAATCACCTTTTTCACATAGTAGGCACTCATTGTGGGATTGAATGGAGGCCACAGTTACCCTATAGCTCGGCGTGGAATTTGTATCTTGAAACAACTCCCCATGATTTAATCTTTAGCACCTTGTATAACATGTATACACACCGAATAAACACAACACAGAAGGATTTCAAAGAGGCACTGGCATCTGCAGTTTTCATAGGTGGATCAAACAGGGGTGAAAAATAAACCAGGGTGATGATGTAGTCAAGTTTGCTCTGGAAAGTGCCCACCAGTTTCTTGGGAAATTTTACCGGTCTGGGCCAGGCCCAGGACTTGGGCATTTCCATGGAGACACCCCCAAACCTTGTAAGATGAAAAATACAACACATAACCAACAGAATGGGCACACACAGGTGAACTCTCCCTCTGTTTTTAGAACCCGGGTTAGATGTCCCTCCATTTGTGAGGCCTTCCTTATTGCTCAGAGGAGACCATTTTTCATCCTTCTCTTTGATCTCACAGCACTTCCTGTGTACCTTGTTTATTGCTCTTAAGATGCTGTGTTGTAATGATCTCTTTTCTTATCTCTCCCAGTTCCTTAAGGCCAAAGACAAAAATTTTGTTCTTCTCTTTATCTTTGCGGAGTCTAGTACACAGCTCAGCTCTGACAAAGAGTGATTAAAAAAAAATCCCTATAGAGGGACAAAATCCCATCCACCACCTGTTTTTGTCAATAAAGTTTTATTGGAACGCAGCCACACTCATTTGTTTACATCAAGTCTATGGTGGTTTTCCTGCAACAATGGCAAAGTTGAGTAGTTGCAACAGAGACAATATGACCCTCAAAACCTCAACTAGTCACTATCTGACCCTTTACAGAAAAGATTTTCCAACCTCTGCACTGTGGAACCCAGCCAGTTTTACAGAGATAACCAAAATGTTGGCGCAAGAATGCTAAGTAGAATTGGGGAGGCCAGAGAACTGATCGAGAGTCCATTCTGTCTGGTCTCATGAAGACCTTGTCTTTTGCTTCCAAAACCTGGAACTCATCTCACCTTTTCTTTTTCCTTATTTGCTTTTTGGCCTCATGTTTCACCTCTCCAGGATGTGTCTTTAATGTTTTTTTTCCTTTCATTCCAGTAACGGAATATGATTTATCCACTAAATATTATTCTTGAAGCATGTTTTATATCACAGATATTAATAACACCAAGTGAAAAAAGCAAAATACACAAATTCACATGCAGTCTAATTCTAGCTAACATTTTTAAAAAGCAACATTCAGGAACAGAAAGGAAAAAATATACTGCAACGTCATGAGTGATTGCTTCTGGATAGCTAAGCTTGGGTGATTTTCTCTCTTTTCTTTATACTTGGACATATTTGCAGTGGTAATGAATCTATCCTATCTGCCAAGTGCCTCTGATTTAAGCACTCTGATTTCAGTGCTTCTGTTATTACAAAGACACTGCCTCTAATAGGCCCTCCCGCATTGCTACATGTTAGACTCACTCATAAATCCCACCTATGATTCATCTATATCATATTTGTGAAACTGCTTTGGATAAAAGTCACTGCGTATATGGAAAATAGAGGTAGCTCTGTTTTTTAAAATCTTGTAAAAAAAAAAAAAACGAATCACGTCATCTCCAAAGTTTAATTTGTGATGTTAATTCTACTCATCAGGTCTATTCATGAAGATGGATTCCACTTTTTCAGTTGCTTTCTTTAATTAGCTTCTTTCTAATCCAGACTTCTAGCTTCTGCCAGAGGCTAAAAGAGAAAGTAGCACATGCAGTTTTGGTGAAGTGGAACGACGCTGGGGCATGGTGCCTTCAAAGGTGAGCTCCAAGTCCACCTTCACTGCCTTCTAACTGTGTGAACCTGGGAAAGTCAATCAGTTTTGTCGTCTGCAAAATGGCTTACTAATAACTCGTTGGGTTACTGGGAGGATTAGAGGAAGCAGTTTTCATACGAGCACCTATGCCAGTCTAGTATTCCATTTGTTGTTAGTGCTGTTAAGTCAATTCCAATTCCTAGCAACTCTGTGTACAGCAGAGCGGAAATCTGCATGGTCTTTTTGCACCATCCTCTCACCTTCCGGTGCTATTTATCAGACAATGCTCTGCTGTTATTCACAGGGTTTTCATGGCCAATTTTTGGAAGTGAGTGACCAGGTCCTTCCTTAGCCTAGAAGATCCGCCGAACTGTCCACCACAGATGATTCTGCTGGTATTTGAAATACTGGTGGCGTAGCTTTCAGCATCACAGCAACACGCAGCCAACACACTATGACAACTGACAGACGGGTGGTGTAGTTCCCTGACTGGGAAATGAACCTGGGCAGTGAGAGCACTAAATCTTAACCACTAGACCACCAGGGCTGGCTGGTACCCAACAGGTGCTTGATAAATGTCTTTTATGAAAAAAATAAATGCTTTAAAGACCAGTGAAAGTGCTTGTTGTGGAAGGAAATGCAAGGTGCTTCCAGTGGAAGAGGGCCAGGAGGAAATGATACTTCCTGTCTCTCTGACTCAGCCCAAAGCAGGAAGAACCTTCACTCACATGCTCTACTGGTTACTCTGTAATCTGCTGGAAGGAGCACTGAAAGATGAGTCAGGGGACTCAGGCCCGGCCTTGCCTTTCATTTGCTGTGCAGTCTTAAATGGGCCCCCATTTGCTCATTTGTAACATGAGGGCTTTAGACAAGAATCTCTGTAAAGTTTTAAATTTCTAATACAAAGATGCTGTGGATTCAAAAGATTGCAAAAGTGTGTCAGATTGACCAAATAAACCAATAAAGTTTTAAAAATGTCACCTTTAGAATGAAAACATGCAACATAGGGAGAGTACATTACAGTTTACCACACGTTTTCATATCCATGATCCTCAGAACAATCCTAGGAGATGGGAAAGGCGAGTATTATGATCCCACATAACAAAGAAGGGAAACAGGCCCGCGGTCCCATAGCTAGCAAGTGATGGAGCCTGGATATGAACCCAGGTCTGCCTAATACAAATTTGCAAGCTTTCTACTCTACCAAGAAGAATACATTTCAATGCTCTGGTTGTTGACCTTGAAGACCTTAAGTTTCCAGTGAATCCTTAATTAAATTACTCACATATTTTCTGTTTGATTATAAGCCTTCCTTGTGTTGCTCTAGGACTTAGCAGCATCAGAAATTTACTTGCGCGGGGTCATCTATACAATGTCCACAGTCTGGATTTTACTGAGGAGGGTATCCAGTCGAGAGACACTCCTACAGAGCACAGTTAGTAACATCAGGAGCTGAGAGAGCAAGCTCGGCAGAAGCTCTTTGTTCGATGGTCTTAGTGAGAAGCTGGGGAAGAGTCACCCCCAACAGAACTCCCACTGGCTCTGTACGCAGATGAGGCACCTGCTCTGGTAGCAAGTAGCCTGGACTGGAGGCTAGGTGCTGGACAACGTGGGGAATGCCACCTACCTCCTTGGACTCTCAGTGTCCCCACGGGCACATCTGAAAGGTAAAATGCCCAACAAATTTATCCTTGACTTTAACCTCTGAGAAAGCTTTCCTGGTTCCTCCAAACAAGATCATGGGTCATCCTCTGTGTCCCTACATCATAGCCTTTGTCTGCTGCATTATCTGCTTGTCACATGGATTATTATTATTGTACGTTTACTTACCTATCGCTTCCACTAGATTGCGAGCTTTGTGAAGGGAGGGACTGGGTGATTTTTTTCTGTCTGAGCTGTTCAAGTCCCCTAGGCATTCAGACTTAGCGTTTGCAATATTGTACCCTGACAGTGTCTTCACAATGGCCTCAAAGACCTTACAGGACCTTGCGTAATCCATTAGCTCTCTGAGTCGCCACATTACTCATTTCATGGTTGCCTCACTGGCTTCCTTGCTGTTCTGGCACACACGTGGCACACTCCTGGCTTGGTTCTTTGAGGGACCTCTTCTCTGTTTCTGGAATGCTCCTGCCCCAGACACCTCTAGTCTAACTTCATCACCTCCTTCATGTCTTTGCTCCCATCTTACCATATTAATGATGCCAAACTTGACCACTTATTTAATTCTCCAATTATTTCTCAACACTGCCAGTGCCCTCTCCTGCTCAACATTTCTTCTCTTCCACAACACTTACTACCTTTGAACACACTATTTATTGCTATGACATTTATTTACCATCTGTCTCCTCCTCTAGAATGTAAGCTCCATGAGAGAAGGGCTCTTTGTTCTGTTCACTGGCATATGCCACATCCCTAGGAAAGTGTCAGGCATATAGTAAATTCTCACACGCAACTGTTGAATTGAATCAATTCTATCTAATTTTTTTTTCCTGGCTTGAACTATTTAAGTCCCCCAGAACAGTCAGGCTGAGCTCTTCCAATGTTTTGGACCTAAACATTTCAGCTGATCTCTTTGAGTAGACGTGACCCTAAAGATGTAGAGTGCCAATGCACAGCTTTGCCCACAGGAAGTGACGAGTCCTTTTGTGACACAAATCTCATCCAGCTATTGTACAGCAATGGCTTCTGCCTTTTAAGAAAGTCTTGTTTCTCCTTATATCATAGTTTCAAAACTGAATTTTCAAAATGGGTGGAGGCTTCTAGGCCCCTGGAAGGTGGGTTGAGCTCCCCTTATTTGGAGAGTACTGGCCTGGAGCAGAACCCCCTTCTGTGGGCTCATCCTCCCCATTTTCATTGTCTTTTTGCCTCTACGAGTCATTAAGTGTGCTAATCACAACTAAAACAAAGCTAATAATTGCTTCTTGGAACATTGTGTAACACCATGGAATGTTGCCACGGGCCTCTGAGAATCGGCCCCTAACTCTGCTCAGAGTAATTTCTCAGGGATTTTAACTCGGCCGCTCTTTAAGCTGCATGTTTATCATTTTCTTTTTTATTGTTTCTGGCTCCTCCCCTGCCTTTGAAGTTTCTGAAATCTTTAAGCACTTGGCTGGTCTCTATACACCACAGGTCTTCTCCCTTAGAGAGGGCACCTGGCCAAGAGAAAGGAATCGGAGCTCCTCTCTTGGCTGGGCCTATAAAACAATCAGCTTGCTCCGCAGCCTGCCATTTGAAACGTGAGCTCTGCTAAAAGTACAGATAATGCAGCGTGTTCCAAGGAGATTAGAATACCCCAGTGGGATTTCGGGTGAATGGAGCGGGGAGTAGCGAGTCCTCCACACACACACAGTAACCCTCTCTTCTCCAGACTGCATTGTCTATGAAGAAGTTCAAGGACATGGACTTGCTCCCTCTCCTTCTCATAACCACCCTGATGTGTGAAAGGTTACAAGAGTTCGCAGCTGGGCATTTTCCGTGAAACGATTTGCTTGTTCCTTTTCTGAATCATTTGGTAGCTTCCATCAATGGATATCTTTTTCTTGGCCTTGACAATCCCAGATCCCATGGCTTCCTCACAGGGGAGGCAGACTCTGATGCTATTGTCCTCGTTATCCTCCCCCAAATAGGAGTGATTTCTTCCCTGCCTCTCACCCCTCCCAGGGTGTTCAGCTCTTTCGATAATTTCTAGGAGGAGAAGTGATGGGCATGAGAGCATGCAGCATGAGAGACCCTGGATACCCCAGCTCAGAACCCAGAGTGAGCACTCGTATCGAAGAGGAAGCTTCTCACATATTTGAAGTTTCATTCTCATGAATAAGATCAGAGCCAAAATAGGCTTTATTCTTTCAAAGGTTCATTAAAAGATCAGCAAGTGTAAAAAGCCGAGGCGACTGGTTTCACCTGACTCCAATGTCAATTTTTTCACTTTCTTGGCTGACGTTTGTTATCCCTTCTGCATCATCCATGGAGCACAAACTTAACTTCCGGTGGGACCAGCAGCACCATGAGGAAATTCGTGTACCTGGTAGGGATGACAGTGGGAGGCAGCCTGCAGATAGAGCCAGGTGAGGCAAAGAGTGGTGGGGTCGCATAATTTAGTGTGAGTGAAGACATGGCAGGGCCAAGCCTGCCTGTGATGTGTCCCAGACCTCTCATGGTATCCAATCTTGTGCAATAAAAGCCGAGTGGACCACACATTGATAAAAGTCCAGCTACTGATGAAAGAGGGAAGCGTTTTCCTGCCTACCTAGTGCGTTGTAGAATTCTGAATCTTTAGTTTGTTCAGCTTCAATCCTTGTCACTCTTTAATAGGGACACAAGAAGGGGAGTTATGAAGAAGATGTCAAATATCAATGAATGCTTTCTTGTGGGGAAAAGCAGCAAATGCCACAAGGTCTCTGCCAAGCTCATACTCTAATTGGTTATGGAATCACTGGTCTCCAGGAGTTGAAGGGATCACCTAGTTGATTCCCTCTCTCATCCAGTTGACACGGGAACCCCAGCTACAATGGGCCAGATGGGACCCCCTCCCATCTCAGTTTGAATGTTTCCATTGATGGTGAGCCCCTGACTCCCAGAGGCAGTCAAATCTATAAGCATGCATATTTCTTTGGACTGTTTGGATTATTAGAAATGTGTGATGACATGCTCTGAATACCTACTAAATTGATAGCCATCTCTTAAAAAATATCAGGATCTCATAGTCCCCCTTATTTCCTATGAATTCCTGAGGAAAATTGTCATGCTCCACACATTTGTGAAGGTGGCCACTTGTGACTTCTTCCAGCTGCCAAAGCTCAACACAGTAGCTGCTGTAGGGGTCTCAAGATGCTGCATCACCCAGACCCTCAGCTTCTCCAGGCTGCTGGCTGGATATTCTCTCTCTCTCTTTCCTATGATTGCTGTGAGTCAAAGCACCACCTTCTTCATAGCTCCTAGCAGAGATCTCCAATATCCGCAGTCTGCAATCCCATCCTAGGGATCCCTGCCTCACTCCCAACATGGGGATGGAAAAAATCAACTTTATCCCGCCAAAGAGATCCACAAGATCCCCCTGCCAAACAGGTCCCATTTATGCCATGAGAAGAGGCTGACATTAGTTAAAATTGCATGCAAACACACCATTTCAATATGAAGTATTTGCGTTAATTCATTGCCCTAGGTCAGTTTCACTAGAAGCAGACCCTGAGGCGGCAATTCAAATGCAAGTGATTTATTAGGGAAATGTTCCCAGGAGAACCTAGAAAAGAAGTGAGGGAAGCAAGATAGGAAAGGGGAAAAAGGCAAACAAAAGTACAATTTCAGGCAAAGTCCAGCTTTAGCCCGATCCTTCAGGAGACTCTGGAGTAGAAATTACACCTGAGTTCATCTGGACTCGAGACGAGGGAGCTGGACGTTCAGATTCTTCAGTGCAGTCAGTCATTGGCAAAGAACCACCCCAGCGGGTTGTAAGCTCCTGGGGATTGCCAGCTCTCTGGGCTGTTGGGTAAAGTGACTCTAGCAGCTCGAGGATACCATCTGTTAGAAACAAAGTCACCAGAAGCGAGGGAGGGAGTGCATAGAGACATAAAAGGGATCTGAGGGGATCTGGACAGAGCATCAACGTGACCACTCATTCACCTTTGTCACTTCCAATGAGTTTGATCGGCCCTAGGTTTTATGTATCTCTAACATAACTTGGTATCTTTACAGTAAAAAATGGTCAACAAACTTTAGTGGGGTTTTCAGGGTAGGGTGAGACTGGGAATGTTCTGGGCATGACACACCCCATTATGTAGACATAAGCAGTCTAGGTCCACACTGGCTCTTTGGTGTACATTCACATTTTGATAGACATTGGTCAAATAAATCCTTTGAAGTCACTTTATGGAGGCAGCTCTGGAGTCCTGTTTGCTGAACCTCTGTGTGCATATGAATCTGGTCATGTCCCCTCGTCATCAGAGTTTTCTATTGAGCTGCCAGTCAAGACTAGTCGAATGACCTCCCAAAAGACGAAAAAGGCATTTATGAGCAAACCTGAAGCATGTCTGCCAGGTCTGCAGATGCTGGCATCTCTTGGAAGGCAGCGCATGTGTTTATGCAGAATCACCCACATAAAACTCCTCTGCAAAGGCAAATAGAAACTCAAATAAAGCTGCTTTTACTTTCCTTACAATCAACAAACCAAAATCTAGAGAACTATCAAATCAGGTCTTCATCTTTGTGGGTATGTTTTTATTTAATTTCCCAATAGTAACTACTAGACCCCTGGTGCTCCATCATTTCATATCTAAGAACCTATAACTTGAGAAGGAATTCTCAAGGCACTGCCATTTTGGTTTTTACCAGAGTTTTAATACCCCAATGTTAGGTTTTGTTTTTCTTTTCTGTCTACTTTTTTCTCCCTAGAGTAAATAAAAGCATATGTTCCTTTCCTCTTCTCCCTACATCACCCAAAAAAGCAGGAGAGAGAAAACCCCAAAGAGTAAAACTCTTAAGTCAGACTAGTCTATGCAAGTTAGACTCTCATGTCTTCTAACAGAATGTATCCTGTTTCCTCTGACACCCCCTGTAATCCCTGGCACACAGCGGTAGGCATTCAGTAAGAGTGAGCTCCCGGTTCCCACCTCCATCCACTTCTGTAACTCAGGCCCCACCAAATTCCTTCCCTTATGCTCTCGACGAGCCCCTGTGCCTTGCCTTGAGAACTTGTTTCACTGTGTAATTTTCCAGTGCTCCCACAGAGATGAAGAAATGAATAAAACCACATTTCTGAGCACTTACTACATACTAGGCATCTTCCACCCATCATGTTATTTTAATCTTCAGACTCCCTTGTGAAGTAAAATTATTTTCCCTATTTTAGATACGAGAAAACGGAGAAGCTCACTGATGCTTCCAAGATCTGGCCGTGAGAAAAGGAGCAGAACTTGACGTCGAACTCATGGCTGGCCGGACCTAAGTCTAATAATTTCTGCCCTATCCCAGTTATATATTCTATTCCTTAGAATATACTTTGGGTCTTCAACTCCTATGTGAACACTATAGAGTGTTAAGTGTTTCTGAGATCTCAAATTGGTGATCCAACTGTGGAAAAACTCTGATTTTAAGCACATAAAATCTATAAAAAGAATCTACAGCATATACTTAGAAAAAAAGAAGTGACATCTTCTTTCATTCAGAAATATCTATAATAGACTAGCATTGTAGTCAGTAGTGAATGAGATCGAAAGAACTCGTTTATGATTTCCATGGGATGATTTTGTAACACAAGTTTTTAAAAACATTTTAAATATATTGTTGAACTGAATGACAGTCCCTACGGCTTGCAACTCGAAATGTCATGGTGGTGAAATATTCATTAGTCACCTGCTATAAGTTCAGTGGAATGTGCTGGGGCACAGAGTCTGTAAAAGCAAATACAGTGCTGTTAAGCTGTCAGCTCACATAATGTACAGCTTCACACTGCGACATTGTCATTAGGAGACAGGCTTAGATTGTGTGCCTCACAAACTGAGGAACTGGTTTCTGGAAGCCTGACTTTTCATTGAACGCTCTTTAAAGCCGAGTTAATGTGTTTCCTACTGTTATAACAACGACCTGTGAGTCACATATGTGGTTTCGAGATTCCTGAACTGGATCTGTGCGGCTGCTGATGTAATCAGAAACAACCTCTGGGTCTTTGAGACTGGAAGATTCAGGAGGAAAACTGCCCAGCTGATGCAATTGCTGATTTTCATCAGTGCTATCACCAGCATTCCAGCATTCAAATCTCTTTGGGAAACTATTTATTAATACTCTATTTTCATTGGGAATGTATCTTTACAACCAAGGCAAAATATTTCCAGCTTTAGGCCCACAAACTTATCTTGACTTATTGTCTGGAGCTAGTTCATCATGGGCAAAAAGAACCTGAGGGTGAGTGTCAGGCAGATTCATGTTTGAATTCCAGCTCTACCCCTTACCAGCTGTGTGATTTCACATAGCTTGCTTAACCTCTCTGAGCCTCGATTCTTTAATCTGGAGAGCTGGGAAATTATTCCTACCTCACAATGCTGTAAGAATAGTTAGACATAGAACAGCATCTGGTAACACAATAGAGTATGATTCAGGCAACCAGGTATTTGGACCCACCCAATCTTGCCCACAGAGAGCCTGGTTGACTAATCCTCTGGCTCTTGAGCCCCGTGTGGGGAACCGATCCTACTTCTAGACCCTCTAGACCCTGCTCCTGTCCCCAGCCCCCAACCAGGGGATTCATTCAGACATACCCCAGGGCCTCACAGGGAGCAAAAGGAAAATGAAGAAAAGGGAGGGAAGGGAGGTGGCCATGTTGACCCAGCTCTTGTAAGAACAGTCTTTCCTGTGGGAATGCCGTTTGTCAGTGGTCAAGATTGCAAAGCAGCAGGAGTATGTGTGTGAGAATTCTGACCTTCAGAATTTCTGTGAGCAGCCTCTTTGCGTTAGCAAGAAAGGGGATGTCAGCTGTGTGAGGAAGAAGATCATGAAATGCTGCAGTCTCATGTGGGCGGAGATATGGGCAGGAGGAGAAATCATATGTTTTCTGTGACCTGTGGGTGATTCATTCAGCAGGAAATGGGATGGTCCTTACAGGATGCTTCAATCACCGTGAAGAAGGGAGCATGAAGGATTTGCTCTGAGGACCACATTGTCATACTGTATCCTCAGTCTTCTTCCAGTTAAAAAGCTTTCCATATCTACCGTGTATTTTGAGCCTCACCCTGACACTATGAGTCAGGAGTCTCCTTTAGAGAGACGAGAAACTTGAGGCACAGAAACCCAATATGACCTGAGAATTCTCTGTGAGATCACTCTGGAGAAATAGCCACAGGTTGCCTCAGTGTGATAGGTGTCCCTGGGTTTACACTTCTTTCTTCATTGTGTCATGAACTTGGATTGTATCCTGAAGATCAGGGGAAGGGCAGAGGATGATATCCAGTTTATAAAATCCTTTCCTGTTTAGGTGGTTCTACTCCAAAAGAGGCAAGAGAGAAAAAAATGCAAAAAATGGTATGCTGCATTAGAATTCTGTAGTGAAACTCAGCGGCTAGGGGTGTCTACATTCTTAAAAGTTTACTTAGGAAAAAAAGAAAGATCTTTAAGAAACAATAAGCATCTTTATCTTATCAAAGACTGATATGCAAATGAGAAATTGCTTCCTCTTTCTAATAATAATGATAATAGTAAGTGCTTATCATATTCTAGGGAGCATGTTAAGTACTTCACATTCATTATCCCCTCAACCCCATGGGACAGATACCACTATCCTTTTGTTAGAGATGAAGAAGAGACTCAGAAAGTTGAGTAGCCCAAGGACACTCAGTTTGTAAGTGGCAGAACCAGGATCTGAATACATTGTGATGCCAGAGCCTGTGTTCTTACTCAGAAACTGTACTGGCAGATCATACACATTTTTTCAGTGAATTTTGAAAGGAAAAAAAAGGCTCATGAAGTAGGAATTATTACTCTAAATTCTCAGATAAGAAAATTGAAGTTCAAAATCCTTATGTGACTTCTCCATGGCCACACAGTGGTCAGCGGAGAGCAAGATTCAGACCCAGAACTTTTGATTCAGTGCCTAGGGCTTTCTCCTTTCATACTTGCATCGTAATTATCGATGAGAAAAAATTGTGTGTTAGTGCAAAATTTATTCCTCCACAAGGAGAAATTGTTAAATTGTACAAAGATTTACAGCAAGTAGGACCATCCTACTCACTGCCAAAATACTCACTCAGTTACCAACCAATATAGAGTATCAAGTATGCACCAGGTACTGTTAAGTACCTTGGATACAGAATGAGCACAGAGTAAAAGATGGGTCTCTATCCTCATGGTGCTTATTGGGTCTCCCAAATGCCTTCTTTCCCAGACATACTCTCCCAATGTTGTTGGAAAAAGAAATCTATGTCTAAATCTCAGTGGTTTCCCACTGACTTCCCCTGATATCCCCTTTGTCTTTGACATAGTCTGGCTGCTTTTTTAGGTACTACAGAACTGTGACCCCAGTGAGGCTGACTGTAGTGACTCTGACAAATGCTTTCAACCTCTTGCCCACTAGCCTGGACTAACAGCTTGTCCTGAGCAACTCTGGCTGTAGCCAACACCAAGCAGCAACCTCAGAGCACAGACACATGCTTTGAAGTCATCCTGAGTGCAGACACCTGCACAGCAAGCCTCTTTGGACCCTTCCTTTTAATGACTTGATTTCCAGCAGGAGATCACTTTCTGGGCCCTGTGGATGGCCTGCATGCATGAACCCCAAGCATTTCTGCTCCCTGGAAGGGCTACCAAAGGGAGATGCTTGGAGTGGTGATGAGAGCGCGTCTTGTTTGCTTGTCTTCCTTGAATGCAAGGAAGGGCTGGAAAGAAGCAGTCAGAGGGGCTGACTGGCCATGAGCACTTTCCAGCTGACTTTGCAAGGCCCAGAAGAACTATGACCTAACCTCTGCTTCAAGGAGACTACAAACAAATGTAAACAATCAGTTTCCAAGGCCAGTGTCCAACTCCTGGTGTCTTGGTCCCCTCTGCATTGTAATGTATGTCTCAGTATCCTGGTAACTGCTGAGAGAGGCTCTCAGTTGAGATGACCAGTACACGCTGCAGTCTTAAGAGAAGGCAGGGTCCACGTGTGCACATCTTTCTATAGCTAAGATCCTGCTATTTCCAATACCTCGCTCAATACCCCTAATAATATGGAAGGGCAAATTTTGCTATTCTCATGTCACAAATGAAGAAACTAAAGTGCAGAGTTAGCAGCAGAACTAAGGCTAGATACCAGGTCTATCAACTACCAGAATGATTCTTCGTCTTTGGCTTTATCATAAAACGAGATGAGTAGTATAATAGGAAGACTTTCCTTAAAAGTTTCTTATAAGGGTTGGAGATTATGTAAATCAATTAACAAATGCATATATTTATATATCCATCTATATCTATATCTCTATACATACCTACATATAGCATTTAGACCTTTGTCTGGCATAAAGCAGTCCCTCAGTAAGACATAGTTTGTTGTTCTTGATTCTTTGTTTGTTTTAAGTAAGGCAGCATAGTATAATTGTTGAGCCATGGTTTCTGAACTCTGGTCAACTTAAGATTATATCATGACTTTGGACAAGTTACTTAACCTCTCTGGGTATTAGTTTGTTTATCTGAAAATGGTAATAATGATTTAAGAAGACTCCCTAAGGTTTGAATGAGACTTGTATAGATAGAAGACAGGAATTTGCTCTCCCACATTGAAGTGCAGGAAGCAAACCGCTAGTTTGGTAAGGTGGAGTTGAGGGGAACTCTTGTCTCCTTTGTAGACTGTGTACGAAGATCTGGGGGGGTCTTTCATGGTGCCTGAAAAATAGAAGAATAAACTGTATTCTTAAGTCCATACCTCTTCACTGAGATGCTAAAATAAAAATGTTTCCATTCACAAACACAAAACTCTTTGCCCTCGTGCTAAACTTGAGCATTGGACTCCTTTGCAAAGGCTCCAACACTTTGACTCTCAGTGGCCAATTCTGTGGCATCCACGTGCTGCACCACCAGAGATCCCAGCACTTCTCAGGATACTGCATGAGTTCCTGTCACTTGTGGGACCTGCCACAGCGTGCTCCCCTACCCCAGGCTCTAGGATAATAACCTTTGCTTACCTCGTAGGGCCAGTTATGCTTCCTTCTCCATGCCCAATGCTAACTTCCCTCATTAAATTCCTCAAACAAAGGCCTGAGGGTGGGAATGGGTATGGGGTATCTTTTAGATGCCTTCTCTTTGCAGGCTGCAACACAAAAGCCTTTAATAACTCCATCAAGAGGAGGGAACATATACTCCAGACACATTTTTTCCAACTTCTTATCTTATGGAAAACATAAATTAATATCTCAATATGTTTTTATGCCAATAATAACAACAAGGAGAAGAAATAATATATGTAGTATCAAGTACAGTATGGCATATTGTAAACACAATAAATGGTGGCATAAGTACTGTGCTATTGCAGCTTTATGTTACTAGGGCTGCCCTGTGATGCTTCAGTACTTCCTTTCCACGCTTTGCTAAAATAGGGGCAGGACCTTGGAGTGAGAAACTGTGATATAGAACATGCACTTTGTCAGATGGACAATGACCAGGTTCTCCAAAATGAGTAGAAATGAGATCAATTTCATCTGGACCTTTTCTTGCTAATCTCCCCTTGCTTCCTTAATGTATTTTGGCTTGGCTCAAGAAAGGGAATTTGGCATATATTGATGTTGGGCAATACCATTTGTGCAAGTACATAAATAAAATATGAGCAGATACAAACCAGCAGTATCGTAAAAAAATAATGCGCTCTGGCTAAGATTATTCATTCTAGAAATGCAAGGATGGTTCAATACTGAAAACGTTGATAACTGTATCACATTATTACATTAGATGGTAAAGGAGAAAAAACATGATCATCTTGATGAAATTTACCATACCATCCTGATTAAACTAGAAATAGTACAGAAGGAATAGAAGGATGGTTCTCACATGGTCAAGAATATGCAAAGTCAATTTTTAACTTAATAATTAAATACCAGGTGCATTACCATTAAAGTCAAGAACAAAACATAGATGTCCACTATCGTCTGTTATTATTTAACATTGTTCTGGAAGTTTAAGTCAGTGAAGTAAAGTACAAAGAGATAAATCTACTAAAAAGGAGATTTAAAAATCAATTATTATTTTCTGTTTTTTAACCCCCAAAGAAAAAAAAACTAAAACCTTGTAGTATTTAGAAAGGCTACTGGTAACGAATAAATGTATAAAAATTAATATCTTCTCTATACAACTACAGTAGGTAAATTAAATATTAATAAGAAAAAAGGGTAAGTTCATTTTATAAATCAAATGATGCAAACCATCTAAAATAAATTTAATAATATTTTACACAAAAAATAATTAAATATCATAATTTATATGGACCTAAATGTAAGTGCTATAACTATATAACTCTTGGAAGAAAATATAGAAATAAATTTTAATTATCATGGGCTGGACAAAGTCTTCTTATATGACACCAAAAGCACAAAAAACAGAAGAAAATGTAGATAAATTGGACTTGGTAAAAATTTAAAACTTTTGTGCTTCACAGAACACAATCAAGGAAGTGAAAAGACAACCCACAAATAAAGAGAAGATATTTACAACTCATATAGTATCTGACAAGGAACTTGTATAGAGAATATATAAAGAATCCTTAAATTCAATAATAAAATGACAACCCAGTTAAAAAATAGGCAAATGATTTGAATAGACATTTCTCTAAAGAAGCTATACACATAGCCAATGAGCACAGGAAAAAATGCTCAGCATCATTAGCCATTAGAGACGTGCAAATCAAAATCATAACGAAACATCACTTTCACGTCCACCAGGATGCTGATGTATGAGATCTAATTACTCAATTACCATATCAGGATAATGTCAACAAAAAATGTTTAGCTCAATGGACGTTTAAAATTGATATATCAAGAAACAGCACACAAACTTTATTTAGAAATGTAGATTAAATAATAGTTAAAGTAGTTAAAATGTCTAAATATGGGATCAGAACTGGTCAATAGGGATGGAGGGAGAAAGGATTACTGTTGTTATAAGACCTTTAGTAGTATTTGAATTTTAAAAAAATCATATTCATGAATTACATAGTTGAAAAAATAGAAATTAATTTTAAAAAAAGGAAAAGAGAAACACGTACCTCAAGCTTTGTAGAAATTGACAGATTGGAAAACATAAACAATTTGAATTTAAGAGGTTTAAAAGATTGAAAATCTTACTTCTTCTAAGTAATGTATACTTACTTCTAAGGTGTATAATCTGAACCAAGTCATTCAGATGTCTTGGAATCTCGGCTTAGTTGTAACACTCTCTGGCCTATATACCTTCACCAGATTGTGCTAAATTTCAAATGAAAGCAGGGATATGAAGACACTTTTTAAATTGTAAAATTCACTACAAATGTTAGCTAATAGCAGCACAAAAAGAGACTCTAAACATTAACATGTCTATCCAGATAATAAAAGCTTACTATCCTGCAGTTCAGCTTAGCGGTTCTCCATTGCCTGGCGCAGTGCCTGGTACGTAGTACAGCTTCATTATATATGCATGAATGTAGAAGAATTTCTTGATCACAAGTCATATTCTAGGTACTGTATTCAGTGCGAAGGGGAAGGGTGTGGAATTAGGGAAAGAAGTAATATTTGTCCTCAGGATTGAATGATCAGTATGATTTTGACACTTATCCCTGGGAGAAATCTCTAGGGATGGCATGAGCAAAGGCACAGAGGTGAGGAAGAGCAGGCAACATTTAAGGATCAGTAACTAGTCAGTTCTGATTGACTGAAGGTGGGAGGTTAGAGATTGAGAGAATTGCAGGAGTCCTTCAATGCCAGACCACAGAACTGGACTAAACGTGATGAGCAAGAGAGAGTCCTGCTAGATTTGAGTGCAAAGCTGGGAGGTGAAGCAGAGCCAGACTTTGGGAAGATCATTTTGGCCTCCACCTTGGGGAATGGACTGGAGTGGATAGACCTTCGAGCAGGTAGGACAACTAGGGGGTTATTGCATGAGTCCATGGCTGGTGGAGCCAACAAAGAGGAGAGGTGAGGTCGATGGAATTTCATGCTTCAGAGAGATCAAGGAGAGGAGAGCCCCTCAAAGCAGCTGTGGATTGAGCAA
Source organism: Equus asinus (assembly GCF_041296235.1). Taxonomy (NCBI): domain Eukaryota; kingdom Metazoa; phylum Chordata; class Mammalia; order Perissodactyla; family Equidae; genus Equus; species Equus asinus. Next base: position 35,781,919 of record NC_091799.1, read on the forward strand.
CTAGGCCATTATGGTGACATGCCAAATCCACAGAGTGGTAAAGGACAATGGAAAGTTAGTTAGAATATTCCCAACACCCTCCCAAAATAAAAGGTTCACCCTGAAGTACTGGTCCTCCAACTTTTGCTTGAATCAGTATATAACATTTACATTAAAAAGTAATTTAAACCCAGAAAAGTCCCTGGGCAGAGATACAGTAAAACAATACCCTTTGGACAAGCAAGTCCCAGTTCTGACTCTCAATAGTGCCTTGAGTTTGGGTGAACTGCTTAACAAACCTGAGCATCAGTTTCCATTTCACTAAAATAGGATAATAAACTCTACTGTGTAGGACTATAATGTGGATGAGAGGTGATATAAGGAAAGAACTTGGCTCAGACTGTCCAGTCAGTGAATGCAGGGACACCTCCCGCTTCTCGGCGATGCACCCCAGCCCGCAGTGCTCCAACAGTCCTCCGAGTGGGTCCGCGTGCTCTCTGCAGTTGAAATCTGGTGCTTCGTGCGCATTCTTCTCCGGGAAGATATAAAGAAGTTATCATGACAGTTTCTCAACATATCACTTCATAAATCTATAACCTTCATCTCCGCCTCTCTCTCGACATTCTGCCTTATTTCATCTTGTATTTAGCAAACCTAGACCTGTGGCTTCTCTAACCCAAATGATACTTGCAGAAGCTCAGAGGCATTGCTAAAAGAAGAATCCACTGCTGCCAGGGCGTGCCAGTCAGCTGGCCCTGCTGAATCCGTCCCTCTACAGGGGCCCATGCTCCCTCCAGAAGTGGCTTTGTGACAGATTCACACACTTGGTGCCCAGGACTCCCCTTTTAGAGTCTGCCTGTCAGTCTCTGTCTCCCAAAGAGGGATCGTAATAACCAAGGGTGGCTTCCTATGATGCCAGCCGGCCTTGTGAATGTCCCTGTTAGTTTTAGAAAGAACCAGGCTGAGCACAGAATGGTTCTTGGCAGACAACGGGGAGATGAGTCAAGGCAAAAAGCAGAGCTGGGCCGTGCTGATCTTTAGTCACCAGAATGGCATTTACCATTCAACAAACATTTATCGAGCTGCGCTGTGGGCTGCTGTTTTCTCACGTGTCAGCTTACCAAACCTCCAGTTACTCCATGAATAGGCATTATCTCCTCATTTTACAGATGAGAAAATAAACACAGAGATGTGAGGTGACCCCCTGTTGGGCCCCCAGCTAGAAACTGCAAAGGCAGGATTTGAACCAGCATCTCCAGGTAAGAAGTCGTTTTTTCCATGTCACAGCTACCTCTGCTTTGAGGGCAGAGTGTATTAATGAATCTGCCTCTGATAACCTGAGAAGGTCCAAGGTTGAAGGGGGTAAGATTTGGAATCTTAAGTTTGTGTTTTTCTTGGGACAACATTTCCCCATCTCTAAATGTTTATTCATAAATTCTGCAGTGATTTACTGAACACCTCCCACCTCCCTCGTGCCTGGCACCATGCTGGGTACTGGGAATATGGAGAAGACTGGGGCATGGTCTTTACCAACACCACAGCTTAGAGAAGAGCAGAAGACATATCTAACCGGTGTCTGTAGAAAGTGGGTAAACTTGAGTGCAGCTGTCAGCTCCTGCTTTCGCAGGCTGGTTCTCCAACAACCCGTGAGGCCTTCGGCTTCCAAGTCTGTCCCTACTCTGCCTGAGTCAACTGAGCAGCCTTTTTCATAATTAAGGAGCATGATCTGACAACAAGTTAGCTTGGAGAGGGGTCCCATCACCCCTCTCAGAGGACGATGACCTGCCACTTGTCACTGTCAACAGTATCTGGTGTATGATGAGCCTGGCTGCAGCCATGGGCAGCTCTGTGCCATTAAGCTACTTAGAGCACCCCCCCATCTGGGACAAGGGATGCCCACTGATGCCCCAGGCATCCCCCTCACTCCTGACACGAGTCCCATCTCCTGGTTGGACAGATGCCTGGTCTGACAGTTTAGATATGTCGGCTGGGGTCCTGAGGACCTATCTCTTTCGAACGGCCTTCTTCTGAGGCCTGAACTCTCCCCAGCACCCCAGGCCTTCTGTCAATGGATGAGGATGTTTCCTAAACCAGGCAGGCCTGGAGGTCAACCGTGCGTGCAGATTGGAGGAACGATGGAGCACTTGGCCCAGGCCTCTCCTCTGCAGAACTTCCCTGTAGATCTCCGTGTAGCTGCAGCCCAAGCCTGAAACAGGACACGTCGACAGCTGTCTCTTTCAGGTTGCAAATAACAAGAAGTTGGGTTGCTTCATCTTCAGAGGGTTTGTGGAAAGATACTCAGGGAAGTATCAGAAACTGGCAGCTGCTCTGCCAGCCCTCAGGGAGAACAGCGCCCGTGATGCCTCATGGCATGAGAAACAACAGCCACCTGGAACTTTTGTCATCCTTGGAAGTGGTCTTGGGGCTCCCTGCCCTGGCCCTCTCTATTCCAGTGCTTTCCTTCTGGTTCTCTCTCTCTCCAATTGCTTCTCTCTCTACTTGCAGTTTTCTCCACTATTTCTACTCTTTTTCACTGAATTTTCTCTATGTGTCTTATTCATAACTTCCTTAGGGAGAAGCTGATCAAGTCCCTTTCAGAACATAATATGGAGGATTCCTGTAGGGCAGATGCTCAAGTCAGATTCTCAAGGCTGCTGCTCGTTGCCTGTCTAGATTCTAGTCTAATCAGCTGTCACTGGCGGAGGGCAGTCACAGTGCACAGAGCATGACAAGTTATACTGAAGGCACTATAGCCTGGTAGGCACTTAGAATCCCCTGCATTCATTTCCACCATGCTTCATCAAGGATTGGCCTTATCTCGCCTCCTTGTCAGTTACCCAGCCAAGGGATCCCAAAGGATCCCAAAGGATCACTGAGATCCCAGCATGCTTGCAGTCCAGCCCAGTTAAATGACCACAATGTCATTCATAAAAAGTAAGTCCCTATTTGTCATGGTATGGACCCAATGCTAAGAAAAAGAAGAAACCATCAGGCTTTTTTCACTTACTGCCCTTCTTTCTGGCTCATCAGGATCCCAGTTTCCCATTTTCTCACCATATTTTTCATCCATCCCTTATAAAGAAACAAACCTGATTTCTCATGAACTCAATTAGAGTCTTGGCTTCAGTTGTTTTCCCGAGTAACTCACTCCACATGTTTATCCCTCCTGCCTGATTCAGTTCTCCTGGAGGATCTGACTTTATTTGTTTTTCAACAAACATTACTTAGCTCAAGCTACAAGCCAGGTGCTGCACTGGGATCTGGGAGCGATCGACTGCCAGCCATGGCAATATCCTTATCATCACCAGCATCACTGCCAGTTCCTTGGCTTTTCCTAGAGGCACACTCCAGGATGGGCACCTTCCAGCCATGCATTGTCTAATCTGCATAATCCTAGCACAACCACTCTAGAGGCAGTTGCTATTATGTCTCCAGTTAATGTTGAGAAAATTGAGCCTCAGAGAAGTCGAGTGGAGTTAAGAAGTTAAGATCAACTTGAGCCCTTTGGAATTTCCAGGTGACCCGCTAAGTGGCAATGGCAGACTGCCCTATGGTTTGAATCTACCCTGTTGATCTGAATACGATCTGAATGCTTTTTCTATGCCGTGCTCTATTCAGAAACTACAACATGGTTCCTTCCATAACAATAAACGAGGTTACTTTGCAAGGCTCTCCTCGACCCCTGCCACTCAAACAGCGGCACACGCAGCACCAACAAAGGACGTGTGAGCACACGCCAACTCTTCAGGGTCCATTTTATAAACCTATGCGAATAATGGTGCATATTCATCTGGCACCGCCTGTTTGTCCTGCTCTTACACATCTTGTGTCGTTATCACAGCTCTGAAAATTCATTGAGGGAGGGTATTATTATCTTCATTTATTGCTTCACCAACTTATGTATTTATTTATTGTTGCATTAATTTAACAAATGTTTACTGAGTACCTACCCTGTGCCAGGCTCCATGTCATTCAATAGAGGAACACGATGTGAATAAGTCTTGTCTAACTCTCAAGAAGTGCGGTCTAGTGGTGGGTACCATTCCCCAAACAGGCAGCGACTTCCAGGGTGCTGAGCGCTCTCCTGGCAGAGCTGTAACTGAGAGGGCAGGGACTGTGCCCAGGGCAGTCAGCATGGTTTCAGAGAGAAAGGCAGACTCAGAGGGGCTATGGTACATGGGTTACCTTGATGTCAGGGTGAGCGGTCTGGACTCTACCCTGAAGGCTGTGAGACACAGGCTCAGTGCAATTACAGAAGTTGTCTGAGCTGCGAGAGCCTCTAAACCATTCTTGTCCTTTTATAGAGGGAGAGAGTTATCCAGCAACTCCTGCAGAATGCACTGGCTGGGGGAAATATGGGAGCAACGGCTGGTTTGGTGGAGGAAATCAGAGGAGGAGAGGAAAATAACACTTAACGGGTCCCTGCTATGTGCTAGTGTGCTTCATATGTGGACGTGATTTTAATTCCATGTTAGAAATGAAGAAAGATCCAGGAAACCTCGTTTCAGGTCCAGGTCTCACCTGTGGTCATGAGACCTTGGGCACATTGCTTTACTGCTCTGTGCACCAGTTCGATCCTGGATGAAACAGGGAGAGCATTGTGGTTTAAGAGAGGTAATGACTGAAAATGGCATCAGATCTTCTAAAGGCTGTACACAGGCAAGGCTTTCTGCTGGGACAGAGGATGCTGACCCAAACCCTCAGAGCATCCCTAGGCCTATTCTAAGATGAGGAAGCTGGCAGCATACAAAAATGAGGTACAGGGAGGTACAGGGTAGGGGCAGAGGAACGAGAACCGGGCCTGGGTTGCAGCTGGGATTCTGATCCCTTCTCCCCACGTGGATGCATGTACATCTCTTCATTGCGGCCAACTTCTCCATCTGCAAAAAGAGAGGATCTTTGCAGCATCAAGTGTCTCCGAGTCTACAGGACAGGGGAGATGGTACGAGCTCTGCAGATACAAGAGTAAGCGGAGGAGGAAAACAGTAGGGAGGCCCAGGCACACACCACTGCCCCTGCCCCGGGGCCCACTGCGTGATTTTGGAATTTCTTTCTGTTTCATGCAGACAGTGACTTGCTTAGCAGAGGCTTACAGGAAAGCTGATTTTCTCTCCACCTGGAAAAGGAAAAACTCTTATTCCATTTCAAAGAAACAGATAAACCTCCTCCGTCTTTTCAATTCCCTGTTTGGGTGAACAGCATCACCATCTGTCTAGCTGCCTTGGCTGGACACACAGCAATAGTTCCCGTTGCTCCCCCCACCCCGGCCCCCCACATCCAGTCACCAAGCCCCGTGGATGGCACCTCCCTAAGTGCTCTCCAAAATGGCGCCTCCCCTTCCTCTCTCTCCAAGCGATTTGGTTTCCTCCCTCACTGTTTTCCACCTGCGACAGTTGCCTAAATGGACTTCCTCTCCCTACTCCCCTCTCCACACACTCACACCAGCAGAGAGATCTTACATTCACGCTGCTTGTGCCCCACCTCACATCCTTTCAACTCGCCTTTCACTCCAGCCATTGCTGGAGGGGTCTGAGGCGCTGTTCCCCAGTGCATCTCCACCCTACTCACTCGCTGCCCTGGGGACTCTGACATCACGAGGTAGGCCACCCATGGGAACCTGCTCAACACCTATGCTTGGGCAAATCTGAAAATGCAAGGGAGTTAGCATCCCATGGAGCAGTCCTTAACCAGAGGGGGAGGGAAGCAGGTGGGTTAGTGACCCCACTCCCATCCTCAGATATGGGATGGGGTGCTTCAACCTTTGAAGCACTTTCTATATGTTCCTCAGGCGGGCCCCTGCAGAATCCAACCCCATTATTCATAGTAAGGATCAGCTGGATCCAGCACCCTTGTATTGGCTTTCTTCCTTCCTTTTGTCCCTGCTTCCCGGCCCCCTTACTCCTGTTCCCTGAGATTATGTCCAAAAAGCAACTACTTGGCCACGAAAGCAGAGATTTTCAAGCTCTGCCTTCTGCGAGGGACCCAGGCTATGACAACTCCCTAGGTATCCTTCAACCGGAGCAGTTCCTCGTCAATCTGTTCTTTATATTGGGCTTCTGTTTAAGATTACATTGTAACAAGAGGTTCCACTGCTAAAAGGAAAGAGAATGAGAGAAAGACAAGAAGAACGGGAGGGAGGGAGGCAGGAAGGGAGGTTAGACGGAAGGAAGGGAGAGAGGGAGGGATGGAGGGACAGAGAATTGAAAACCACTGGCCTACAAGACAAAATCTATACTCCTTATATTTGCATTCAAGGTCCCTGACGTCCATGAAGTGACTCCTCACCTTCCAACCACAGATAGAGCAAGTCTAGATGCTCTAGAAGGAACTTGGCCTTCACGTCCAGCTGCCATTGTTTTCCAAGTATGCCACGCCATCTCACACCTCCTTGCCGGTTCTATTTCCCCACTGATCCCTCTGTCTGCTGGACTCTTACTCATCTTTCATGTCCCAACCCAAATATCCCCTTCCCTGGGGTGCTTTCCAGGTCCTCCCCATCCCTACCACATATCCACACACCTTAGTGGCTCGTGACAACACCTCACCAATCACCACCATTATCTTCATACTGAGTCACATTTACTGAGCTTACAGGGGGCTGGGAGCTCTGCTAACTGCTTTACAGAGACTGCTTCATTTCATCTCACAAAAGCCTTGTAAGACAAGGATAATTATGATACTGAGAATCCAGGTCTAGATGGAGAAACTGAGACTCTGGGAGGTTCAGGAGCTTGAGATACTGGAGAGTGTTCCCGCAGGATTCGCACAATCATGTGACTGTTTCTGTGTCCTCTTTCTCAGCAGACCTAGGAGCTTGTGGGAGGTGGGGATTGAGCCTCACACACCTTGGTGATCTCCTTGGAGCAGAGCCCAGCATGGACTTCAGCACATCCCACCCCCAAGACTGGACTCGGAGCCTCCTTGCTGGGTTTCCCTTTTTGTAAGAATCATCGTTAACTTTCCCAAGGACTTGTGACAACTAATTTAGTCCTCCCATCAGCCTAGGAGCTGTGCTGTCCTCATAGCTTGATCGTATTGCGTTATCTAAGAGTCTCTCGGCCTTTTGTGAGAGCCCTGAGGGACTCCAGGACAGTGTCCTTGCTGGCTTTGCCTCTGTTTCCGCAGCCTCCCGCCAGGGCTGGGCACGGAGGAGAAGCACTGTAACAACGCAAGGGCAGGGCAGTCGGGACGGCCCGTTAGGTGTGGCAGCCTGGTGTTTTCCCCAGCTGGGCCTGGGCCCTGTGGTCCTGTGGTCAGCCTCAGGGCTGACCTTCACGTCTCAGACCTGACTTTGGATCTGGCTTCTCCCAGGAGCCCAGGTTTATAAACAAAAAACAAACAAAGCAAATAAAAACATTATCTCATTGGTGCTTGAGTCAGCCGCTCCAGATGTCTTGGGGGGGATGGGGAGGGGGTGCTGCAGAGCCAGCAGGAGCTCGGCTCAGGCTGCAGTGGGACTGCAGCAGGGTGCAGGCGAGTGAGCATGACTCCTCGGGTTTGGATGTCTCCAGCCGACAGGGCTGCCTTCACTGGCATCCCCACCCCCAACCTGCCGCTACCAGCTGGTCACGATGGATGCCTGCCACCTCCTGGGCATCCAGCTGGCACCTCCGAATCCGCAGAGTAGGCTGAGGGCAGCTGCTCAATTTGATAAACAGTGCTGTTGAATTAGATCCCGTATATTCATTATCTCATTTAATCCCCATAAATGGCCTGTGAGATCAGGTTTACCAGCCCCACTTCACAGATGAGAGGCTGAAGCCCAGAGAGTTAAATACTGTGTCTACAGTCAGGAGCAAATGAGTGGAAGAACCTGGACTTGACCCAAATCATTTTCCCCTAGCTTCTGAGCTTGTTCCAACCCACCCCACCGAGAAGATGTGCCGACCTCAGAGCAGATAGCCAATATCCCCTTCTTTCTACAGGAACATTTGTAGGGATGGAAAAAGAGAGAGTTAAGAAAGAAAGTCAGCTGTGTCTCCTGAACCCACCTCCCCTCTGTTGTTGACCTACAGCAGAAAGAGCGATCACCTGGGCATTAGGGACCCTGGGTTCAAGGCCCAGAAGCCCTTGCTACTAACATGCTCTGTGCACTCAGCAAAGCCACCTCCCCCTCTGGGCTGCAGTCCCTCTGATTCTGGGTGGGGGTGTCTGAGATAAGCCCTGATCCCAGGTGACCTAGGTGGCTGTAACTTCTCGTCCCATGTTAGGCATTCCACATTTTAGAGGCGTCTTTAGCCATTTTACGTCTTCTGAAGCATCCGCAGACACAAAACTTCAGTCAACACCATGGGTTTGTGTAGCCCCCCAGAGCAAAACCCAGAGCAGGGGGAGGTTTAGCAAAGCAGTCCAATGAATGCTGCTCCCCTCCCAAAGGTGTTGCAAAGACGCAGAAACTCCACGGAGAACTGCGCTCCCTTCTCCTATTTTTCTCATGTGTTTCGGGATTTGGCTCTCTCCAGCATTTCATTCTCCAGACGTGATTCAGAGCAGAAGTTTCATTACATCTTGATATTTTCCACCCAGTCTGAAAGTCCTGCATGTGAGGCCTGTCCTGAGGCTCTCTTGCTGTTTATTCAGTAACTAATTAGTGCTGGTAGAGGAACAAGTGTAGCCTCAAGGTTGTTGCCAAGACCAACAGCATGCAATTCTCCCAGAGGTAAGAAGGGGTGGGACAGAGTCCAGAGTCTGGCAGAGACCAACAGAGCCAGGCCATGTTGTGGCAGGGAGGAGAGAGAAGGTGGTAGGATGTGAGGTGAAGGGGCCGGGGATCGGGGGAATGGAGTGCCTGCAGAGGAGAAGTCTAGCTCGACCTAGAATTTAGACTTAAGTCCTGAGAGTGATAACTTCTCCTCTGCTCCCTTCTGTTTGCTGACATCATATGTCCTGGCTTAACCCCAAATTTTAACATGTCTGAGATTTGGGGGAGGAGCTGTCACTGTGGGTCAGGCCAGATGAATGGAAGACCTCCATTGCCACAAAAATTCAATTCAATAATTTGATTTGCATTCACTGAATGAATCTCTTCTCTGGCTAGGACAGCACTGATGTAGAGGTGAATGACTCATGGTCCCTGGTCTTAAAGAACTGACCAACCAGAGATGAGGCAGATGGGGAAACCAGCAGGGGCCTCAGTGTGAGAATGAAGATGGCAAAGTGTTGCATAAGCTGTAGGTGACACGGAGGGGAAGAGACCCAGTTCTGGCTGGGGATGTTGGGAAAGGCTTCCTGGTGGAGGAGGCATTTGAGATGGGACTTGAAGGATGAGTGGGGATGGATGGAGAAGGGAAAGCACTGCAGGACTTTCCAGACTCTGCGTTGCGTGAAACTGAGACGGAGCGCCTCCTTAAACTGTGTGCCCTAGGGGCTCTCTTGTCTTGCCGTAGTCCAGTGCTGTGCAAAGGCTCGGAAGCACAGCATAGCTCAGCTAGATCAAGACGCTGCAATAGCCGCAGAGGAGGGAGGGTGATTAGAACACTCTGGGCTGGCCGAGAGGCAGTGCCCAGGTCAGGAAGGGTCTCATGGTCAGGCTAAAGACTTGAGACTTCATACTCCAGACCTGCACTGTCCAGGATGGTAGTTACTAGCCACATGAGGCTATTCAAATTAATTAAATAAGATTAAAAATTCAGTTCCTCGGTGGCAAAAGCAGTATTTTAAGTGTTCAATAGCCAAATATGTCTAGTGGCTATTGTATTGGGCAGTGCAGATGGAGACCATTTCCAACATCAAAGAAAGTTCCATTACACAGTGCCGCTCTAGAGAATGAGAACCACCGAAGGTTTGTAACCTGAAAAATAAGAGGGTCAGACTTAGGTTTGAGGTGACACATGAGGGTCTGGCTGGAGAGAGAAGAGATCGCAGACAAGTCATTTGGAAACCTTTTCTCTTAGTCCATGTGAGCTTTGTAGATGATGGAGAAGAGAAGGGGAGGAGGATGAGCGCTATCTTCAAACCAGGTGACCAAGTTCTTTTCCAGGGCTGCCACTTTCTGGGGCTGGTGGGCTCAGTTGCTCTGCCCTCAGTCATTAGGGTCCAGGGTCTGGCCCACGCCTTCTCTTCCTGGTACTGAGAAGCCTGAGGCTCAGCCACGGCAGCAGGGACTCAGATCCAGACTGCCTGGGCTCAAATCTCACTGTGGCACCTTATAGCTGTATGAATTTGTGAAAGTTCTGGAACGTCCCTCTCCCTCTGTTTCTTCATGTGTAAAGTGGGGATGAGAACGGCACCTAAGTTGTGGGGTTATTGAGGGTCAAATGAGATAATATTTGTAACACACTTAAGACAGGACCTGGCACGTAGTAAGCCTCAAAACAGGAATAAGCTCATGTCATGACCAGGAAAGCAGAGGGATCTTGGGGTTTAGAGCATGGACTCTGGATCATTCTTTGTGTGCTTGAAACCCAGTTCAGTCTCTTTCTAGCTGTTGGCTTTGGAAAATTTATCTCAAATTCTCTGTGTTTCATTCCCTTGTCTCTGAAAGGGGAGAGTCCTGGTACCTGCCTCATGAGGTTGTTGTGAGAGTTCAATGAAATCATGTGTGTAATGGACTTAGAATACACATGGCACATGTGACGTGTCCACAGTGTAAGCGCTCCTGGTTGCTGTTAATATTACTATTGGCGCTATTGTTACCACACTAAGGGAAGGAAAGAGATGTTCTGATTTCCTCATCCTGGAATATTCTACTATCCCTCCCCCCAAATGTCGACCCTCTCAAAAGGTAGGGGTAGTAAGAACACCGACTTGGAGATCTCATTCCTGATTCTTCCCCATGAGCACCCCAATGGAAGCATTTCTTCTTCCTCTTCATGTTTCCAGGAGCCTCTCTCACCTCACATTCCTCACAAATTGCTCAGAGTAACATGCTAGAAGTAGCTCTTGATAAGTAAGGGAGCTTTGGGAATTTCAAAATCTTTTGTCTTCTCTTCTCAACAATATCTAGCTTCTAAGACTCTTGACTCACTACAACCAAGGGGAAGATGTCAGAAGCGGGGCATGTTCTCTTTGCATTATTGCCCAAAAAGTTTTAATTCTTTCCCAGAGAAATGGATGCCTCTGGGCAGCTGGGGGAAGAAGGTTCTATGCAAAGAAATGTGAAAGAAGAAAGAACACAAATCCATTTCAGAAGCATACCGGCCTGTGACCTATGTGTCTATTGTGTTCGTGCTGTAGGGCCCAGGGTTTCAGATCCAAAAGATGGACCCAGGAGGAGTCAACACAGGCCCATTCCTCTGCTCCTCACAGGTTTATGAGGGGGCATCCCTTTACACAGGGCTTCTAGATGATCTCTCTAAATTTCCCCTGGGCCTTTCCCAAAAGGACAGTCTCAAGTGCGTATCAGAACCCCTTGGCAGATGGCCCACATAGCTGGGGAACTGATAACCGATGGAAGTGCCACCCATGGTTTTTAAAGCTCCTTAATTCCTGTCACTAATCCCCCCACATTCTTCTCCACATGGTCATGCCTATAAATCAGGTATGATTATGCTGTTCACCACTCTGCTTCTCTGAGTTACCCTGACTTTGATCCCAGGATGCTTCCTTGCTGTCTCTGCACAAAGGAGAGCCTGAGAGGACCTGGGATTAATTTGAGGCTACTGACCTCAGAGTGTTTGTGACAGGAGTTGGGGTGGCAGTAGGCTTCTGCCTGCTGGGCACGAGGCCAGAATTCTGGCATTTTGCATGGACTTCATCACTTACTCCAGGCCACGGAACAGCCAGATGGGCATTAGAGTCCTTGATTTATGGGAAAGGACACCCAAGCTTGGAGACCCAATGGTTATGCAGCTTGTCGCAGATGGAGCTCAGTTTGAATCCGTATCTCCATCCCCCCAGGCTCTTTGCTTTGTTGAATGGCTCATGGTGCCTTCTGGGTGCTACAACCAGAGCCGGTGGGAGTCTGGAGGGGAACTGGGTTGAGTTACATCACTGACCTCTGAAAGGGAAAGAGAGAACTCTTAATAGTTAGTCTTATACAGCAGGTGAAACTTGGAACATGATCGCCCTACCAAAATTAAACTGAGGGTGCTTGATCTGACTTGCACTAGTAGCAGAGAGTCTGAAGCTCCCTGTGTAGGTCAGGGCTTGAGAATTAGACATGAGAGGTAGTGTTTATTGGCAGGAGGTAGCGGTGGGAATCAGGAGTAGATGAAGAGAAGATCTGCCAAGGGTGAGCTCTTTTCTTACTAAAAGTTTCTGGATATGAAACTTGCTCATTAGTGAAGATGTGGAAAAGGCAAAGAATAAAGGAAGAAGAAAAGGAAAAACTCTGATAATCCTGGCATAGTCTCTTTCAATTCTCTTTTCTATAAACCTATGTATTTTTAAATATTTTAATTGGAATCATAAAGTTTTGTGCCCAGCTTGTTTCTCTTAAAAATTTAAATGAGCATTTTCCAACACTTACAAGGATTCATTAAAAATGTCTTATGTTTAGGCATATACTTTGTTTCCAGTTCTTTGATTCCATACATGATGCCATGGTGGATCACATTATAAATCAATCTCTATCCATATTTATTTTAGCCTCTGGGGAAATCACCTGTGTTTCTGATAAGGAGCATATATGATCTATGCTACCTCTTTCCTCTTTTTCCTACCTTGAAAAAATGTGATACCTGGAGCTAGGGCAGCCATTTTTTGACTATGAGGTGCTGAGCATGAATTAAAGGCCCAAGGAATTGCATGAGCCCTGATCTTGACATTGATGAAGCGTTGAGACACTTCCAGAAGCCAGACTTAATGTATATGAGAAAATCGCCCTCTGAGTATTTACGCCACTGTATCTTAATATCTCCATTCTCAGCAGCTGAACACCTTCCTGCTAGATAAACGTGGGAAAGGGGAAGAAGCTGAATAAGAAAAGATAGAATTGCCTTTAATGGGCTGGGAAAAGGGAAAGAGAACAGGACTGTGAACGCTTATCATTTACTGCTTCTTCTTGTGGTCCCTAACATACTTTTTCATCACTTCCTCTATGTGAAGCACTGGTAAACACCTTGAGTCCTGCTCTGCTGTTACTTACCTCTCTTATTCATTTTCACTGCCAGTTCCCTTTTTATACCATTTATCATAGATAATTTTGTATGTGGAAGTCCAGCTTCCCATGACGTGCTTCAATCGTATTCATTAGTAATCGAATGCATATGAGAATTGTAAGATAGAGCAGCTTGTGGTGGGGGCAAAATTACTGGTCCACTTATTAAACACTGTTCTATGAAAGTGGCTTCAGGCAACAAAGACCAACACAGAGCAAGAAGGAGACAAGCAGGTGGCCTGTGTCCTGTGCCCACCACGGATCTGAGCTGCACACCCCCCAAGCCTGTACCCTCATCTCAGAGAGCTCTCCTTACCTGTCTATATAACGAGCACTTGAATGCCAGCCCCTTCTGCGCTAAGAGGACCTTGGGAACAACATACGCTAGTAAGTCTATCTCTGATCATCACAGGAAGCACTAATAGAGGGCCCTGTGTATGGGATGGAGGGAGAAGGAAGGGAAAGGTTGATTTAGACCCACTAGATGCAAGGCAGTGTGCTAGGCATTTTATTCTTTAGTTTTCCTTAGCTATCTCTTCTTTTAGTGGCTTTTACTCTCAAAGTGATACCTGCTTCACTGGTATCCATCAACCTTCGGCTGATGCTCAGGGAAGGAGAGAGGGTTGCAGTCACCACGGTAATTAAGAACATAGGAACTAGAATCAAATCCTTGCTCCTGTGTGTTGTATGATCTTGGATAAATTACTTAACCTCTCTGAGCCTCTGTCTCTTCAGTAATAAGATGGAAATAATATATGTGCCCATGTCACAGGGCTGTGGTAAGGATGCAATGAGATGATCTGTGTAAGAACGAGTCATGCAGTGCACAGCACGTAATAAGTTAGCTTTTTCTACCAGTGTCATTCCTCCTGTCCAGCAGTATTCTCCCAGGAACCTCAGCCCCTTCTCCCGTCCCACTCCCTGCCACATGGCTCCTCCCAGACTCCGAGGCCCTGGAGAGGAGAGCGAAAGGGGAAAGTGAGCTGAGTCTGCTGTCATGTCTGTAACCAGAAACCATATATTAGGAGAGGTCATTTAGTTTGTTTTTAAACAAAAAGGAGTCTTGAAAAAGGGCGTATGAGTGGCCTTCATTTACTAACCGGTGGAATGTGCTTGTCATTGGGAAACCGCCCTCATTTTCCTCACATTCAGAATCTTCTTTAGTGAGCAGGGAGCCCTTTCCAAGAGCAGTCCTTCTTGACTCAGTGCCTGCACCACCAGCTCCGTGGAGGGGAGGAAAATGCCTCTTCCCTCGAAACCCCTTGTCCAATCCTCTCTGTCCTTTGGCTTCTCATTTTGAAGTCAGATTATTGCTTTAAAAAAATTATTTGCATTTTTTTCTATCATCTCTTTCTCTGTAGTCACAGTTTTCTCCTCAAGACAGGACTCTTTCAGCCATTGTCCCCCAAAACTGTATTGTCACAGTGTCATTGTCTCCCAGCTGTATCCATTGGATCCATTATCACAAGAAGCTCCCAACCACTCCTAGCCCGGCTGAGCAAGTTACCCTTTGTGTGCCTCCATCATTGTGATTTCTGGAGCTTCCTTCTGCATAACTGGCCTTTATATTTCCACTAGAAAAGAACTTTGAAATCTGTCCTAGAAAGGAAAGTCCCAGGAAGGCAGACCAGTGATTGCTTCAACATCTCTCTTCAGTTGTCACTCATTCATTATTGATTTGTTAATTCAGCCAGCACTAGTCTGAGGTCTGCATTGTGCCAGGCTCCCAGTAGGGAAGGGCTAGACTAATGGAAATGAATGGGCCAGCTCCTGCCTTCAGAGGGCTCTCAGAACAAAAAGAGAGAGAAGCCCTGTAAGAGCAGCTGTAGCACCTGGAGCTCCCCACACTAGGATAAGTACAGGTGGGGGAAGGGAGCACAAAGGGCAGAGAGATGGAGTTGGCCTGAGGGAGGCAGAGAAAACTTCTAAGAGGTATAAAGCTAAGACCCCTGCCCCACTCTAACCCCATCTTAAAACTCACCTCACCCCTTTTGGTAGCTTTACTTATACTTTATTCTTCTGAAACCGGCAAACAGTTAGCCATTGATGATTCAGTAGCTATTAACTAAAGCTTTTTTTCCCTTTTGCAATTACTGATCATAGCTTTTAGTTGTTCTCCTGCCCATTGTTAACTGTGCTGTTTAGGCAATATGCTATCTGACTCCCACTAGGTTCCTGTAGATAACATCTCCCTGGAGCCTGGGTCCCCGCTGTAATGGGTGTGTGAGCTGTTTTTCAGGAATTAGAACCCCTTGTCCACTTAAGCGTGGTTGAGACCACCAACCCATCAACTGGGCCCACGCAGATGTCTGATAAGTGACATTTTGACATCAAGAGGCTAAAAGCTCCGCTCTCAGATCATGCTAACACTGCCATTTTGTGAACATGCATCCTAAAAAGAGCCATGAGCTCTGACTACACTTGCGCAGATCATCAATTACCTGGCCTCTCCTCACCTCCAATCACCTATCTACACATTTCAGACCACCTTGCCCCCTACCCCATAAATATCCCTGAGCCCCCATTTTTGGGGAAGCAGAATTGAGATTCGTTCTCTTGCTTCCTCACTTGATTGTCTTGTGATTAAACTCTCTCTCTGCTGCAATCTCATTGTCTCGGTGTTTGGTTTCTGGGAGATGGGCAAAAACGGACCCTCTTCGGTAACACTTCTTCCTTCTCAGCCAGTTCCCTTGTGCATCTGGCATCCTTAGCCTCCCCTTGAGCAACAAGATCCCTTAGAATCTGCCCCACATCCCTCAGCTCCCCACTCCCCTTTTTATTTTTCAATTTGTGAAATTAGAATATCTTATCCATCTCTTGAAATTGCCTTTTCCATTGCTACCTAATTAGAATATCTGGACTTAGAATGCAGAATGGATATATAGGATCAGTAGGTATATGTTACAAACAGAAATAGGAGACAGACATGATCACCATCAAATTGGGGCATCAAAAGATCATGGGTGAAATCTTGAATCCAGCTTTAGCTCTATAGCCTTAGGTAAGAGGTTTAACTTCTTTAAGCTATAATTTATTTCCTTGTAAAATGGGAACAATCATGTTCAATTCACTGGAGGATACATAGGAGATGATATAGAAGAGAAATTTCTCTACAAATGTTTGTCACTATGGAAGTTATTATTATACAAATATCTTAAAAGGAATTTACTCTGAACAGTTTTAGATGCCCCTGACTTATCATAGTAGCCCCTGATGTTGTGACTCCATAGCGCCCTATAAAAGAAAACATGTCCAACGCATGGTCCCCTGATTTATGTTTGTGGTCACATAGACCAATGGAACTGCAATCTTGTCTCATGGGTTCTCATCCAAGCTCTGGAAACAGCCTCAGAGAGAAGCAAGATGTCTACCTTATTGGAAAGGAAGATGACACATTTTAGATCACTGAATTTCCCCCTAGTGCATCTAATCGTTTTATATGCTCTATTGTGGTTCCTCCAGCTGTCAGTCCTTGGTAACCTAGAGCATAAGGATTTACTCATGGAAGACAGATGAAGTTCATAGGGATTAGTTACATGTCCCAACATGGCCCGCAAAATGGCACCAGGGTTGTATGAAGACAATGGCTGACCAATGAGGGGAAGCCCATTTCTGAGACTCTGCTCTTACCAGTGGAGCCTTCCAAGTGTGAACAATGATTAGATCAGCCATGAATCTGCTTCTTCTTGGAAGCCACTTCCTTCAGAGTCCTGAGCCAAATGGAAGACATTGTTTCTAATTCCACCTCTGCCAATATCTCCCTGTGTAGCTTTTGGTGAGTCACTGCCACTCTCTGGGCCTTCAAGTCCCTTCAACTCTGATATTCTGGGATGTTATACTGTATTTCTTCCCTATACCCTTGAAAATAATGCTAAAGCACTTTCTGCCCTCCCACTGCCCTCAGCTTTGAATGTGTTATATCCCTGAACTAGATTGCTAAAGCTAGTGTCTGACGTCCCTGAGTGTGCCAGGCAGAGCTGACATGAGTTTATGACTTTTGCTCATGATGTTGGGAGGCATAAAGAGTTTATATTGGTACATAGAATAGATCTGCATGTTAAACTACTTCCAAAGACAGTATAGATGGTAAATTCTGGCTCCCGCAACCCAGCTTTCCATTTCAATCTCAGCAGAGCAAGACACAGGACACGTGGAAAGACAGGTTAAGAATTTAATTGATTAGTCTTCCAGGGGAGAATGTAAAAGAGCGTGGTGGAGAGTCAGATCTAACTGGATTTGTCTCCATTCTTACTAGCTGTATGACCTTGGGAATATAGTTTAATCTCTCTGACCTTCAGTTTCTCATTTAGTGTTGTGACAATTCATCAATGGTGGCTGTTATTTAGAGCATCACTTATTAAACCAAAGCATAATTATAGCTGAAAAATGAATTGTAGCTGTTGAGAGTGATTTTCTTCCAGAGTACAGTATGGAAAGGGGGGAAAAATAACTTTACAGTGGAAAAACTTGACAGATACTACCTCAGTGAGGTGACCAAGGTCAACATCAACAGTGGCAAATCAGGTTGATAGTATTTACCTTTGATATGATGTGGCACTTTACCTGTATGAGATCCTCCTCTTAAAAACCCGTAAGTCCAGTCTAATCATGAGAAAAATATTAAGTTCCAATATGGGGACATTCTGCAAAATAACTGGCCAGTACTCCTCAAAACTGTCAAGGTCATCAAAAACAAAGCAAGTCGGGAACTGTCACAGCCAAGATGTGATGACAAAATGTAATGTACTATCCTAGATGGGATCTTGGCATAACAACAACAACAGATTAGGAACAAACTAAGGAAATCTGAATAAAATATGACTTTAGTTAACAATAATAATAATAATAATACATCAATATTAGTTCATTACTTCTAACAAATGTACCATACTAATGTAAGTTGTTAATAATAGGGGAAACTCAGTGCAGGGCATATGGAAACTCTATTCAATCTTGTTAATTTTTCTAAAAATCTAAACTGTTCCAAAAAATAAAGTCTACTTTAAAAATGGATTCTAATAGCATATTCTGCAAAGACTCGTTTATTTAACACACTTGTATGAAGTGCACATTCAGTGCTAGGCCTCGTGCTGGGGGCTGGGTTACAGATGTGAATATGGATGGTCTGAACCTCCCAGAGAGCCTGAGGCCTAGTGAGAAGTCAGTCGAGTACTCAGTCTGTTCCCTGTTTCAACATGCCACAGGAGAGACGGGAACAATGGGCCACGTGCAAGGAAAGTATGGCAGCTTCCACTGGAAAGCTCTGCCCTTCATCTTGAAGAGCTAGTTGGAGCTCACGAGGTGGAGTAGGGGCCAGCAGCAGTCTGGGCAGAGGGAAAGAGCTGAGAAGTGAGAAGGCAGTGGGGTAGGAGTGTGGCAGGAGTGAAGGGGGCAGGAGTGTAGGGAGTGATAGGAAGCCAGAAAAATCAGAGCTCATTCATTCCGTAAATATTTCTGAATACCTACTATGCGCCTGGCATTGTGCTAGGAACTGCATAAATTGGGAAGGCCAGGTACAGTCCCTGTCCTCGAGAAGTGGGAATAAGGACAAAACACAAGTCATCTTGAATGATGGTATATTTAGAAATTGATCATTCACATGAAAGAAACAAACATGGAATTAACAGTGAAGAAGTGTCTATGTGCGGATGGGGGAGGAAGGGAGGTGTTGCTTAGAATAGATGCTGTATTATTTCCCAGGGCGGCTATAACAAATTACACAAACTTGATGGTTTAAAAACAGGAATTTATTCTCTCACAATTCTGCAAGCCAGACCTCTGAAATCCAGGTGTCAGCAGCGCTGTGCTCCCTCTCAAGGGCCTAGGGGAGAATCCTGCCTTGCCTCATCCAGCTGCTGGTGGCTGCCAGTATTCCTTGGCTTGGGCTGCTCACTCTGGTCTCTGCCTCCATCTTCACATTGCCTTCTCCCTGTGCGACTCCATGTTCTCTCTTCTTATAAGGACACCTGTCATTGGATTTAAACCCCACCCTAGTCCAGAATGATCTCATCTCAAGATCCGGAACTTAATGACATCTGCAAAGACCCTTTTTCCAAATAAGGTCAGCTTCACAGTTTCCAGGTGTCAGGGCGTGAACATATCTTTTGGGAGTCACTAGTCAACCCATTTCAGTGGCCAAGGAAGGACTTTCTGAGATGAGAACATTCTTGTGGAGAAATCTGACTTGCAAAGAACAGAGGAAGAGTGCTCCAGGTAAAGGGAGCAACACGCCTAGAGACCCTGAAGTAGGAAAGAGCTGCGCATGTCTGAGAAGCTTAAAGGGCACGAATGGAGCTGGAACCT
Source organism: Equus asinus (assembly GCF_041296235.1). Taxonomy (NCBI): domain Eukaryota; kingdom Metazoa; phylum Chordata; class Mammalia; order Perissodactyla; family Equidae; genus Equus; species Equus asinus. The sequence continues at coordinate 35,801,240 of NC_091799.1, forward strand.
GGCCGGCAAGGGGAAGAGGAGCCAGAGAAGACCTGGAGCACCTGCTAGGAGCGTCCCGAATCAGATGGTCAGGCTGGACAGGGTCTCAGAACGGCTTGCGCCTGCCTCCAGTCTCATTCTCAGCTCAGAGCTCTCCTTTCCACCTATCCGTTGCTCTGGCAGGCTTATGCTCAGCACATGACAACAGCTCCTGGGCCTTGGTAAGGTGACATTCCATACTGCAGGAAGAAGCCCTTTGTTTGCATCCATTTCAGTGTCATCCACTGGAGTGGCAGCAACCCTGTAGTGCCACAGTAAGCCTGGGTCTCAACGCCAATTTCCAGTTTCCATGCAACATGCCCCATCAGGCCCCACGGTGAGCTGCTGGCTTATGTCTTTGAACAAGCCCCGCCTGGTTTTGTTTCAAGTCACTCTGGCAGCTGTGACATTGGAGCATGAGCTCTGGACTGCGGTCTGGGGAGCGGAGGCTGAATCCCATCTCAGGCCCTTACTAGCCACGTAGCCTTGGGAAAGTCAGTTAGCCCCTCAAAGCTTTGGTCTCCTCCCCTGTAAAATGAAAATGAAAATCCCAATCTCACACCAGGGTTGTGGGACTCAAACAAGATGATGTGTTTGAAAACGTTATGAATTTTAAAGTGTTTTACATGCTGAGGGAGGTGTTACTGATAGTGTCGAAGCCCTGGGGATCTCGACCCATCTTCCTGGAGGCATGGGGTGCTCAGGGTCCACTTCATCCCATCAGACACTCTGTATACTCTGCACTGATGGCTGCATGTCATTGTTTGTCATTCCCCAAGGGGTTAACATGCATCGTGTCCCGTTGAGATATCATCACGGAGCAAGCTCCGAAATGGAAAGAAACAAAAGTCAAGTTCATCTCCCTATAAAAAGCAGCCTGCCTTTGAAACTTGACCCTGTTGAAAACCTACTGAATTGAACCTGGAGGAAAAGGAGGAGAAAAAAAAAATCTGAGTAATTAATCAACATTTTGTCTAATCCAGTTTGATTTTAAAGACATTCATCAAGACCGGCATACCCGTCCAGGCTAATCCCGGGAGCCCCGTGAGTGGCCGCGTGGAATTGACCTCCCTGTTGTCTGCAGTCCACTCATTTGCAAACTGGTTTCAATGAAGGTAACAGTTTGTGGTAATAGGAACCATATGGGCTGGTGGCTGCTGTCCGTAAAAATAGCCGACATGGCCTGTGTGGCCAGACACAACGTCAAGCTACGAGCAGGAAGACGAAAGCTGTGTGAAGGAGAGAAAAAAGGTTTTTCAGAAGACTAGAGGCAGGACCCCGCCTGCCGGGGGAGGAGGCGTCAGGGACCGGGACATGAAGCCAAGGGACTTGTCAACGCAGGAAACACCAGCTCTCCCCAGCCTGGATTTCCACACTCTCAAGCCCCAGTTGAAAGGGGACAGAGAGGGCCGTGTCTGGGAACAGAGCCAAGGCTGAGCACGCATCCAGATCTCTGTAGGAAGTGTACTGGGACACGAGTCCTCTCTCACCTAACCATCCCTATAGATGCCGGAGCCTGAGGAACTGTGCAAGGAGGTAAGGCCAGAAATCCAAAAAGACATTTTCTAAGCATAAATTTTTGGGTCCTTTTCAAATGTATCCTATTTTGTAGCACAATAGAAAGAGGATAGATTTGAAAATTGTGAGACCTGATTTAATCTGACCATAAACACACCCATTGTATCAACAAAAGCAAATTATTTAATCTTTCAGAGCTTCAGTTTATTAGTCTGCAATAGGGAGATAATGTAACCAATGGTTGTTTTCAAGAGTACTGGTGCTGATGCTCCTTGCTCTTAGTAGAATGCCGTGTTCATTCATTAATTCAACAAATATTTATGAAGCACCTACTAGGGGCCAGGCACAGTTACAGAGGCATAAATTGGTGAATAAAACAAGAAAGACTTCCTCCTCTCACAGAGCATACTTTCTAGTTGTATGTAAAACATAGGATGTTGGAAGGTGAAAAGTGCTACGGACACAAATAAAGTGGGGAAGGGATCAGGAGCGCAAGGATTGAGGTGCAGCTTTAAATGGGGTGGTCAGGAAAGGCCCTGACAAGAAGGTGACCATTGAACGAAGATTGAAGGATGTGAGCGAGCGAGATGCAGAGCTATTTAGGAGGCTGGTACTGAAAGCAGAAGAAACCACTGGAGTACAAGCCTGAGCAGGAGAGAGCTGGGTGCTCAGGGGCAGCAAAGAGACTAGTGTGGCTGGAAGGAAGGCAGCCAGAAGTCAGAGAGCTGTGGGGGCCTGGCCGTGCCAACCTGCAGGGGTAGGGTAAGTACTTAGGATTGGCTCTGAGGAAGTGAGATGTTTGTGGAAGGTTTTGAACAGAGGAGTGACAGGATCAGACTTATTTTTTTTAATAGAATGATACTGGCTGCTGTGTTGAGCAGTGTTTCTATATGAGCAGGTGCGAAAGCAGAGAGACAGACAGGAGGCTGTTGCAAGAAGCCAGGTAAGAGTAAGGGGTGTCTTGGATTGAGAGGATAACATTGGAGCTGGTGAGAAGTAGAGGGTTCTAGAATATATTATGAAAGTAGGGAGGGCCTCCAGGATTTGCTGATAGTTTGAATGTGGGTTTGAGAGAAAGGGGTCAAGAAAGACTCCAAGGTTTTGAGCCTAAGCAAGTGGAAGAAGCTGCTGTTGGCAGAAATGGAGATAATTGTAGGTGAATCAGGTTGAGGAGGGGAGATCGGGTGTTTGTGTTGCCCATGTTAAGTTTGAGATGCTTACCGGAGATTCAAGTGGAGATGTGGCATATCAGGTAGATGAGAATTGTAAACATAGAGTGGTATTTAAGACCATGAAACCCTAGATCACCATGGGAGTGAGTGAAGATAGAGAAGAAAAGGTGGAGATGTTTCTCTATGGGGCCTCAAAGATTGACACAGCTTAGGCAGCCTTCTACGCAACATCATCTTCCAAATACATGAGCTACAAGAGCATATACTGAGCACCCACGTGCACACGAGACTCTCTAAGATAGATCGTGCTGTTACTATCGTATATACAAGAAAAGGAAGAACCAGAGAAGTGAATTAATTTGCTCAATGTCAACTAGCTAATGAAAAACAGAGCAGGAATCCAAACTCAATTCTAACGATCTTTCCACTATAGCCCTCTGCCCAGCACTATTCTTATTTCTGAGGTAGACATGCAATTTTTGTCCTCAACATCTTGTCACGATTCTCCAAGTTTGAAATCAAAACCAGGTCATACTAGCAGTTAAATACTCTTCTTTTCCAAGCTGGAGGTCTTGCCAGCCTTAGAAAATAAAAACATATTATGAAAAACTGTCTTTGGCAAAGACCAGAAAAACAAAAGAATGAGAGAGAGGTAGAGAGAGAGAATGACAAAAGAATATCTTGCTTTCCACTTTTCCCTTAGGTACTTACTGTCTCCTGGGCTCTAAATCATCTTCTCTGTCTTCGGAGGAGGTAGATACAAGGCAGATACAACCTCCCCTTCTTCTAAATCAGGCACAAGGGAGGGATAGAAAAATAAAGTGATCTATGTGGGGTCACCAAGAGATTGGTGAATGTGACTTGGAAGAGGTCCTAGTTATTTTGCATTTTTCCTTTTCCCCACAGCCTATCTAATACTACTTTATACCACATATACAGAAACCAGTGAAAATAAAATAATGTTTTTTAATTTGTGATGCACTTTTTACCCACTATTGGTGCAAAACACTTTTTGAGATAGCTGCTATGTGTGTTAACATCCATTTTAAAGATGGATAAACTGTGGTTTGGAGAGATTAAATAATTTGACTAAGGTTACTATAAAACAAAAGATGCAATTTAAAAAATGTGATTATAATCACTGGAAAATATGACTTTATTTAAAAATGCACTTGGCATCTACAGGGCCTACAACAATGAAGCCCAGTTCTGTTTTGGCATCACCATTTTCTGCGGTGTGGTCCAGAGTCTCACCTCCATCCACTTTCTCACCTTCCTGTTTGGTTAAGGTTGCTCCTTCTTGATAACAACTTAATCTTGTTCCTCTCAAAGGAATGGTCTGGGTCTTCTCCACCTTGGTATCTCCAATGCCTTTCTGGTTCCTTGACAAGCGCAGGGCATGGCAAATGTTTGGCTGGGTTGCGCTGAGCTGAAGTTGGTGAGCTGAAAAGGAAGAGGAATAAGGTTATAACAGTAAGTTGGGTTAAGACCTCAAGGAGCCTTGAACGTCAAGCTAAGCTGTGTATATATCCATCTATAATTAGCAGGTAACCAGGGCCACTGCCTTGTCTGGCCCCCAGGTTCTTCATCTCCATAGTGAGTTGTCTTGCAGAAAGAAGGAGCTTGCTGAGTAAATAAAATGAGGGTAAATATGTCTTCCTCACAAACCTCAGAAAAACCCTTGCCAACACTTCCCATTGTTTTTCAGATTTGAAAACTTGACGTTATTTTTTTCTTCCCACCCACACCTCAGGACTTGTCATGGCTTTAGCCAAAGAAAACCAATTCAGACAGGGCCATTTCGGGCTTGTCCTGAGTCCAAAGTAGGGAGACAGAAAGTAGGAGATGACATTTGATGTTTTGAGGTTTCCTGCTCAAATTTAAGACCCAGCAATTTTGTGTGAGTTCTTTGAGTTAGATGAACCAGGGAGAAGTGTTCAATTCCATTCAACTGATGCCATATTTATTAGCTGTGCTGGGACCAGAAGAAAGAAAGAAAGACGTTAGCTCTTGCTCTCATGCAGCCGTCTGTCTGTCTAATAGGAAGAGAAGAAAGAGAGGTATATAGACAAGAGCACAATAAGCCAGAAAGTGATGCTCAGAAGTGATGGTAACGTGCTATGTGGACTTATAGATCACATGCAGTTAGGGGAGGATCGGTCTATCTATCTATCTATCTATCTATCTATCTATCTATCTAGATGATATAGCTATAGATATACATTGAAAGATATGTATAGATATTGATCTCTGTCTCTATATATAGATATATACATGTTTCTCTGAGCTGCCAAAGAAGTTCCTGGCACAGAGTTTAAGGACCCAAGGGAGCCGTAAGAGGAGTAAGGAGTAAAGTTCTAAAGGCATGTTGAAGTAAGCTCACAAAGAGCCTTCGATGCCAAGCTCACTTGCGCGTATATACGTGTGCCATCGCAGGCAGCCAGGACCACTGCCTTATCTAGACATCGAACCGTTTCAGCCCTTGTCTCATCTTCCAAGTGCGATGCCAAGGGCCCTGGAGTCAGGGATTGTCCTTCTACGTCCTCTGAAGTATCCCCAGCCTGTTGTTAGACACAGAGTCAACATAGGATTCCAGACAACCGAGGCTTTCCTCTCAAACCGCATCAGAGTTGACCTCCTTACTTTGTGATATAATTCACAAAGTCTTCCCAAATTTATTTCCAGGCTTTTTTTGTACTTCAAGGACCAGGAACATTTTTTTAAAAAGGGGAAAAATCATAAAGTTGTTAACTTTTTATTCTTCCAAGTAATACAATTAAAATTAATAAAAACATCTTCCATCAATTATCATAATCATTTCATAAAAGGATGAGACTATTTCAGAAAGAAAAAACATCTTTTCCAAGAAAAGACGGTTGGCAATCGAATACTGTCATTTTAAAGGATATTGTTTTAAATTTTAACACATACAGTGTAAAGTTGTATTTTATTATTTGTGCTGTAGCTATTTTTCTTGCCAGAAGTTGGTTGAGATGGTATATATATATGTAATATTGCAATATAAAATGAGCTTGAGTCTCTAAGTGGTTTTGTCACTTCATTATTAATACTAAAATAAAATTTTCGTGGAGATTTAATGATGAAAGTGGAAAGCATACACTTGTGCTACGTCACTCAATTTGCAACACCCCGGGCACACTCAGAGAAGTGGGTGAGCCACTCAGCTTCACCATACCTCCAAGAGCTTCTCCCTCTTTCCTCCTCCACAGCTGGGAAGAAAGCTCGTTATGATAGCCCAGGAGTCTGGCCGGTGCAGGTGGCAGGAAAGGGTCTGCCGGTGCTTTTTTCTGGACGGCTACCCACACAGCAAGGAGCACTTTATAGCCCTGCTAGCCCAACATGGGGAGTTGGGAATTTATCTGAGTGGGATGTCATGAACTTGACTTTAACACAGGCCAGTACCTTTCCAAGCAAGTATATTTGAGAACCACTAATCTGGTCTGACCCTCTCACTTTTCAGACGAGGAAACTGAGACCCAGAGGCCCAGAGATCAACCCTACCTGAAACAAAGTGGGTTAAGGGAACACCAGCCCAGAATTATGGTCATCAGCCCCATGACTCCCTGGCTGCCAGTATGGCTTTGACTTTTGACCCTAATTCAGGCACTTTCTTATACCTGAGGCTCTGTGCCTACCATGGGGCACCATTCTGGTAAGTGAATGACTATCTTTTTTGTCTGTTTGATGCCCCAGCAATTCTAGGGCTGATCCTTCCTTAATCTTGATATTTGTCATGTACACACACACACACGCAATGGAAGGGCACAATTACAGAAAGAAAAATCGTCCTTTCCTGGGACTTATCTGAAGAAAGAAGATCTGACTCTAAACCTAAGCCCAGGGGACCTGGGATCCTGCTGCCTATTTATAAATGTCTCTGGATTTGTCGGCATAGTAACGGTAAGCATCATGTTTTATACCAACTTCAGGCCAAGTCATGTGTCCAGCATTCTACATACACAATCTCATTCATTACTCACAAGACCCTATGAGATGGAAATTTTGTAAGGACACTGAAGCCTAGCAAGTATCCATGACTTTTCCAAAGTCACACAACAGATGAACAGCAGAACGTAAGTGCAGGTCCCCTACAGGTTCCAGGGCCTCCTAGGCTGACAGTCCCTGTTGTCCAGGACCTGGCGTTTGGTAGGTGCACAGAGAGCATCGACCAGATGAAGAAATGCTGAAGTAACTTTCTCCTTCATCTGAAGATGCTTTCCCCCTCCCACCTGGCCACCTGCAAGGTGATTCAGAAAACGTCCCGTTAAATCATCTCCAAGGTAATTCATAAAATGTCCCTTTAAATGGGAGCCACCACTATGACTAACATCTTCACACAGACTAAGGGTGTGCTAGTTTGTTGGACTTTTCATTTAAATATTTGGTGTAAGTTAGACTTGAGGCCTGGTGAAGTCTCTAGATCTTTCCGTTATGGCTGGGGGCCAGGCCGGGCTCCCCTCTCCTATTCTCGCACAATTGCCTGTTTGAAGGGAAATGCCGGCCCTCGCATGGACCCCTGCTGCACTTCATCTCACTGGATTTGGCTCATCGTTCCAGCCAACTGAGATCATTTAGAAGTTTGATTTTGTCATCAATCATTTTTTCTATCCCTCCCAGCTGTGTGTCAGCCACAGATGTGATAAGCGGACTTTATATGCCTTTGTCCAAATCACTGGTACCAAATATTAAACAGGGCTAAGGCCAGTTCTCTTGGGCATACCTCTGCCATGACCCCAGGGCATTTGCATGCACCTTTACTCCAGCATTTGTCCTATGACGTTATCAAATTTTTTTATCCTATATGCAAGAGCTTCAAGAGTTGAGCCTTGATATTACGCTGCTTTTCATCCTCGTTAGGCACAATGCTGGTTGTTGAAGGAAAACTCAATGTTTGCTGACCAGGGCAATAGAAAGAGCCATTGATTTGGTGTCAGAAGATTCAGGTTTAAGTCACAAGTAATGCCCTTCCTATGGCTGCGTATAAGCTGTTTATCCTCCAGGGCCTCAGTTTCTCTATCTGTCAGGTAGGGAGGAGAGCCTCTGCAGACAAACCCCTTCAGTTGCTGTGGAGCTCAGTGAAGTAATGGATGCAAACGTGCTTGTTCACCCAGCCCTGGTCGTGCCTTCACGCACACATTTCTCCAATCAGAACTTCAATTCCCCTCTCTTCCTTATCAATGCCACCTCACCCTGCTCCCCTCCTTCTGCTTCTCTGGACATCCTTCCCTGGCCTGCTAGGAGGCCATCGCCTCTTCCTCTGAGCCCCCACAACACTGTGAAAGTCTTCACTCAGACACTTATCCCCATGTGTCTCCAGTTGTCTGGTGACTTGTCCATCCTCCCCTCTAGACGATGGTCTTGTAAGTCAGGAGCTACACCTTAGATATCTGGCCCCAGCACCAGTGCAGGGAGCTGGGACACAGAGGCACTCAAGAACAGACTTATGGAACAAATATGAACGATTGCAATCTGCAAAATCAGCCGTGTTCTTGCCTTAAAGATGCCTACAGGGAGTGGCGTGGGTCTTTACTTGGGCCACAGGCCAGTGTCACCATAAGCATAGCCATAGTAGGTCTAGGTTTTCTTGGTTTATCCCTGGAGAGAAACAAAGGTGGGTCTGATGGGCAAAGTCAGCCCCACAGCTCTGTGAGAACAGGTAGCATCTGTTTTCCTTACCACTGTCACAGGGTGGGTTCCCCAGCAAGCCGACTCTGAGAGGGAAGTTTACTGGGGAGGGTCTTTGGGATGGGAGGGTGGGGGAAACAGGTTTGGGCAGACAGAGAAGTTGAACTGCAGCTCAGTGGCCACAAAGGACTCAGCTGGTCCTGTGGAGAGCTCTGGAGCTGGGGACAGTGCTTCAGAGCTGTCTCAAATTGAGACAAGGGGGTCGGGCCTCTAGGGATAACCTCCCCATTGACCTGTCTTGGATGAGGGTTGTCTCAAGGAAGGGGGTGACACCTTGGGTTAAGCAATTCTCTTCAGCTGAGGACATTCCCAAAGGGAGACTCAGCTGAGAGCTGCCAATGCTTGAAGCTGCTGGAAACACGAGCGCCTCAGTGCTGGAATGGGGAGTATCCGTTAACATCACTGCTCAGAGTATCCAGCTCATTGTAGCACTTCGGTGAACACTCATTGAGTGAATGAGGGAATCTGGCCCATCTCACGTGGAATCATCTAGGTACTCCAACACCTATTCAGTCCATGCACCTTTAGATGTGCGACCTCTTGGCCAAGGCTCTGCAGGTGCTTGCCTCAAGGATGAGTAAGAAATATCCCCTCCCCTTGAGAAGGGAGGCAGACATATAAACAGCCAATCTTACCCCCAGGGGAGGACTTGAGACGGAGTAAGCTCGGAGGGCTACGTTAGTACAGCGAAGGCGGGCAGCTTCTTGAAGAAGTCGACATTGACGATGAGGCCTGAAGGACAAGAAACAGGCATATTCTAGGAAAACATGCAGTACAAGCAAATGATGCTGGTGGGAGAGACTATGGCGTAGACCCTATGGTGGAGGTAGGCCTCCCAGGTTCTCAGAGCCCTGTGTATCCTACTACTGAGCCCGGACTAGATCCTAAAAGCAGTGAGGGAACAAGCAAGGGTTTTCAGCAGAGAGCTGACAACATAGGCCTTCTTGATCAAAACAACATGAGGTTCAGTTCCTCGTATCTTTTTCAATTCAGGAGTTTCATGGGAACCAGCCACCTAAGCACATACCATACCCATGGCCTCCACCCAGAGTACAGCCTGAACTGTTCCCACTGCTGGGTCCTCTGACGGGTTGAGGGAGCTGCTGCCCCTCAGGAGGAAGGGCATGCTCTTGCCTCGACAAGCAGGCCAGGAGCTCCTGAGCGTGTGACCCCAATGAAGGGAAACCCAGTCAACACAGAGAAGTCAGGGTGACTCTTTCCACACCAAAGGGATGGTATCATACAGTTGGAAGAGCACCGCCCGAGGAGTCTAGCGGGGCTGGCTTCCAGTCCACTCATGGCCACTTACTGGATCAGTGGTATGGGCAAGTCACTAACCCTCAATTTCCTCATCCATAAAATGAGAAAAAGAATTCAACCACACTGGTGATAAGGACACACAAATTAACCCAACAATGAGATATCGTTTTATGCATATCAGATTGACAAAGAATTTTTAAAAGATAAAGATCAGTGCTGATGAAGGTAGAAAATATAACCTGGCTAATTCACTGTGGGTGGGTGTGGTGAATCAGAATAAACAATTCCAGGGAGAAACTTGACAACAAATATCAAGTCTTTGAAATGTGCAGATCCTTTGACCCAGAGATTCCACTTCTAGGAATTTATTCTAAGGAAATAATTAGAATTGAAAGGGAGGGAAATGTTTGTTAAAGGGTATTTAGCAAAACAGATTTACGAGAGCAAAAATTCCCATCCATGGAAAAAACCTAAATGTCCATCAACACCTGTAAGTGGAGAATTGTGTTCATAGATTTCAGCACACTTATATGTGGGATACTACGCAGCAATGAAAAATTAGGCTTGCAAATTTGATTTACTAACATAGAAAAATGCTTGCAATCTAATGCTAAGAAAAGAATACAAAGCTTATTTCTGTGTCAATCCCAATTTTGTAACCACAACAAAAGCTAGAGAAATATATTTTGTTGTTGTAATTGTTACAAAATTGGGACTGAAATATAGTTTTGTATTTTATTCACTTAACTTTGTGTTATAAGCAACTAGTTTGCCAACATATTAACTAATTATCAATCTGGGTACTGGGGCAATTTTAATTTCCTACTTCCTTTTTAAAAAAATATTTCAAGTGTTCTATGATGATCTTTTCTATAATTTTTTTAGAATCAGAAAAATAAAAACAAAATTTTAAATAAATTTTAAAATAATGTGTGCTTCCAAGGTCTTCTGTAATGACAAGTAAAATAATGCACATGAAGGAACCCTGCAAACAGTAACCCCCTGTCTGCACATGAGGACCATTCCTTTCTGAAACTCTGCATTTTCCTGTAGGAAAGCATCTCAGAGTAAGGGGAAGATCCATCCTGAAGCCAAGTACCCTGGAAAGGTCTTTGGTAGGCAATAAGTGATTTCTCTGCACTCTCCGAAGGAGGCATCCTAGCTATCTTCCTAATCCATCCTGTCTCCAGTCCCACTGTCCTCTGGTTCAGACCCTCATCCCCTCATCCCCTACCCCACCACATCAGCCTACCATATCAGCCCATTTCCGGTCTTTTTGTCTTCTGGATTCTGATCTCCTTCATCTACCATGGTGCAGCCAAGGAGATTGTTTCACCGCACTTCTGACCATGTCACTACCATGCTGTTGCCACAGGGGACAGTCCAAGCGTCTTGGTGTGGTGTATGAGGCCACACATGCTCTAACCTCCATTTAATTCTCCAGGGACTTCTCCCACCTCTCCACCATGTCCAAAAACACAGCCTTGGTCCCGGCAAGCTGAATTACGTTAGTTCCCCAAACACTCTATTCTTTTTTAATGCCTCCGTCTTCTGGAATGTTGTTTTCCCCTTTGTTCATCCCGCAAACTCCTGGCATTCTCTGTGAAGTTGCCTTCTCTCCACTCCCCACCCCATGCCCAAAGATGTCTATTGTGACACATGCAGTACTTCTAATGTAAGTAATTCTTTACATGTCTGTCTCCTCTATTGGACCAAGCTCCTCAAGGGGGTATCTGATTCACCTTTGAAACATTGCCACCTAGCATGTGCCAAACACAGTCCAGGGGTTGGTTAACATTTTCTTGAATGAGTGTTGTCAGAATTTCATCCCATGGCATACAGCAAATCATACCAACATTTGCCCTGGCTGCTCTGTAATGCTGACTTCATGAAGTCGCCAACCACCCAAGTGATCTCTCATAGTTGTCATCTGGAGGACAAGGGAGCTTTAGGGGAAAAGCAGAGCCCCTCAATTACCAATTCTGACAATCCTCATTTTAGTTCAGGTCTCCTCATGCAAACAGACAGTCGACATGTGATTGGAGAAGAAATAGAAGTATGTTTCTATTAAAACCATGTTCCTTAGGTTGTCACTCTGAATTTATATCCCTCTGGCCCTTGCCAAGTTGGCTCTTGGCTATACTCTGTCCTGAAATGAGAGCATTCTTCTTATAGCCCCAGGAGATGCCTACAATGCCTGAAGATTGAAAACAGACCTTGCAACACGGATTTGGGAATTTGTAGACTCCGAAGTACCCCTGTCCTATATAACCTGTCCCAGATAACCCAGCTTCCCTTTGCACCTCTCAGTAGAGCTTTGTTGGATAGAAGAGTCACTGCTTACATGGTGCTCCTGCTGCCCAAGAGGGTGGGCAAGAAATCCAGTTGCAGTGTAGAGAGTCAACCAGCTCCAGGTGCAGGAAAATGCCACCCATGGTCAGGGGGTTTTAGCTTTTGGGTAGAACCAACCATGGGGTATGTGTGCACCTAAGTGTTTAAATCAATAAAAACAAGCATTTATTGGGTACCTACTATTTACAAGGCCCCTTTCTGGGTCTAGTGAGGGACGAAGGATTGAGGAAGATGGTTTTTGCCTTTAAACTGCTCATTTCTACTGAAGAGGAGAGGTTTGGATCTAAATAGCCATGACTTACAGTAGAATGGGATAAAAATAGAACAGAACAGACCAGAATAGAATAGAGTAGAATAGAATGGAGTAGAATAGAAATAGAATGGAACAAAACAGAACAGAATAGAGTAGAACAGAAATGCTATGTGTGTGCCAATGGGTAATGTAGAATGGTGGCGAGAGCGCAGCTTTAGCAGCCAGCCAGATTCACGCTCAAATGCAAGTTTAGAGCTACCTTAGGCAAAGTACTGTGCCTCTCAGAGCCTCAGTTGCCTCAACTACAAGATAGGCTCCAACAGCCACTTCACAAAGAAGGAGATAGATGGAGATTAAATGAGATGGCGCACCTGAGCTCCTGACCTATAGTAGCCCTAGCTTCTCTCCCTTTCACTGTCAATCAGAGCTCAGACCCAGTGACCCCACAGATAACCCTGGGCAAATGCTCACATGTCCCAAGAGGGAGTGTCAGCAGGGGAGGCCAGAGGCTGCTGAGGTGAGAGCCTATGCCTCATTCTTTCAGTTTCCAGAGGAATGTCTTCCTGTTCAGTGACGTCTGCATGACTTTGGATTTAGCAAATGCCCTGTCAGACAGGTTAAACAATTTCAGTTCATTTGGATTACAATTTCTATCAGCCTGAGAAATTGAGCTGGGCTCACTCAGACCAGGAACTGGGAAGGATTGCCCCTGTGGTGGCTTCGCTCTTGAGGCACCCAGCTCCTTGCCAGACTGCAGAGCACATAAAAAGAGGAAAACAAACAACAAGGCCAAGAAGACGTGGCTTTCTTCACATAGGGGCTGCTGCGGTCTTGAGCGATGCAATCAGGCTTGGGGAATCTCGCTTGGTTTTTGATGCCTGATTGTTGGCATGCTCAAACAGGAGTGCATGGGGCAGCATATTAGTGTCTCTGAGCCTTATTTCATTTTATATATGAAAGAAAGAAAATTTCCAAATCTATCTAAAAATAGAGGAGATGACCCGCTTTTTCACTTATGGTTCATCTTACGCAAAATCCAATTAAGCAGAAATATTGTTTTCCTCATTACAGTCAGGCTTGGGGAGTTTAAACACAGCATAATAGATAAAATAACTGGACTAGTTAACAGGAGACTAGGGGGTCAATGTTGTCTCACCTACTGTGGGCTGGGGGACTTTGAAACCACTATTTAAATCTCTCATACCTGGCGGCTTCATATTTCAGATGGACACAATAATGTCTACTCCACCGGGTTGGTTTGTGGATTAGATAAGTTAGTATGGTAGTCCCCCCTTATCCTCGGGGGATATGTTCCAGGACCCCCCGTGGATGCCTGAAACCGTGGCTACTACTGAACCCTATATACACCATGGTTCTTCTTATTTATCCATACCAATGATAAAATTTTATTTATAAGTTAGGCACAGTAAGAGATTAACAACAATAAGTAACCATAAAATAGAACAATTTTAACAGTATACTGTAGTAAAAGTTACCGTAGATCTTAGTAACCTCAGAATACGATGTTTTTTCTTTTCTTATTACGTCGAGAACTTTCACCTTTTCACTTAAGCGAAGCATCTTAGAGCTTCTCTTTGGCTTATCTGAATTGCTAGCATTACTGCTCTTGTGCTTTGGGGCCATTATTCAGTAAAATAAGAGTTACTTGAACACAAGCGCTATGATACTAACAGTCAATCTGATAACTGAGACAGCTACTGAGGGACTAATAGGCGGGTAGGGTATACAGTGTGGATACGCTGGACAAAGGGATGATTCCCCTCCCAGGTTGGACGGAGCAGGGTGGTGCGAGATTTCATCCCGGTACTCAGAATGGTGCACAATTTAAAACTTATGAATTGTTTATTTCTGGAATTTTCCACTTAGTATTTTCAGACTGTGGTTGACCGAGGGTAACCGAAACTGTAGAAAGTGAAACCAAGGATAAGGGGGAACATACTATATGTGAAAAGAATCTGGCACATCATTAAATGTTAGTTTGTCTCACAACTCCTACCCCACAAGATACTGGGCAAATCCTTTAATCAGCGTTAGAATTTCTCTTTTGCAAAATTAAGCCCATCTACGTCTTTCTACCTTTCAGAGCTGATTTGAGAGGTTAAATGAGGTGGTGGAATGAATGTGCTTTGTACCTGGAAAGAACTAAGGCAAAATAAAGTCTATGAGGACAGCTCTTTTAGCTGGGAATGGCTCAGGAGAGGAGAGTATATCCTTTTTAAAGGCCCACCCCTTCAATCACCTCCTAGGTCTGAGGGCCACTTTAGAATGGACTAGACTGACTGATAAATTATCATCAAAGAACTGGAGAAAAGTCTCAGGCTCCAGTTGCTGTTGAGTCAAACCACGTTGGCTACAGGGCCAGTGCCCAAACTCTTTGAATGCCACATAGCCTTAAAGACATAAAGGCTGACAAAGCTTGACGCCAGCTACATGATTAACTGGACAAAACCCAAAACACTCCAAACAGTTAGATCAAAGAGAATACGCTTTCCAACAAGTAAACCCTCTTAGAGAATTGGAACATGATTCATCCTAACAAGCGACTTAGGAGCCAGGCGAGCAGACCATCCCCTGCCTGAGAAATGAGATGTAGGCTTGTCCCAGAGCGAAGGAGAGTGATGGGCCATCCCGAAGGACCTTCATGTCCAGAAGCAAGATGTCCATGACTTGAAGTTGATATCCTGAAAAATTCAGCCCTGGATCTACAAAATAGTAAGATCCTTGAGGACAGGCATGCATCCAATTCAGCTGACATTCTGTTTCTAGTTCAGCGCCTCACATAGATTGGGTCCACAGGAACCTACAAGTTTTCCACGCTTGTGTCAGAAAAAGTCTTCACTACTGTCATAGCTTAGCCCTAACTTGCTTATTGAGGCCGCTTTTCCACAACCTCCCCCCACGGATGGAGGGATAGATGAATGAATGTAAATGAATGTGCTTGTAAGCCTCCTCCTGAAATCGTCAAGGAGGCTCAAATCAATCGGAACAAGGAAATAGCTGGAATATATGGCACTATTATTTCTCTCTTTTCAGTGGGGAGGTGTAATAGATTGCCTGTATCCCCCCGAAATTCTTATATCGAAGCCCTAACCCCAATGTGATGGAGATGTGGCTTGGGAGGTAATTAGGGTAGATGGGACCATGAGGGTGGGACCCTAGTCTGATGGGACTGGTGCCCTTATGAGACAACAGAGAGCTTGTTCTCTCTCTCTGTAAGCACACGCTGAGGAAAGGCCACGTGAGCACACCGCAAGAAGGCAGCCATCAGCAAACCAGGAAGAGAGCTCTTACCAGAAACCAACCATGCTGCCACCTTGCCCTTGGACTTCCAGCCTCCAGACTGTGAGAAAATAGATTTTGGTTGCTTAAGCCACCCAGTCTAGGGTATTTTGTTATGGCAGCACAGGCTGACTAAGACAGGAGGGTAAGAGAGTCCTCCTCTAGCAGTTGGCACCATCATCTACCCACTTGTCCCAGCCAGAAACCTGGGAGTCATCCTTGACTTCTTCTACTCCTTCTATTTTCCTCACCTGATTAATCGCACTGTCTTAAGAAAACATTTCTCCAACCCACTTTATTCTGTGCCAGGTTTTCCCCAGAGCATTTACCAGGTCCTCTCCAGGCCCTGGACCTGTGCACTAGTTCCGACCCCTAGCATTTCTCTAGGACTCTGCAGCAGCCCCATGATGGTCTCCCTGCCCGTGATCTTTCCACTCCCCAGCCTCCACATGACCATCAGAGCCACTTTCCAAAACTTGACCTGGCACTCTGCCACCTAATGCCCTTCATTGGCTCCTGGTCCCCCCGCCTCGGCCCTTTAGCTGGACGTGCATGCGGCTTTGGATGGCCTGCCCCTGCCTGTCTCACAGCCTCATCCCTCACCTCACCGTGCATGCCCCACATCCCCTGCCTCACCCTGCACGTTCAGCAGGCCGGGCTGTCTCCCATTTCTGCACCTTCACATTCCCTACGTTACACTCTCCTACTTCTCCCAGCAAACTCCTCCTTGTTCTTGAAAACTCAGCTTATGCATTTCTTCCCCGGTGGAGCCTTCTCTCTAGCCTCCCAACCCCTCCCTCTAGGGCCAGAGACCTCCTCTGGGCTCCCATAGCAACCTCAGCTAATGATGTTTGTTACGGGTTACTTTAGTCGATTAATTCCTTACTTGTCTGTCTCCCCTTTAGAACCAGTGTATGAGTTTGCTAGGGCTGCTGTAACAATGTACCATAGACTGGGTGCCTCAAACAACAGAAATTTATTTCCTCACAGTTCTGAAGACTCGAAGTCCAAGATCAAGGTGTTGGCGGGGTTGGTTTCTTCTGAGATCTCCTCCTTGGCTTGTGGGTGGCTGTCTTCTCCTCCCTGTGTGTCCACATGGTCTTCCTTCTGTGTGTATCTGTGAGCCCATCTGCACTTCTTGTAAGGACACCAGTCATATTGGTTTAGGGCCCATCCTAATGACCTCGTTTTAACTTAATTATTTCTTTGAAAGCCCCATCTCCGAATATGAGGTACTAAGTTTTAAGACTTCAGTGAATGAGTTTGGGGGAGACACAGTTCAGCCCATGACAACCCGCCACGAGCTCCTCGAGAACAGGCACTGTGTCTCATTCGCACTGCGCCATCAGGCCTAGCCCAGCATGTGGGTCATGGCAGATGTCTCAGGAATTATCTGTGGAATGAAGATACTCCATGAACTTCTGAGCCAACTCTGGGGCCCCTGCTGAAGTCTCATTCAATCTTTGAACCAAACAAGCCAAACAGCTGCTTGAAGATTGCCAAGACAATGGGAGAGAATGTAGGGTAATGAGAAGATTGTTGCATTAGGGACAATTAGCTTGAACTCTGATCCAGGCTCCATATTAGCTGATTGCCCTCAAGGAACTCACTTAACCTCTCTGTGCTTTGACCTCTTCAAATGAGAATTAAACCATTGGAAAAGACACAGTGGTATTCATTCCTGACTGTCCACTAGAATTTTCTGTAGAAAGGCCTGAGCACTGATTTTTTTAAAGTTCCCTAAGTGATTTAATGGCCAGAGTTGAGTGCTGCTAAGACAGAGAACAGAAATGGGGAGCTGTATCATCTGGTGTGAGGAGCCCCCAATCTTATTGATATTCACACAGCTTGTGTGAGGGGCAAGATTTGTACTGGTTTAGGCAACAGTGAGAAGAGTTTCAAAAGTTCCCCATCTCTGAGCGGTTTCGAGTACTTAGCAGACGGGTGGAAAGGAAGAAGCAAAGACTAAATGTATTAACTCATTCACTCAGCCAGGCGCTGCGTAAGATGCGTGATCTCATGGAGTCGCCACAATAGTCCCGTAAATATTCTCCCCACATGACAAGTGGGGAGAGGTGGACTCAGAGAAGGGAAATGCCACAGCTAGAGCTGAGTACAGACTGCAGGTTCCATACTTGCCACATTATAATGTGCAAAGTAGTGACCATCTGGGCACTGGGCCCAGGACAATGGCATAGAGCAGGTGCTCAACAAAGATTTGTTGAAAGAAGGACGTGAAGCCACACTTAGTGAGCGCCCATGTGTGCTGGCTGCCGTGCTGTGTATGTAGCTCTCATCTCAGCTGAGTTTGATGGTGTTGCCTGATTGCACGGAGAGTTGGAGAGGTTAAATAACTAGTCTTTTTGACTATGTTTCAGCATCTAGAAAAAAAAACCCCGAAAAAGCTAATTCTTCCTAAGAATTATTACTTGGCCGATCTGGGCTTCCAAACCCAGATTTCTCTGACTCCAAAGTTCATACTCTTCTCTCTCCACACCCCACTTCCCGACACACGTTTAGGACTTTGCCAGGCATTTTCTCGGAGGGCACTGTACACAAGCTAACTGAAACTTCCGCTTTTCCACGTGGCTGGGCCTCTGTGGGAAAGGGCTGCAGCTGATCTTCTTGCGGGGCTCCCACCCTCGCTGCCTGGAATCCTGTAACCCTGGGTCTGGGTGGAGTCCTAGGGGAGAAGAGAGGCATGGTTGGATGTAACCCTGTGCCCTTCTGCTGATTCTGTAGCCACAAATCGGGAGCCCAAGATGGCACCCCTGACTCAGCGCAATTTCCAAGGTCAGGAAAGACCCAGAGAGGATGCTCCCTCTAGAAGGCAACTGAACGGAGTGTGTTGGGGGCAGGGGGTAGAGGTGATGGTGGCTGTTGAGTCAAGCCTTAGAACCACAGAGATCAGGAACTTTCCCCGAGGGACACCAGCTAAAAGGACAAGCATGCTCTGTGCTCCCCTTCCGCTCGCTGGATGCTCACGACTGCTGGGACTTCCAGCGAAGCTGCAGGCACCAGAGGGGTTTCCCCTAGGAAGCCAGAATAACCGAGGTTTGCAAAGTTAAAAATAAGAGCCCAGATGCGGAAGGCACAGCTCAACCCTCCAAGTGAGTGATTCATAGGGGGGAGGTGGGGTTGGCTCTCCTCTTTCATTTTCAACTTCCTTCAAGCAGCTCCTAAAGGAGATAGCTCTTTTCTGAATTCAAAGCAGGAGAAAAGTATCTAAATTATCTTATCCCGTTGTCCTTTGGTACTTCCTCCAACCCTGACCATAAACAGATCTATTTTATAAATGGCGTTCCCTTTGCCAGCAGAAGGGGCTGCTGTCCTTTAAATCTTGGCACTTGTGTTCATTGGGAACCACACGAATGTCGTGGACATAGCGCCAACCTTACAGTTAACGTTTCCTGAATTCTACGCTGCCTCCACGCACCATGCTGTGTAATATTGGGCGAGTTCCTTTACCTCTCTGAGCCTCAGCTTCTTCACCTGTAAAATGAAGGTGATAACACTAGAAGCTAAAACGTATCGAGTGCTTCCATATCGCAAGGCCCTTTGAATTTTAGAAGGGATTTAACTCAGCCATGCAGCCTCACCACCAAACTATGTGCCACACAGTCCTAGTGTGTCAAGGCAGCTACTGGCAGCCCTTGATGCCTCACATGGCATTTTTATATCAGGGAGCGTGCTTGATTTTCATAGTTGTCCAGTGAAATAGACCCAAGGATGATGCTCCCTATTTTAAAATGAAGAAATGGTGCTCAGAGAGTTGGAGTGGCTTTTCTGAGGTGGAAGAGATGGGTCTGAACCCAGGTCATAACCACAATTCTGTGTGCCAGGCATGTGCCTTACAAGTGTCTCATTTAATATGTGGAGTTGTGGTTCTCAACCAGGGGTGATTTGCACCCCAGGGGACGTGTTGCCCTGTCTAGAGAACGTTTTAGTTCTCACATCTGGGATGTGGGGGTTAGTGCTTCTAGTATGGAGGGCTAGGATGCTGTTAAACATCCTCCAGTGCACAGGACGGCCCTCCACAACAAGGAATTATCTGCCCCCAAATGTCGTTAGTGCCCAAGTTGAGCTACCCTGAAACAGAGTAAACCAATAAGGCGGGTAGCTTCCATTCTACAGCAGGTAAAGCTGAGGCCTAGAGATTAAGGAACTTCCTGGGGTCACATGGATAGGACAGGGTAAAGCAGGAATTCAAAGCCGGACAGTTTGACGTCGTAACCACTAAGCTCTGCCCTCTCTCCAAGGGAACCTATATTGAATTCCTCCAAGTCTTGGAGGGTACCAAAAGAGAGGAAAGGGCGTTTATGCAAGAAGGCTTTTATG
Source organism: Equus asinus (assembly GCF_041296235.1). Lineage (NCBI taxonomy): Eukaryota > Metazoa > Chordata > Mammalia > Perissodactyla > Equidae > Equus > Equus asinus. The sequence continues at coordinate 35,821,157 of NC_091799.1, forward strand.
CACACGACGGGTTGGACCACTCGCCCAAACGGAAGTTGTAACCCTCGTCTACAAGTTCAGAGTAGGCATCAGAGACTTCAGAGGAGAGCCCCCTGGGCATTTCAGCCCTTGATTTCTTTTAAACTAAGTAGTATATATTTTTTTTTCCAGGGGAATGCACAGCCCCTCCTCCAAAATGTTTATATTCTTATCCCAAACTCTAAAAGAAATAAAAATGAAGGACCCAAAGTGATTATCCATGAGAACACAGTCCAGGGCAGGAGGAAGATGAGCATGGCTCCCCAGCGGCACATGCTCTCTGGTGCAGGGGACTGGGCCTCCACCTACCATTGGGGATTGTGGCATCTGGCTTGTTTGCATTGGAAGGAGCTGGGAGTTTATGGGGTTCCACCATACCCCCATGTGACCAGAGGGAAGCCCCTGTCTCCCTCTGGATTCCAGTCCTCTCATTTGTAAAACAAGGGGCTTCAAGTGATGCTCTCTGGCCACACCCTCACCCTAGTCCTCAAAGTCTTGGTCTCCATGTCAATAGTTTGCAAACTTTCCCCCTATTACTTTGCAAATCCAGATGGAAGGCATTCTCACATATGGCACACTTACTTGGGGATGTCCCAATTTTTATGAAACTCCAATCCATTTTGCAGGTAAAGATATACATAATCAAAGGCGCTGTAATCACCCTTAATCACCATAATCTTTCATGAGCCATCTGCAGTGTGAGAGCACATGGGACTGCGGGTTAGGTTCAGTCTCCAGTCCAAGACCTGTAACATCACTGTCCTGTGGACAAGGACACATGGAGCTGCTGGAGGAGCTCCTGCTCCAGAAGTTCAAGGGGCTTGGGGCATAATCTAAGATATGGTCAGTCAGGGTAGGGCAGACCTGGGGAAGCCCGATGGAGGATGCTTGTGGATGCAACTCCAAGTAGCAGCTCCCATCTCTAATTTCACATGTAATGGGCAGCTCTTTTCATTTGTGGCTGATGAGTCCTTTCAGTGGTTTACTAGCTGGCTGAAGGTGTCTGCTCTAAGAATGCCTGCATATCATACAAATCAGACCTTCACCATCATTCTGAAACTCTTGACATAAAGAAGTTCAATTGGATTTGAAAATGATCCAATAGTTACCAAAAAAGAAATAAAAAGGAAGAAGTGTTAGGTTCTTTAAATATCATTTCAGCTGTAGAAAATTTTAAATTGTTATATAAATGCTTTATAATTTGAATCACCTCTGTGTAGAAGGTTTCTCTCTATGGTCAAAAATTTGAAGAGCCCATTGTTAGACTCTCATGGTCAGGAACTGTGTGGTCACTTCACGAATAAGGACTGATATCTTTTTTCCTTTTTTGCTGAGGGAAATTCACCCTGAGCTAACATCCATGCCGATCTTCCTCTACTTTTTAGTATGTGGGCCACCAGCACAGCATGGCCACCAACAGAGCCAAGTAGGTCCATGCCCAGGAGCTGAACCTGGGCCACCAAAGCAGAGCATGCGGAACTCAACCACTAGGGCACTGGGGCTCTCCTGAGGACTGATATTTTAAAAAACTATATTAATGGATGCAAGCTCGATTACTCTTTGGAAAATTTAAAAACATTTATTTGGGAGTTTTATATAAATTCAACATTTAATATATTTAAAACTTTGTGTTTCATCATAATTTTATAACATAAAGAAAAAATAGTGATTTTTTTTTTTATTGAGCCCCATCTGGGCACCCCCAGGTGCCTTCTGAACTGCCGTAGCATCCTGTACAGATATTCTTATTTTCTCTCAGTGCTATGGCACTATTGTAGTCTACAGACTGGGCCTATGCATTGATTTGCTAGCCATGATTATGTGCTACCACAGCTAGAGTGTAAGCTCACTGGGATGAGAAGTTGCTATTTATGCATCTTTGGATGTCCCATGATGCCTCACACAGGTGTTTGTTTCAGACATTTCTTCTCATCCACAGACCCATAATTTGAACTTGTAAGAACTACACTGATAGTGATCATTTATTGATCACCTACTATATCCAGCGCCATACCAAGTGCCTCCCAAACATTGTTTCTTTTCTTTTAAAGGAAATATTTGATATCCATAAAAGCATATAACTAAGATATCTGTAAGTTTTAAAGCTAATAATATGATGAGCCATTAAGAAAACCATTATTTGTAATCCTCACCACAACCCCATTGAAAGATGAATATTATTGTCCCTTCTTTACAAATGAGGAAGGTGAGGCATGGAGAGAATGAGTCCCCCCCCAAGGTCACACAACAAATGATACCATTTTAGGCTGTTAATACTTGACTGAATGGCTTAGCTTAGCATGTCCCCAAATCTATAGATACCAGACCAATGTAGGAATCAAAGATCTGAAGAACCCTCCTACAAATAAAAGGGGAAATATTCACATAGATATGATAGACATCAGGAAAAACTACATTTAAAATCTGGGAAATAGTCCCCCATCCCATCATAACTTCTGTAAAAGAAGAAAGGGATAAGGAGGGAGGAAGAAGAGAGCTCATAGAGCCTGAAATGACTCAATAGTGTAAACTGGAATTCTACCTATCATAGTCTCAAGGCATGACTCAACCAAGTGAGATGACAAAAATAAACAGAGAAATCTGATCACACGAGATTTTTAAAAAATCCATAATTATGCATGTGTCAGTGAAACAATCCAAGAACATGAACAAGATTTTTTATGACAAAAGACGCAGACCACAATGGCCCCACTTCCTTTCATCTGACAGCACCATGACCTGCTTTGCGGTCATCAAAGACACACAACTGGCCACCATTCAGGGTGGGGCCTTCACTAGGAGGGAAGAAGATAAGATTTCTCCCCGAAATCCCATTAGTTCCCTTTCCATAGACCCATTGAGCAATGAGGCAGGACTGGGTGTACCCTTCGCCTGAGAGGCTCTCAGATTGAGTCGACCAAAAAAAAAAAAGCTAAGGAAGGCTGGAGGAAATAAGTGTGGATTGAAACTTTGTGTTAGGGAACAACCAAAGAGATGTCAAGAAATTCCACATCTGACCTGATCAGTTTACTACTGCGGGAAGGAAGGAGGGTTCTAGGTGTTGGACGAAGCTGGGTGTACTCAATTCAAGTGCAGCTGGTACCCTGGGTTTATACTAAATCTTCTAGGGAAATTTAAGCATGATCCTGGTGTCACGGAAGCTGGAGTGTGTCCGAGAGTGAGCCAATAGGTCTAGTAACGTGACCAATAAGCATAGCATGCTGACATCCCTCGGGTGGAAAAAAGTAATGTCTCTAAATGTCACTAACAACCTAGCTCAGAGTGCAATGCATAGTGTGTCTACAAAAAGTTATTTCCCCTTCCTCTCGCAGGGGTGGTGGTCAAGACATTAATGGAAAGAAAAAGAATTACTTGAAATAATTTAATAACAAGAAAAACAAAGAAAAATGTGATTTAAATATATCCCTTAGTGATTTAGAAAAGGAACAATAAACCAGATAGGGTCCAGAATAAAAAAGGAAACAAAACAAATAAGAAAACATTTGTATCGATAAACTAAAACTGGTGAAAAACTGGTGCATTAGTCAGGGCTCTCCAGAGAAACATAACCAATAGGATGTGTGTGTGTGTGTGTGTATAATATAGAGAGAGAGAGAGATTTATTTTAAGGAATTGGCTCATAAGACACTGGAGGCTTGCTAAGTCCAAGATCTACAGGGTAGGCCATCAGGTTGGAGATCCAGGGAAGAGTTGAAGTTCAAGTTCAAAGGCCGTCTGCTGGCAGGATTCATTCTTGCTCGGGGGAGATCAGTCTTTGTTCTATGAAAGCCTTCAACTGATTGGGATGAGCCCCCTCCCGCTCTCCCGCCACCATCACTGAGATTAGTCTTCTTTACTTAAACTCTACTCATTTAAATGTTAATCTCATCCAAAAAACACCTTCACAGAAACATCCAGAATAATGTTTGACCAAATATTTGGACACCACGGCCCAGCCAAGTTGACACATGAAATGAATCATCTCATCTAGTTTCTAGAACTACTCTTTCTTTAGTGCTTTATAGTTCTCAATGCACATTTACAGCCACTATTTCCTTTAATCCACTCCATGCCTTTTTTTATGGATTAGCAAACTGAGGCCGAAATGCTGAGTCATTCATCAAGCACTCACAACTAGTAAGCATCTTGACCAGGTTTTCTGATTCTTTCCGCTGTGCCACCCTCACAGACAGACTCAAACCCAGCCTCTGACTCCAGAGCTGTGCCCCTTCCCCGGGGTTGGGCTTCTCCTTAAAAATAATAATCCAAAAAGGACATACCAGTGTGAACCTATCAGGAGAAAGAATTTAGTCCCCTTATTGTGGGTGCTGGGGAGGGGGGAGTAGGATGGAAGAATACCTTTCAGATTCTTCTTTTTTAATATCACCGATGAGCAATGGTTTTGCTAATGCCCTTGCTTTTCTTAGAGAAGCTCTGGTATGGCTGGAAGTCTTTTCTTTAAAACAGACATTCTTATAAAAATCAGTTTCCTACATGAAGCTCTTATGTAATCATTTCAGTGAACATTTGTTTGGTGCCTCTCATATGTCAAGGAAGAAGGTGAATTGGAAACTAGACACAAAAGTGGACATGCTCTATGACTCCATTTCTATGAAGTTCAAGAACAGGTAAAACTAAAGTCAGAACAGTGATTTCCTTTGGTGGGAAGTATTGGCGGGCAAGAGGCACACAGGAGGCTTCTGGGTGCTAGAATCAGTCTCTATCTTAGTCAGAGTGGTTGTTACACAGGTGTTCATGTATGCAAAAAGCTACTGAGCGCACACCTGAGATTTGTGAGCTGTGTTGCATGTATGTTACATCTCAATTTTTTAAAAAAGAAATGTTATACAAGAAGAAAAAAGGAAGAAAAGGGGAAAGAAAAGCACTGGGTAGCGCTTGTTTCCAGCATGGAACTGGTAAGTGGAGCAAAATGAGAACATGCTGGACTTTTGTTGCAGTGGAGAGAATAGTCAAGAGACATGGGAGCAAGACCTTAGGAAGAAGACCTTCTTCTGTTCAGTAAAAGTTTGCAGAGCAAAGCCCAACTCCAGGATGAGACAGAGGGAAGAAAGGGAGTGAGGAAATTTTGTTTAACTTAAGGAAACCACAAATTTACTATTTCCTGAATATCCTGGGGAATGGAGAATGCAAACCCGCCATATTTTCTTAGGAGATTTATAAGTCAAAGAATGAAGTGAAATATGATGCATTGTACTAACAAGTTTTGGAAAAGCTAAACTATATTTCACCCAAAAGCATAATTCCAAAAATCTGGAGCCATCAGGTGTGGATGAGTAGCTGGGGTCTCCAGTGAGAAACTTACGGAAATGGTATCTAGTGGGTGGGCCAAAGCAATTACCTACCTTTCTGGTAGAAAGTTCTGATATGGTGGAACCTCCTGTGTGAACACGCCGTGTCTTGACCTCGGAACCCTTTCTGGGGTAGATGTGGACTTCTATTTACATTCAGGAATGAAAGAACTAACTGAAGGAAATGCTGTTCTCTTTCCAGCCCCTGCCCCCCAGAGATGGTTCTGAGACAGAAGAAATGTTGCTACGGGCATGGATTTCTGGATGGTTTCTAAGAATTGCTTGAGTTTTGGTGAAAAGAGAATTCTCCCAAATAGAATCATCTTGGATTTTCCAATTACATGCTCTAATTGCAGCAGAGACCCGGGGCTCTAAATCACTCTGCAAGCTGTGTACTGGGCTTGACTCACTGGAAGCAGAGGTAGCTGGCCAAGGCCAGCATGGCCCATGGCCCAGCAACTGCCTTTGATTGGGCTCCACTGCCAGACGGACTATGGAGCGGCCTGGCCATGGCCCCCAAGGACTCTGAGAGGGAACAATTCTGACTAGTAATGGCATACTTGGTTTCTGGAGAAGCACACTCTGGGTCATTAGGGCTGCCAGCTTGTAGGGCCAACAGGGACCTCACTGGGTTTTTATGAGCAATGCTTGTGGCACTGGGTCCATCCTGGTCATGATTCCTGGATGCCACACCTTCCTGGTAAGGTAAGACAGGTGTCAACCTTCGACCTCCAACCACCACCGCCAGCCTAGGGACAATGACCATATCTCTAAAACCATATAATCATATAAGACATATGAGTGTAGAAGGAGAATAGTGACCTGTGCAAGATTAACCTAGCAATCCTCTTCCAGAATATTCTCTGTCCCTTTCCCTTTTAGTCACTCCCCTTCTCCAATCTCTCCCTCTCTCTCTCTCCTGTGTGTTCCATCATAACACTTATTTCTCTTCTCTTTTAAACTAACTAAATCTTGACATTTTAGCTAAGATCTTCCATTTAAATACAGAAACTTGAAATTAGTTTCAAGTTTTTAACTAGGAAAAACTAAGAAAAATCCTTGAGATTATAAAACATTGGAACAGGAGACACGAACACTCAAGCCTTCTATGTTGAGCTATGCAACATAACATCATTTCAGTTCAACAGTATCTACCATTTCTCTGCCAGGTGTCGTGGAAGATGCTTCAGAAGATCAAGGTGGAAGGTAAGGAAGTGAAAATGGATGAGGCATTGATATAGCCAACATTTTTGTGTCAAGTTATGTAGAGAGCTTTTTATATATATTAGCTCGTTTAATCATCTCACAACCTTATGAGGACAGCCCTGTTGGCCTTATATTACAGAAGAAGAAAATAAGGCTTAGAGGGTTAAATAACTTGACAGGACTGACCAGCTAGTTAGTGGAGGAGGCTGTCTAATCCCAAAGCACTAATTTATACTGCCAAGCCCTTCATTCACGTTATCTTATTCTATCATCACAACTGACTTGCAATGTAGGTTGTATTAACCTTGTTTCACAGATGATGAAACCAGTTCAGAAAGGTTGTATAACTCATGTAAGGTCATACAGCTAATCAACAACAGAAAAAAAATGAACCCAAGCTTGTCTATCTTCAGAGTGGATGTTCTTGCCACCAAACCACGTGGTCACAGTCTCCAAAACTGAGGAGTTCTTAGTTTACTAAGGGTCTTAAGACACGTAAACAACTATGGTAAGTGTCTTTGGAAAACCAGGTGTGGAGGAAGAACTCTGGTTGAGAGGCAAAGAAGGCCCCCTGGGGAAGGAAGCACTGAGATGGGCGGAGGTGGATTGAAAACCCTGGCCTGCCAACTGCTCCACATCCCAGAGTGATGAGATCACCTTAGTCCCCTTTAGCCTGACTTGCTTTGTGGGGGTCCTAGTTCTGAATTTTCTTTGTCCAGCCCTTTCTTCCTTTAGAAATTCTCGGCAGAAGGATATCCAAATAGAAAAAGTAGAAGGAACGAATATGGAATGGGAATCGTTTTCCAAAAATATTAAGCAATAGTTTTTATGCCATAAAAAGAAAACAAAAAGATTAGTAATAATAATGATAAAATACTGACCGCTTTGAGCTGTGATGACATCTTTTAGTCAAATGCCTACTGCTAAAGAGTCAGCCTCACCATCAATAATGAAACTGCCTCTTCTGTCCTGATTACTATCTCAAAATGGGGAAATGGCCTCCCAGGCAGCCAACATGGATTTCTGCAAATGGGTCACAAAGTGTTGTGGAGAAGATGGGGGGAGGACTCCCAGGATCTTCTCTCCCAGCCCCCCTGAGCTTGTTTTCCTGTCCCTGAGAAACAGCATACCTGTGTTGAGTGCCTACTTTAGACCAGGAACTGTGCTGGGGCTGGGACGTGTGATGGCCTCTGTGGAAATGAGGCAGAGGTGCTGTTATACCAGAATAGCCTCCAAATTTCTGCTCACAGTGAGGACCTCCTGCCCATTGCACAACACAAAGGTTACGTAACTCACATTTGAGTAACCTAGAAACTTGCTTCAAAAAAAAGTTTCACAACTGAGTAGTTGATTTCCAGCCTCCTGCATTACATTTGGTCTAATTGTCAGAGGCTGGAGAAGAAACCAGGTCAACTCCGAGAATTTGGAAAACTTCTTGAGGACTCACTCAATGGGCCAGTCCTGGGAATTGAACCTGTGGCTGTTGGTGGAGTGGAGAGAGGGTGGGAATCATGAACATCTTCACAGAGGGACAGACTCTCATGCTAGGTTTGAAAGGATGAATAGGGAATGTACAGGCAGGCAGAGGAGAAATAGTTCCTCCAAGCAGAATGAAAACATGTGCAAAGGTCCAGGGGTGTGAAGCTGTATGATGAATTTGGGAAACCATGGTAGTTTGGCATAACTAAGCCCCGGTGAGTTCTACTATACTGTTCTAGCACAGGGGAATTCTTGCCAAGCCCACCTTTAAAACTCTGGAACATCTGAGATGCTCTCTAAGAGTCTCTTTGCATGAGCATTTCATGGCCTCTTGGAAGAAAAGGTGAAGCAGACCCTGCAGACTGACTCAGGCCTCCAGGACCATCAGGATTAAAATGCTAGTCTGTGGAGATCGTGAAGGTTCCCCAAGCTTTGCAGTGGTTCCTCAGGAGAGCCTGGAATTTACCTTGGATTGCAAGAGCCAAGAGAAATTGGCCTCAGATTAGAATGCTGGTTGATTGCTGGCGAGGAGTATTTCCGAGATTGCTGTGCAATTGTGCTGTTTAATTGTTCTCCCCTTCAATCTCTGAAATGCGGAGGGCTCAAGTCAACTGAGAAAGAGACAAGTGGGGGTCACAGTGGATGGGAAGCACTGACGTTGCTCTTGAGAACCTGGGAAAAGCCATGACCAGGCCGCCTTCTACATCATGGTCTCTGCTGCTGTTTTTCAGAAGAAAGTCACGATCCTTGGATCTGCTCCTAATTAGGTAGAAGACTTATTTTAAAATCCTTCCAGTGATTCGGTGTCCTTCGGGAGCCGATGAAATATGTTAATGTCTCTGCTACAATACCTCAGCCCAGAATCCCAGCCCTAAAGGTGCCACTTGGGGGTTGCTGTCATAGCTGGCATCTACTCATTAACAATAAAGGAAATAACCAATAATAATGAAGATGTGGATATCACTTTGCCCTTGAACAAGCCATTTTCACATACAATATTTCCTTTATCACCTATAGCATCACCCTTAGGCAGATATTGCTAACAATAGCTCCAGTTTACAAATGAGGAAATTTAGCCTCGAAGAAATGATAGAAATTGCACCATATCATGTAGATAGTGAAGGACAAGGCAAGGATTTCAGGGCCAGTTCTTTATCACCACAAAGCCCGTTGAATTTTCAACATGTTTACTATTGAAGTCTTTGGAGGGCTGGCCCGGTGGTGCAGTCGTTAAGTTTGCGCGTTCCTCTTTGGCGGCCTGGGGTTCACCGATTCAGATCCCTGGTGCGGACCGATGCACTGCTTGTCAAGCCATGCTATGGTAGGCCTCCCACATATAAAGTGAAGGAAAATGGGCACAGATTTTAGCTCAGGGCCAGTCTTCCTCAGCAAAAAGCAGAGGATTGGTGGCAAATGTTAGCTCAGGGCTAATCTTCCTCAAAAAATAAAAAATAAAGTCTTTGGAAGCTCTGTAAACTAATACCCTTCAGTCCTAGGCCTAGTGCTGCTACATGTCCTGTCATTAGATTGTCCTTTTACTCAAGTTCAACACTCATCTTGGAGTGGGAGAGAAGCAGAGTGACACTGTGTACACAGCAACCAGGCACCAAGCCACAGGCCCGCTGGATGTCCCTGAATACTCACAGCAGCCTCCCTGAAATGTGTCTGTCTCTGAGTGGGGCAGTTGTGTTTTTCTTTTTCACCACTGCATCCTCAGCACAATGCCTGACTCTTGGAAGACATTCAGTGCGTGCTAACTGAATTGAGATGAGCATCTTTCTCCCCATTTCTTAAAGAAGGAGCCTAAGATTCAGAGGAGCTAGGCAGCCCACTTGAGATTGCGGAGCCCATGAGAGACTGAGCAAGAGCTCAGACAAAGGCTGCTTGTGGCCACAGATCCCACTCTGCCTTTTGCCAGGAGCCAAAGCTGCCCGGCGGCCTTTCCAGCTACCAACTTTTTCTTTCTCTGAACTAAAGAAAGTTGATGAAATTGCTCGTGCATTGCCCAGTTCGGAAGTCAAAGGACTGTGTGTGTATGTGCGTGGGTGTGTGTTTGTGCATGCCTGCATGTTTGGGGTGGGGCTAGGATATAGGAGTCCTTTCTAAACCTCATTTGCTTATAGTCAAGAGACCATATACCATTGCTAGGAATAGTACCTATCCATTGCCAGGAACATTTCTAAGAGCCTGGTCATTTTGCCCACTTCTGGAAAATTCTACACATCATTTCATGCTCAGTGGGATATTTACCTTAAATGTCTAACCTTCATATTTCCAAGGTATGGCCTTTACCTACAAACTAGACAGTCCTTAAAGGCCAAGCAAAGTTAATATCTTCGTGTCTGTAAGACCCAGCTCGCTGAGATTGTCATGTGAAAAACACGAATTTTACCATGGTGATGGGTCTTTCATCCTTGGGGGTAAGATTTAGGGGGTTGCCTCTCCATCTCAGAGGCCGCAGACATCTATGATTAACTATACAAAAGTGCCAGTTTGATGATAAAAGCTGTACTTAGCATCGACTCCTCTGCCATAGCAGGAGTCTGGGTGGGGGGAGGCAGGTTATGAGGATTTTTTTTTTTAATGGAAGCTTTTGTTAACATCAGATATCTAATTAACTTAGGTTTTAAAACTACTGAGGTGCTGTGTCCTCAAGAAAGATGGTTATCAAAATAATTTCATCTAACGTAATTATCCTAAACCTGCTGTGGAAGAAAGAAGGAAAATGTTTCTTTTTTTCAGAAAAGCTAATGTATTGAGTAACATGGAAGCATTTTGTTGTGGGATCCCTGTCTATACAGTTGAGGCTGGATCAACAGACTAACCAGCATCATAATTATATCCAGAGTTTGTCTCGGGAAATGCCTTCCAGAATAAGGAAAACACAACGTCTGTGCCCACAAGGATGATTTGGCTCCCCCCGAGGATGAAAGGCTCCAGCTGCTCTGCAGTTATAATCAAACTGGCTCCCCACCCCCCCCAGCCTCCTCCGGCTCATCCATCACACAGTAATAACAGAGTTGCTGGCTGCTGATCTCCAAAATGGTGTTTAGGACATCAAATGCTTCAACTACCACCTATGCGCATGATGACTCCCAAGCGTGTATCTTCCACCCAGGTCTTCCTCTTCCACTCCCCCAGACTCCCAACCAAGCTCCTCTGCTGGCTATTGGACTTTTGGACTTACCACCAGACTCTCCAAGGAGATATCTCCCGAACTAAACATACCATCTTCCCCTCTTTACCTCCCACTACAAATGTACTCCATGGCTCAGATTCCCTGCCTTACCAGCCCTGGTATCCTGACAGTCACTCACAATCCTTATTTTGAAAGTTAACATTATTAGTTTTTAGTAGATTTTATATTTTAGAACAGTTTTAGATTTACAGAAAATTTGAGAAAATGGTACAGAGAGTTCCCATATACCCCATAATCGGTTTCCCTCTTGTTAACATCTTATGTTAGTACCGTACATTTGTTAAAATTAATAAACCAGCATTGGTACATTATTATTAACTAAAGTCCTTACTTTATTCAGATTGTCTTAGGTTTTACCTAATATCCATTTTTTTCCCCCTTTGGTGAGGAAGATTGGCCCCGAGCTAACATCTGTACCAAATCTTCCTCTATTTGGTGTGTGGGATGCTGCCACAGTATGGCTTAATGAGAGATGTGTAGGTCTGTGCCTGGGATCCAAACCTTAGAACCCCGGGCTGCCAAAGCAGAGTGCACGAACTTAACCACTACACCACTGGGCCGGCCCCTCTAATAGCCATTTTCTGTTCCAGGATCCCATACAGGATACCACATGACATTTTGTTATCGTGTCTCCTTAGGCTCCTCTCAGCTGCGACAATCCCTCAGACTTTCCTTGTTTTTGATGACCTTGATAGTTTAGGGGCCTGTTGGGCAGGTATATTCTAGGATTTCCTTCTATTGGAACTTGCCAATGTTTTCTCATGACTAAACTAGGGTTATAGGTTATTAGGAAGAGGACTGCAGAAGTTAAGTGCTGATATTATCTTTAAAGCATTATTTGGACAATGGAGAGGGTTGGTTGCTGCCTTCATTGCAGAGAGGAAGGGCTAATACTAAGTCTGATGTTGCACTTATTAAACTGAATCATAATTTTTCCTTTTCCTCTTTCCTCTTGGTCTGTAAACTCTTTGAGAGTAGAGACTGTGCCTGATTCATATCTGTATCTCCAGAATCTAGCTCTGGGCATGAAACCAAGTCAGGGCTTGATGCGTATTCAAAGCTTTGGTTCATTTCCTCATCTGTAAAGTGGGGTAATAGAACTTATTTCACAGGATCTTTTTTTTTTTTTTTTTAAAGATTTTATTTTTTTCCTTTTTCTCCCCAAAGCCCCCCGGTACATAGTTGTATATTCTTCGTCGTGGGTCCTTCTAGCCGTGGCATGTGGGACGCTGCCCCAGCGTGGTTTGATGAGAAGTGCCATGTCCGTGCCCAGGATTCGAACCAACGAAACACTGGGTGGACTGCAGCGGAGCGCGAGAACTTAACCACTTGGCCACGGAGCCAGCCCCTATTTCACAGGATCTTTTGATTATTAAATTAAAATACTTGGAACAGGGCCTTGAACACAGAATAATAAGTACTCAAATGTGCACACTGAGTAGTAAATATTCAAATATGTTAGCCATTACTATTTTTCTCACCATTATTAGAACCTATATATTATGCAAGATATACTGGAGACCCACAGAATTGATTTTGATCTACTCTATATCTGAAGTAGTAAATTTGGTGATCAGATGAAAACAAGAAGGGCCAAGCTCAGCTTTACACTTTAGAGAATTCTCTTCTGTAAATTTCATGCTGCATGTAGTTGACTACTTTGACAAGACTCCTTAACAATGATCCAGATCCAAAAAAAAACATAAGGCATGGCTCCTACTCCCAAGATCTTGTAAATTGACTGTCAGATAATAATACAGGACAGCATTTGATGAGGAGCCAAGCAGAGGCAATGTGGGTGTGGGAAGTTCTGAGAAGGGGCTGTGTCTGTGTGGGCTGTATTGTTGCTAAGGCTTGGGATGTGGCCACTGAATGATGGGTCAGATTTGGATGGTCAGAGAGAAAGTTAGAAAGTCGTAAGCAAGGATCTGGAGAGAATGAGTATACCAGAATTCTGTGCCTGAGAGGAGTTCAAGCTGTCTGGCGCTAAGATTTATGCAGCCAAGAGTAAGCGGTGGCATTGGACACGACATCAGACAGAGCAAGATAACAGGATGGCAGTGGCTTAAACACCGGCCTGAAGAGTAATGGAGGACCACTTATGTTTTTGAGCAACAGGAGTAACAGGATAAAGATGGAATTTTCAGGAGGTGGCTAAGCTTGCAGTAGGCATGACTAACCAGAGAGGGAAAGCCCAGTGGTGGAAAGATTAACATGCTGGTTCATGCATTCACTTATCCATTCATTGGTGGCGTATGCACTCAGCAAATATTTGAGGAACTCCTATCAGACTCTGGGCATATGGGGACATATAAACCTTGGTCCCTGCCCTCAAGGGGCTCACATCTAAAGCAAGAGAGATTAAAGAAGTTTCTGCTATAATCCAGACTAGATCATAGTGAAACTGGAGAGAAAAGAACAGAATAATATGTGGGAGATAGACATATAGGTAGGTAGGTAGGTAGATAGATAGATAGATAGATAATGGATAGATATATTAGACATATATCTATTATGAATCAAATGAAAAAGTCATGGTTCAAGAAATAGGAGGAGGGCTGACCCCATGGCAGAGAGGTTAAGTTTGCGCGTTCTGCTTTGGCAGCCCAAGGTTTTGCTGGTTTGGATCCTGGGTGCAGACATGGCACCACTCATCAAGCCACACTGAGGTGGCATCCCACATAGTACAACCAGAGGACCTATAACCATAATATAGAACTATGTACTAGGGAGTTTACGGAGAAGAAGAAGGCAAAAAAAAGAAGATAGGTAACAGATGTTAGTTCAGGTGCCAATCTTTAAAAATAAAAATAAAAATAAAAGAAGTAGCAGGAGAACTTAATAGAGAGGTCCAAGAGGAGGATAATCAATGATGTCAAAAGCCACTGAAACAAGATAGAAAACCCACCCACAAACAATGCCACCTGAGAGCAACAACAACAACAATTTACTTTGTCCCAGACCCTGACGCCATTCTAAGGCATTTAATCTATGTTTTCTCATTTTTCTTTGTGCCTAACATAGCATAAGGCACATAATAGTTCTCAATAAGTGACTCATATTCTAGGCCAAACTTGAGTGCTCTTAGGAATCTGTATGTTTGGATAATATAACTGGTGCTGGAATGTTAGAAATGGGGTTTATAAGTTGACAGAGTAGAAGTTTCTTTCCTCAGGTTGCACCGTCTGGATTAAATCATTGGTTCACTCTTAGCCAGTAAACTCCTGTCTGATAAAATGCCTTCCCTTTGTCTTGTGGAGCCCAGAATGTTCTTCAATCTGAGCTCTCTGGCAAATTGAGCCTCTGAGCAGCAGCCCGGACCTTTAGGAGATTGGTCTTTCTTTTCCTAAAGCACTGATGTTCTAAAGTGCATTAGCAAGGAGAGGGTGTGTCCTGAGCACAGGCTGGATTCAGACAGGGAAGTTTGAGGAGGTAGGTGGGAGCGGACTATAATTCTGAGAAAAGTTGCCAAAGAACTTGTGCTTGCTTCTCTCCATGGTGTCTTGGATTTTCATTTTATATTCATTTAAAGACTGAACAGAACTTAGAAAAACAGGAGATTTCTGCTGAGGGACTTTCAGTTTGGGCCACCAAGTCCCTCTCAGAATGCCAGGGGAACATCACATTAGGGGAGGTTGTTTCCATCGGTGTACCTTCGATTCAGGCTGGGACGCACTAACTTGCTCCGTAAATGGCATGCAGTGGTTTTCCACGTATATATGAGTTCCCCACCCAACAAATGTCTTTAGACAGAGCTTTCAGATAGGCAGTTGTGTGTATTATAAGGTTACAGAATACAGCAGAGAAAAACAAACACACACATTTTTATTTAAAACTCAAATTTGTAAAAGGGGGAGCAGGAATTCTCATGCTAAAATAATCAGCAAACAATTCTTTTAAGTCAGCAAGCCTACATCCTGCTTGTAGGGTCTGCTCTGATGAAAAATAGGCCTCCAGCTCCCTCTAAGTCACAGACTTAGTTCTAAACCCGTCTCCTTGCCCCAATGTTCATTGTGCATCTGGAAGGCATAGAGTGTGACTTAGGTATTTATTACGGTGGAAGATTTCATCCATGGTCATTTATGTAGGAGATCCAGCATTCAAACCTGGTTCCGTCTGCTCCCAAGTTCTTGCTACCCATCTGGTGGACTTGTCTAAGCTGACATAACCCCATGATCAACCAAAGGTCGCAGGCAAAATCGGATTCCTTCAGAAAGTGTGAACCAGTTGGGAAGAAAGAAGAGGAACAGCGACTGTGGGAATGGAGGAGTAGGTGATGAGAGTCAACTCTAGTGGCTGGCTTGGTTGGGATAAAGGAAAGGGCTAGTCACTTAGAGTTGTTGTCATTGTCCTTTTGAAGACCTTTTTGCTCTTTACCCTGGGTTTCCTGTAAGTACATCCTCTTGTACATGGCATTTTGAAATCATATGTCTAACAAGGTATATGATTTGCTTAAAATTTTGCTTTTCAAATATGTATCAGGACATGAGTTATATAGGAAAGTTGGTCGGGGACCACGTGTGTGGAGGTAGTAAATGCAAGCTTGGTGGGATGTTCTTCTCCAGTCCCTGGAAATTTTGACTCTCACCGTCAATAAAAGATTCTAATACTGGCCAGAGGGAGATATGGAGGGAAATGCATGGATGGGCTGCTGTGGATGTGACAGCCTAACTAGGAATGAAAACCTATGTGGTCAAGAAGAATCTGGACAGCACTCAGGGACCTGCCTTCAGGGCATGAAGAGACTCCTGGAGTTTGGCCACCCAACCCTGAGAAGAATGCCTCAGGGGTGAGATGTGTGCCTTGTTCAGCCTGGCCCTGGCCCTAATTTCCTTTTAATTCTTTATCTCCACAAAAACCTTGAGTGAATGGAATGGAATCCCATCAGCAGCAGGTCCTTGCAAATGGCAATCCCAAATCCTTTTAGCCTGCTTCATAGTACTTTGGGATTTCCATAACTTCCAATATCACATACACACACGCACACACACACACACACACACACACACACACACACCCCCCCAAATTTTCCTGAAAGTCACCCCCTAACTAAAATCCATTGTTCCTAAAATTGTGGCAGATTCATCAACAATTAACTTGGGATGGATGGCAAGAAAAATAGAGTCACAACACAGTGATTCAATTTGGCAAAATTCAATGTTATTCAGTTTAAAACTCAAATGTTGGTTTAGCACCCTACTAGGCCCTGATTTAGTGAACCAGACAGGGTTTCTGCCCTCAAAGAATCAGAGCCAAATTGACAACCCTCCACATTAGTGTGTCTTTCAATGTAGCACTTACATGACCAGCCTTAGATTCACCTTGGGAGCTTATGAAAATACAGTCCTTGGCCACGTGCTGGCTTACTGACCTAGAATCTCCAGGATGGTGAGACCCGGACATCTGTATTTTAAAAAGCTATCACAGGTGACTCTTAGGCAATATCATCTTTGAGATCATCTGCTTTAGGTTCTTAACTGTCATGTTTATTTCCAGACTTCAAGCATAGAGAGCATTATAGTGGCCACCCTGGTGATGGTGAAGGACACACTGAGGGGCAAGTTTTGTCACCACACATTTCCTCAGCCTCTGACCCGCAGGAAATTGCAGCTGACTTCACCTGGGACTCCAGAGAAAAAAGGCATGCAACCAAAAGCTCCTCTTGAGCCACATGTCACAGGAACAACCTATAAAACAAGGACACAACTGTGACTTGAGGAGTGGGCTGGAATGTGGTGCCCAGCATTCAAGGTCAGAGATGCCCATTGTAGACCAGCTCCATCTCTTCTATCACCATCCCCCCCACCCAACACTGCCTTTTGACATGGGTATTTTGACTATCTGTGTTTAACAGAATGAGGACATCAGCTCAGCAATATTGAGTGGCCTGACTATGCTACAGGAATTTTAATCCAGCTCCCCTAAATCTACGTCCAAGGTTGTCAGAAGCTTCTAACTTTGGAAGAGCTTTTCTGTGAGGTGGTACTTCACAGAAAGTACTCATAATCAAGAGTAGAATGTTTCAACAGGAACTGGGGCAGAAGTCAATCAACCCCAGCCACTAGGAACAAGCTGTGATGTGTTATAGGTCATTGACCTAACTCTTGGGTCACAGGCCCAGCTCTGCTGCTTGCTAACTAGGTGGCTTCGGATCATCATCCAGGTTACCATCCAGCCAGGTTACCATCATCTCTGCAGTTTCTCAAGCCAGACTCCTAGGGTTTGTCCTTGACACCTCCCTTTCACTCACTCTCCACATATAATCCATTCTTACTGGCTTTACCTTCTAAATATCTTCAAATTTATGTGTCTATTTCCATTTCCACTGCTAGGACTTTAGACCTGAACTTTTGCAAGAATTTTAACTGATCACTCCTCTTCAATTTTTACTCTTCATGGTCTCCCAATCCATTTTCCCCGCAACAGCCAAGACATGACACATCATTCCTTTCCTGAAAAACCTTCAACAGCTTCCAATTTATCTTAGGATCAAACGAAATCTCCTACCGTGGTCTACAATGCCCAGCCTACCTCTGCAGACTCCTCCTGAGCCACTTTCCACCTTGCTTCCTGGGCCCCAGCACACTACATGTTTCTCTCTTTCAAACACTCCATGCTGCCCTCTGCTCAGAAGCCTTCATATATTTTGGGCCTTCCCAGGGGAGCACTTTTCACATCCTAATTCACCCACTTAACTCAACTCATTCTTCAGATCTCAGTTCATTATCATTGCCCTCGGGAGCCTTCCTCCTTCCTCCTGCCCCCTCCTCCCCACCTGTAAATCACTTCCTCCTGTAATCCACTCTCATAGCTCCGTGCACTTAGCATGGTTTGCAGTTAGACAGCCTACGGTGATTTCCTGTCTCATCCACTAGAGTGTGAGCTACATTAGGGTGGAGACTGTCTGTTTTCTCCACCACCATCTTATTCCTCGCACTGGAGCACAGAGCCTGGGATGGAGCAAAAGCAACCATAACGGTGGTGCTGCTGCAAATGCTAGTGGCTAACATTATGGAGCACCTAGCCTGTGCCCGTTTTGCTTCCAAGTGCTTTACTTGCATCAGTTCTTTTAAACCTTGAAAACCCTGTGAATTACTAGGCACTCCGCTGAGACCTTAGTAGTGAATATATCTCCTTTCTCTGAGCCTCATTTTCCTCATTGGCAAAATGGAGAAAGTAATAGGTGAGTGCATCACAACCAAACTCGGAGTGCTTTGTATTATCTCTAGTTATTTACACATGAAAGAACAGAACCTTTTAAGATTTTCCTGTGGCTTTCAGAAATATGTAGGTGTGTGTATGCATATATCCTTCACCTTGTTCTCAAACATTTCTCAACCTTTTAAAAAAATCATTGCCACCTCCCCCCACAAAGAGAAAACATAAATTAAAATGTAAATGATCCCTAATGGGAAATATTAATAAGATTTCTTTGGGTAGGGTTGAGCTTTGGAGGGCCACAAACATTGTAATATCTCAGATTTTTTTTTTTTGCACATTCTAAGAATCAATTTTTCCCCCTTAGTAGTAATATCACTGCTCCTCCCTTTGGGAATGGATGTTCTAAAATGAAGAAAAGAGGAAGCAGAGAGGGAGGGAGAAAGGGCGAGTGAACTGAAGGAGCTGTAGAGATCCCACGGTGGAAGATCGGATTCAAGAAGCAGAGGAAGTCAAGCTACTAGTCCCCAGCGCTGTGCTCAGCCCACCTGTGCTCCCTCGCACTCCTCTCTGCCCCTCTTCGTATGGATGCCCACCCATCCCCTTTCACATGCCCACCCATTCCCTTTCACATTCCTCCCACTGCTCCTCTTTTAATTGCAATCCTGAAACATGACAGGTGATGCTCAGTATCGTGCGAATCTAAGTGTGAGCAGCTGGGCTCAGCTGTTGTCCTCAAAGGAATACAACTTATTGATGATGACAAGCCATACAGAGAAGAGTTGGGAAAAGTTATTACTCATTTGGGGGCATCAGGAAAGGCTTTAGAAAGTCAAGTAGCCTTTGAGGTTGGGCTGGAAGGAGGGACAGGATTTCCATAGACAGTGATGGGAGGAGTGCAGGAGCAAAATAAAGGCATCAAGGGCAGAGGATACAGCCCGGGAGAAGACCCGGTGTAAGAAGCGTGGTGTGGTGATAAGGTATGAAGGGAGGGCCTGGCAACCAAGACGAGAACCATTTTGGAGAATCTTGAATGACAGGATTCGAGATTTGTTAGGAACCATTGAGAGTTTTCAGCAGTGGGCTGACATCAAAAGATATATGCGTTAGCAACCTTAATCCGGCAGCTGGGTGGAGCATGAAGCAGAGGGGAGGAACCCAGTGAACAAAATTTTCCCAGAGACCAGGCCAGAGTTTCTCAACTGCAACACTTTTGGCTTTTGGGGCTCCGTGTAGTGGCGGCTGTCCTGTGTGTTGTAGGATGTTTAGCAGCATCCTTGGCCTCTACTAAATGCCAGTTGGGTCTCCGGACACTGTCAACTGTTCCCCGGGGGCAAAATTGCCTGTTTGACAACCACTGATCTAAGCAAGGACCAATGAGGGACTGACCCAGGGCAGCCATACGGGTAAGGAGGGTGACAACTAGACAGCTGTTGTTTCCACCTCTATGAATATCAGGATGAAGGCAAACATGGAGTCCAAGGGAATTTTCACGTTTCAAGCATGAATCATTGGAAAAACAGCAGTAAAATTCATTGAGAAGGAGCGCCTTGGGAGGGATGCGTAGGAATTTTGTTTTTTAAGTGTTTTATTTGATGTCTCTGGACACACACATGGAGATAGCGATACCTGTGGGTTGTTCATAGATGTGCAGTCAAGTTCTCATGAATGAATGAATGAATGAGCGAATCAACGGCATGCATCAAAAGAGAGATTGGAATCCGAGATAGGACCATGGGAGTGAATGAAAGCTCTCCAGTCACATGGAGAAAAATATTAGACAAGAACCGGGTTTAGAACCTCACATAATGTTTCCTGCGGTGGGGAGTGGCAAGGTAGAAGCAAAGTTTATTTTCCACGGTGTAACCCTGCTGGTAAATAAGAACAAACTGATCTCCTTGGGAGTCCAGGAACTTGGCTTAAAGCTCCCTCAAAAAGCATCACATTTCATTGCAGCTTCAAGTTTCATCCTAAAATGTCTTTTGAGTGTATGTATTCCAGCTCGTCTTATGGACTAGTTTGTTTCACCGTGAGAATATTTAAAAATATTTACTTTCTCCCCTTCGTGCTGAAGTAGTGTAGACGGTCCAGTAGATGCTCCGGGACTAATTAACAGTTTTACCTGCCCCTCATCCAGGGTACCCATACCCCAGTTTGAGATACAGGAGTAGAGACAATGACACAGAAATGGGAGTTTGACAAATCCAAATGCAATTTCTTATCCTTCCACTTACTAGCTGTGTGACCTTAAGCAGATATTTTGACCTCTCTGAGCCATAGATTCTCAATAGTAAAATGGGGCTGCTACTCCCAATCTCCATTGTGGAGGTCAAATGAGATAAAATACATAATGTGCAGAACAGATGTTTAATAGGTAGTATAGCTCATTTATTATTTAGATGAGGGAGACAACCTTGGTAGTTGAAAACTCTAAAAACCTGAGGAAGATGGCATTCCCAGAGTGAAATTACTTTGAAACATTATCAACTAGCTCAGAAAGGGTAAAGGCACCTGAGAATATTTGAGTTTCTTAACCATGGGCTGAGAAAGCGGGCTTAGGGAGACCTGCTGATGGTGGAGCCCAATTAACTAACAAGTGGAAAGTGAGTAAGAGGTAGGAGAAGGGCTGCCCGGTGGCGCAGCGGTTAAGTGCGCATGTTCGGCTTCCACGGCCCAGGGTTCACCGGTTCAGATCCCAGGTGCGAACATGGCACCGCTTGGCAAGCCATGCTGTGGTGGGCGTCCCACATATAAAGTAGAGGAAGATGGGCACAGATGCTAGCTCAGGGCCAGTCTTCCTCAGCAAAAAGAGGAGGATTGGCAGCAGATGTTGGCTCAGAAAAAAAAAAAGAGAGGTAGGAGAAAACCTAGAATATTCTTCCCACAAATTTGATGCAGAAGGAAAATGCCATGGTATGGAAGGCAGCAAGACTGAAAGAATCATGCAAATGAACTTACAACTGACTCCGCAAAGCTTGGAAAGATCCATAAAGATAAGAGCTAACAGCAATGGAACCCAAATGGAAAATCCATACATAGGATGGAGTATTGGGTGTGGTAATTAGGCAAAGATTAGAAAATCATTCATCGCAAATTTCTTGCATTGTTATACACACACCCACCATGGTTCTGGGGTCATTAGAAGAATAAGCAAATGCTGTGTTTAAACAAAATTGGACAAAACACAGTTTCTTCATTGTATTGTGAATCTCCAAGACAAAAAATATGTACCGTATCCCAAAGTTAGTACCTAACGGAAATTTCTTCCTTAAAACTTCTCCTATAACTTGTGTTTCGAACACACTTTTTAAAAAGTTCTGCCCTAAATGATTCTAACCACAATCCTTTTAACACATTTAGTCTGTTTCGACAGCTCTTCAGCATACTGAAATCCTCTAGCATCGGAGCTCACATCCTTTCCTAACGTGGCAAAATGAGTGGAATCCCCAGGCTGGTAAAAGATCTCTAAGTCGAAGAAGCTTTGCAGCTATCTGCAAGCATGTGTCACGTAGATCAAATCACAGTAGACTGAATCACAGAACAACCAAGTCGGTAACAGAGAGATTTTGTTGTGATCACCCTATGGATAGAAACTATATTTTTAGGCATTGGGATCCAGTCTTCCAGATGCTTAGTAGGAAAAAAATATAATTTCTTTAAAACCAGCCGGGGATACTGGGAGCAAATCACCTTCAGCCAGTTCGTCTTGAAGCTGCCAGAGGTTGTCCTGAGGTGTTTTGGCATGAGAGCAATCGGGATGTAGGTGAAAGGCTCGGGTAAGGAGGAGTTAGGGAGGTTGATGGAAGGACAGTTTCTACTCCATGGCGGGACAAGTGATGAGGAAATAGCTTTGTCACTGCTGGCTTCAATCAGGCCTTCACTGTGGAGAGCAACTGTTACACAGAGACAGTCAGTGGAATTCTTTGTATTTAGGATTTCTTTCTTATGCAAAATTCATTGTGACCAGTTTAGTAGAGTAAACTTGAGAGGCAGAAATAGCTCCATTAAAAAAACAAAAAATTCAGAAATCAAAACCCTTGTTTCTACTGATTTTGAGTCTTATGGGAGAAAACTACACTTACTGTTCTTCCGAGGGCTAGGGGTCGTCTGTAAAAGGCCTTTGATACTGATCTTTTCCTCTTTGATCACTTCCATGCATCCGCTGTAGAGAGAGACGATGGAAATGTCCATGCTTCTTGTCTAAATACCAAGAGAACTCGTCCCCTCTAACCAATCACAGGAATGACAAAATGGTAATAATCCATCAAACACTTTAGCACATTCTCATATGACCTCAGCATGTTTTTAAAACCCGTTGTGAAAGAACAGTGACGGACACGCAGGACAAAAATGCATTGACATCACTTCTGTGCTGGGCTGAGGTGTAGCCAGGACTGAGAAGACAGCAGCCGTTTCCTAGCAGGGCCTGAAGTGACAGCAGTGCCCAGGAGGCTCTGTCCCTAGAGCCCTTGCAACAGCTGGCTGGAGTCAGAGGGTGGGGCAGCTGAGCTGAGGGCCAGGGAGCCTTTACTGACCTCCCTGTCACTGGAGACATGGCCCATACACGCCTTAGGCAAACGCACTTAGCTTTCCCCAAGCAGCTGCTCTGCCTCTCCTTCCACCTGTAGCATCAGATGCACCTTGCTCCCCTGCAGGAGATGAGGGCCATGATGCCCTGCAGGCCCTCTGCATCTCCTGTCTGGACCACCGCAAGAACTTCCTCAATAGTCTCTCTACTGCTTTCTGCCTTCTCCTGTCCACCCTTTGCATAAACCCCGTGGTGCTTCTACAGCAAGCTTACAATGTGTAATTCATTGGTTTAAAAGTCTCCACTTGCTCCCCACTGGGTGTAAAACTTATTCTCCTTAACCTGCACTAGAAGAAACCTTGCATCCGGGCTTCTGCACTTCTCTTCACTTTTACCTCCCATCCTTTGCCCACTTCTCGTGATGTGCCTGCCACACCAAATTCCACAGGGTTTCTGGGACAATTAGGCCCTTTCACAACTCAATGGCTTTGCACAAGCTGCTTTCTCTACCTCACATGCTCCCATGACGTCTCCCTCGAGGGAACCCACTCTCATCCTTCAACATCCAAGCTCAAATGTCATTTCCACAGTAAAGCCTTCACTGACTTCCTCTTGCCACCAAGGACGGAGGGAATAATTCCCTGTGTCTCTATGTCGCATTCCACACACCTCTCTGAGAGAGGCAGTGTAGCATGGTGGCTAAGAGGACGCACTCCATAGTAGATTACCAGGGTTCACATCCCGGCTCTGCACATGGGCAAATTACCTAACCTATGCGTCAGTTTCCTCAGCTGTAAAACATGGGGAATAATAGTAAATACTGTATGGGATTGCTGTGAGAAATACATGCGTTAAGCACTGAAAACCGTCAGAAGAGTGGCCCGTTCATAGTAAGTGCTCGGTAAGTGCTAGCTATTATTATTGAGTCCACTAAAATGTGAATACTGTCATCATCTGCTTAGGTGTCTCTCCCCGTCTTGAGGAGAGGGTGGGGACTGTGTCTTATTCATGCTTATATTCCTGGTGCCTAACAGTTCCGTGTAATAGGCCCTCAATAAATGTTTATTGAGTAAGCAGATTATTTCCTAGGCAGTAAAATATCCTCATGACTCCAGAGATTATATCTCAAGGAACTTTATTTCTTTTTTTTTGTTCTGTGGGAAGGAAGACATTGTGTAAGTCCATAAAACACTCTGTCCTGAACAGAGACGCTTGAAATCAATCTCCTGAGTCCCTCCATGAAGTGGGAATCTGGCAGCCTGATCAGAGTTCTGGTTCTTCCAGGGCTTGCGTCCTTGGGCAAGTCACTTTCATTAGTGTGCTCAGTATATTTTTGTTGAATATCAACCATGTGCCAGGCACTGTTCTGGGGCTGGGGAAAAAGCACTGCACAAGACAGGCGAGGTTCCTAGTCTCATGGACCTTGATTGGAGGGAGATAGTGTGTTAAACCATGAATAAGAGGGAAAGAAAAAAGAAAAGTTGGATAGTTATAAGTGCTATGATTAAAATGAAAAAAACATGTTAGAAAGTGCCTAGGAAGGCTACATTTGAAAAGTAGGTCAAGGAAGCCTTCTCTGAAGGCCAACAATAACATTTAGACTTGAGTTTGAGACCTCGGGGAAGAGGAGGCAGCTACTACAAGGGTGTGGTGTGAAACTGAGCTTGGAGTGCTCCAGGTATCAGAAGAAAGCCCCCTGCCTGGAACTTGGGAAGTGAGGGTAAGAGAAGTACCACCTGAGGTCACTGAGGAGGGCAGGGGCCCTATAGGCCAGGGGAAGGGGTATGGATTTTATACTAAGTGCGACAGGTGGTCATTGGGCAATTTTGAGCAAGAGAGCAATATGGTTTGATTTGCACTTTGAGAAGATTCTATTGATGTAGACAAAATGGATTATGAGGGAAGTAGAAGCAGGAGTGTAAGCAGTGAGACCAGTTAAGAGGCTATTCTGTTAATGTAGGTGAGACACGAACAGCAGATGTTCAGCTGGTGTCTGAGGGGAAGGACTTGATGAGCCAGAGTCCTGATTCTGATCAGTTGAATCTAGGGATGAGAGAAAGAGAAGAATCAAGGATGGTCCCTAAGTTCTTCCCCCACAGTATTTGAGGCAATCCTGTTGGCAACACATTCCATGCATTGGAGTACTACTTTCAGTCCACGTACCAGGTGACACGGATGGGGACTGTTATTGGATGGGGAGAACTGGACAAGGCATAGATTGGAGATGGGAGACTCAAGACTTCTGTCTTCAAAATGTTGAGCTTGAGATGCCTAGTAGATATCCAAATGGAGAACACAGAAAGTTGGATATGTAAGTCTTGAGTTCAGTGGGAGAGATCAGAACTGTAGATATTCAAGTAGGAATCATTGGCATTCAGACAGCATTCAAAGCTATGGGAGCAGGGGTGATCACCTAGGAAGAGCACATAGTTGAAGAAGAGACAGAGTCCAGAGCTGAGCCCTGGAAAATACAGCACCTGGAGGCAGAGCACTGGGGGGCCAGCAAAAGAGACCAAGAGGAAGCAGCCAGTATTGAAGGACAAATTCAAGAAGAGTATGTTGTCATGGAAGCCAAGAGAAGAGAGTGTTTCAAAACAGAAGGAGTGGTAAACTCGGTCAAATGCTGCCAAGAAGTCAACTAGGAAGAGGGTGGAATTTGGTAACATACAAATCTTTAGTGACCTTGAAGGGATCAGTTTCACTTTTCATCTCTTAGACCCAGTGTGTCTATCTTTAAAATAAAAAAAAGGAAATTGTTTTAAACATTTTTAAGCAGAAGTACTCTTTTCTTAAAATAAATCATTAAAAAAATCCCAAGATATGAAAGAGAACAAAATCAGAACTGCTGTAGTTGAAGGGGGCACTTCAAGAACTTATCTAGCCCCATCTCTTTGCTCCTACAGTTGACCCGAAGGCAGCTTTGGAAATTCTAGGGCTCCTTGGAGAGAAGACCCAAAACTACTGGGCTGGAAGCTCTCTAAAGGGCTCTTTG